>NC_090933.1:196703879-197014074 GCF_040938575.1 Ambystoma mexicanum | reverse complement strand
CCCTTCGAACATGACCATTGTGAGATGCAAACCAGTCTTTCACGACCGTTGTCTTGGGCATTTCAAAAGGAGGTTGGTCAATGATTTTGACACCTGACATGGAGTATGTAATATAGGCAAAAAGCCAAACTACACTGATAGGCACATTTACCTAATTTGATGTTACCTCACCGAATGGAAACACTTGTACTCAGGTTTTGCTAGATAGATAATGTCCAGCATGGGTGAAAAAGTTCAGGCAAACCCGAACAACACATAGGGCCTCATTACACGGAAGGCGGTAAACCATGGTGCTATTAGAACCATGGTTGCCGCCGGTACCATACCGGTACCACCATGGAGAAAAGGGGAATTACCACCCCATTCCAAGGTTGGCGGGGCGGTAATTCCCCCTTTCTCCATGGCCCTTCCCCATTACCATTTTTGCCCCATAGGGCATAATGGGAATGGGGAAGGCGGTAATTACGGTACCGCAAATTGCAGTACCGTAATTAGCACCAAGGTCCCTTTGCGGGTCCCATCTTTAACGGCTGGTCTACACCAGGCGTTAAGGTCGGGTCCCGCAAAGGGACCTCGTAGTAAGGCGGTAAGGGTTAACGATCACCTGTACCCTTACCGGTGACCGTTAACCCTTAACGCCTTCCGTGTAATGAGGCCCAAAGTTTAATAGTTTTTGGGTTCCCCAAATTCGACAAACCTTTTAAATGTTTTCCAAGTATGGGAAATCGAGTAACGGGAGTCTAATTTGTCAAGCTCCTGCTTGAAGCATATCTACATTTTCAGAAAATGTTCACAAAGGGAGAAGGCTTGTGTATTTTTGTTTAGCTTGCGAAGAGGAGAGTGTGTAAAATGAGCACTTTTGAAAGGGGTTTAACAGATAGTTTGAATGCTTATTTATTTCCACAGAAATTCAGGCTAGGCCAGGTGCGTTTGTCTTTGAACACAGTTTGTAATGTATTTTGGTTTCTCTGCAAAGCACTTAGGCCAGCTTAGTTGCAGACTTTGCTCCAGCATATCTTTGACCACACACCAGAGAGCAATATCATTTTCTCGCACTTATTTAATTATGGTTTTTGGTTAAGGGTTTTTTTTGTAGTAAACAAGTAATTTATGCACATCTAATTACTTCAACATACTGCTATGCCAATTCCCCTTTCTATTAGGAGTGTATTTACCCCAGTGTCAGAACCGACCTCTACACAACCTACTGACGTTAACTCGATCCTGATTCCTTGAACTAGTCGTGCAGAGGATGAGTTCTTCCTAATAATGTACCACCCTACTGATTTCAGTAATACAGCAGGGCAGTCTATTAATGGAAAGAAGGAGGACACAACCGGAACACCGCTGGCTGCAAAAAAAGGCCACTGGTTTGTAAATCACAGTACAGTATGTCAGGTGTCTTGACCCACGTTTGAACTATTATGCTACAACATTTGGTGCTGTGGGCTTAGAAAATCCAAGATGGCTGAAAAGCCCACATTTGTGACAGAATCCAGGAAAACCGTGCAGTTTTGCGCACACCAAAATGGTCGCCTGACATGCCACCCACCAGTGCGAGCGTGATGGGCCAGAAGCACCATGAGTGAAACGTGGTGCCAAAGGAAAAACAGCAGTGCCTGTTAGCTCAAAAAGCGCTTTGAAATCACATTTGTTTCTCTGAAATGCAAGCTCAAAATGCCTATTTCAAACAATGCAAGATATTCCAAAATCTTACTGAACACCAGCAGACGTCTGGTAAAATGAAGTCTTGTGTGCATACCAAATCTGGAAAGATGAGGAGCCTAAAATAATGTTCATAACAAAACTGGCTGAGCTGTGGATGTCAGCAGCTTAAGTGAAATTGGACTTAAAGCCACTAAAATCGAAATGTTTAAAATAAATGAGTGATTTACTTTGGAGTGTCACATAGGTTGCAACTGTTTAAATGTCATAGTTTTGAACTTAGAATCAGCGTTCTAGCTGCAAGTGTCAAAATCAGGGGAGGAGTACCTGGGGGCAGGGAAACAGAACAATTAACTTCCCTTTGCTCCAAGCAATTTCTAAATCAGGGGGTCGTAAATGGCTTCCTCTTGGAAGGAAATGGGAGGGGCACTGCCTCTGTGAGCCAGCTGAGCTTGGAGGAAGTGGACAAACCAGAAATTCCCCCATGTGCTTTGGGAAACCAAACCCTTCACGGCCAGAGCATAATTTTAGAAAGATGGGTAATTCATAGTACATAATTGTCAAAATTATATCAATAATATCATGATTCCTGTGATTTTTCTGTGCACATTTTAAGAGGTGTTAGGACTCTGTGGTATGTTCTGGGGGTAGTAGCGGAAAATAGGGTATTACTCCAAATGTATGTATGTTAAAAATCTGACACTTCATCATCTGACGCCCATATTCCTTGCACACATTTGTGTAAATTTTGGAAAAGTTTAGAGGTTGTGTTCTGGATGAAAAGGGCAGAATTCTGTCAGAAGTGAACACAACATCTTACAAAGACAGGGATCGGATGGTTTGGCGCTACTGAAAATATGTTAACTGGACATATAATATTAGAAAAATTGTACATAGATACATATGCATTTAAGTCAAAAATAGATTTGTGTGCAAAGTGACAAGGGGAGTGTTCTTTCTGTATGCCATAAAAAGGATGCCGGATGACTCACAATTCAGTTCCCCAGTCAGGCGACAGAGAATCATATAGCCTATCAGGATCCTCAGAGGGTTGGGCATAGAAAGTCAGCCTTCCCACCCACTTTCAAAAGACATAAAAAGACCCACTGAAACCCAGGTAGGGACTGCTCTTTCCACTTTCTTGCGAAGCACTTTGATGGACGACTTCAAATTTAGGCAATATCCAGAGACCAGAATTTAGATAACCAGACTCCAGACTTCAAATCCAGACAGATCCTGAGATCCAGAACTTAGACTCCAGAACTTAAAGCAGAGGGGCCAATCCACAAGCTGAATCCTTTTCAGCAGGCCTCAAAATCTTTTGCAACCTGATGTAACGCTCACCTGATTCCCGTAGAGGCGCCGGTCTTGACTGGGCGTATACCGTATCTTCAAAGGTGATGTGTAACACACGGCTGGCTCTTTGGGCTGGACCTCTGTGCACTGTATGTCTGACTCGAAGGGTACGATGTCTGCGCAGATAGAAAATATGGGATTAATGAACTGGGTTATTGAATGTCTCTCTCTTCTTCCCTTTCTCTTCTCCTGTAGAACCCCAAAGGTTAACGCTCTCACCTTAGGTAAGTGAACGCCGTGCTCTCCATCTGCCTCGGGGCAGGGTGCTGTAACCAGTTTCTTCACTGGATAAGGGGAGCAGGCCTCTTGACTTCAGAGGACTGCTGTCCGTCGTTTACTGCACGAACGGTAAGTTTCGAGTAATTCTAATGTCTTTAAAAGTCTTTAGTAATGATGTCTCTTGTTTTGCAGGGTTCCGGCGATGGCGGATAACGGGCTGAAGTGAGTTGAAGATGGAGCCCGTGTGATGAATAGAAGCGCCTGGAAGCACGTAAGTAAGCGCTTGTTGCCTGCTTCACGATGCGCTCTAACTGTCTTTTTATTTTGCAGGTACAAGTTCGGAGCGGCTGCAGGGTGCTGGAATACCCACTGGGTTAGATGTGGAAAGGAGTAATGGCACGTGAGTATTAAAGTTCCCCAATGTCTTTAAACGCACCTTGTTTTGTCTTTCAGATGCGCGATGCAGCGCCGAAGGCCTCCGGAGCGTGCGAAGAGTTGGTAAGCTTTTGTCTTTCAGATGCCGGAATGCAGTGCGAAGACCTCCGGAGCGCACGAAGAGTAGGTAAGCCTTTGTCTTTCAGATGCCGGAATGCAGCGCGAGGCGTTGGTGACAGCCGATGGACCAGGTAAGTGAAGCGCTGTCACTGAAGACCGTAATGCTAACCTGTTCTTTCTTGTCTTTATAGGTGTTGCTGAAGACTGGATTCAGGATAGTAAGCCTTTTTCCTTAGGCCCAGGATCAGATGCAGAAGACACGATGAGCGTTCTGCTGCAGAGGATGCAGAATAACGCAAAGCAAGATTCATCCATTGGGTGTGGTTTAAATAGCCTCCTGTAGTGCTTAGGTGTCTCCTTCCACAGCCACGCCTAGGTAAGAAAAGAGTTCCTGCTTTCCAGAAGAGTTCCAGTGTTCTGAACCTAGGGAGTGGCTCCTGCCCCACCCAACAGGAAAAGTAGTTCCAAACAGAAGAGGATCAGAGGCTCAACTGGCAGGCAAGTAAGCAGCATGGTCTGCTGCAGGTAAGTCCACCCAAGCATTATGAGCCCGGCGCTTCCAGCGCTGGGACTGGGCATATTTATGAGCCTGGTGCCACTGGCGCCAGGACTGGGTCCAAAAGGTCCCAATTGGGACTGGTTGGCACTCGGAACCTGGGTTATGGATCTGCTTCCAAGGGAGTTGGGAAAACCCTGACCTTTTGGAAGCAGAGATCATGACACCTGATATTCAACAGCCGGCGAGCTGTTTGATTCTGGCTAGAACTTTTGCCGGAACCAGAGACCCAGACCAGACCGCGGTGCCAGTACCAGACCCAGAAAGCAGAGCTGTATCCCAACCACCAACCAGATCCAGACCAGACCGCTGTGCAGTGCCAAGAACTTTTGCCAGAACCAGAGATCCAGAGCAGCAGAGCAGAGAGAACCGCAGCTAACCCTGTTGACCAGATCTGTGACGAGGCCCATTCCTTCCAAAATTAGGAGTGAGTATCCAGCCAGAATTGTGCAAACCAATCTCTTAGTTTAAAATAATCTAATTCAAACCATTTCCACCTATTTAGAACTGCATAGAAATCGTGTGTCCATTCTGTAATTTCAAACCTGTGAAAGTGTCATTTGTCATTTGAATCTTACTTTATTTGTGAGAATCTACCTCCACTAAATCGTCCGTATCTTTTGAACCATACGTGCTAGGAACGAGATTTAACTTTCATTTTAAAGCTACGATCCTCAGCTTTCCAACAAGCCCTTCCCTTTCTAATCCTTATAGTTTTTTCTGTAATCACGCTTTACGCACTCGGAAAAAGTGCCGCGAATTGCAATTTGACTCAAACTTCTTCACCTGTCAAAAATACTTGTCTTTTGCTTGCATTGCTGAAATTCCTTTTCAACCTGATAATCCCTCATGAACCATTGCTAGTGTTGACCTGAACTAATTCAAAGTAGCTGTCACCTACCCTGAATCTCCTATAGGGAATTAAAATCATTTTTAGCATATTTTTCACTTCTTTGCTAATCACATGTAAAAGTATTTTTACCTGTTTAAAAGCATACCGGTTGCTCTAAGCTTGCTAGGGAACTAGAATTTGTATTGCATTTGATTATATTCCTGAACATTGTGTGCTTTCCTTCCATCTCTTTATATTGCATAGGGGGGAGTGAATTGTCAAAAGAAAAAAGTGATCATATTATCTCTTGTTGAAACCATATCATTTTATTTCTATGCTGCATTCTTTTCCATCATTGCATTTCCTTGAAACCATAAAGTATTCTCAGCTACCATATCCTTTCTATACCAACTCCTAAGTAATTAAAAAAGTGTGCTAGTGTAATATTATCCATTGTTGATCACTGTCATATTCATAAGAGTACTATCAAATATTAATTTATTTATAAAAGTGTGATATATATCTTCTTTAATTTTCAATAAATCTTTTAATTTGCAAAACAAACCTACTTCTTGGCTCAGTGAGGTCAGGGGGATTCAAAGAGAGGGGCGTTATATAAGGGTTTATCATCCAGATTTATGAACTAGTCATAAAAATATATAAATAAGGGCTTTCATTGGGCATCCCAGACTAGGCACTGCCTTAGTTGGAGTACTGAATTGAAGTCACTCAACAGAGTGGGGGCTCGAGCCGGGACGTCTGGATTAGTTCTACCACTTGTGCAGCTTAATACAGTGTGCTAACTGACCGGATACATAAATCCTGTTGGACCACCACGCCGTGTTACACTGTAAAAACACCCCTCAAAAGAAGGACGCTCTAAGGAGACGGTCTGTTTTGCAAATTAAAATACTAACTTCTGTAAGTCAGGAAGGAAATCAATTTCCAGAATGACGACCTTGGTAGATATCAAAATAGCCAGAGAGCACCTCTTACATAAGCTATTTGTGAGAGGCGAATGGACGGAACAGGACCAGATGGTGTGGTTGCAGGCAATCGCAACCCAGATCACTGCAACAGGGTCAGACATATGGAGAGATCAGGGTCCATTACATGTGGCCCTGAGTGAACTATATATGGCCCCTAAAGCCAAAGATGAGCATGACAAGATTGTCAGGATAGCGGCATATTTATATTTATATATGAGAGCCATAGAGGACAAATGTGCTGAAGGCCAAGATCTGGCAAACAGGCAACAGATGGCATTAGAGAAGGCCCAATCTGACCTGGCCTCTTCCGAGCAGAGGCTGCAGAGGAGTCTGAAAATGATAGTAGGCAGTATATCATTAAAATAAAAGAGGATATGGGTACCCTGCAACAGGAAACGTCTGACCAGGATACCAGATTTCTGGCCTTGCAGAAGGAATACCAAGAAGGTTTGGACACCCTACTGCAGAGCCAGAAAAAGCTGGAGCAACAACTGGACTTCAATAGGGCATGCGCAGAGTAGGTAGTCACCCTGAAAAGCCACCTAGATAGGGAGAAGGCAGAGAGCAACAAACTGATTCTGAAAGACCTGTATACCCAGACAGAATTTGAGGAGGAGCGCCAGAAAGCTGGTGCCTTTCAAAGGCAGAGGGACAACCTGGCGGCACAGATGCAGGCTCTTAGTCATGAAAGGGACACCTTAGGCCAGGATGTCTGCCACTTAAAAAGAAAAATGGAAGAAAACCACCTGTCCCTCCAGGGACTGGGTGACCTCCAAAAAGAGCATCAAAACTTGTTGGAGCACACCAGGAGGGTGGAAGATGCTCTGGCAAGAAAGGAGCAGGCCAGTAGGGATGGGATTCAGGAGGCAACCCTCCTGCAGCAAACACTGGCCCAGTATTCCAGGACAAATCAGGAAGCACAGAGAGAATGAGACTCTCTGCAAGGACAATGATAGGCTCCAGCAACAGGTAGCCATGTAGGAGAGACTGATAGAGTATAGTAAGGCTTTGGTTGAGGAAATGAAAGCACAGGCTTTTGCATGACAACAGGGAGCAGGGGCTGATAGAGATGAAGTTCGCTGGGAAAGGGAAACACCTGAGCATAACCTCAGGAGCCCTAGTACCGGAGGCCTTCATCTCACCCAGTCCCTGGACTCTGCCACCCCCATGTCCTCTGGCGCACCTGAGCACAGGGCCACAGGGATGGCAGATTACTATCCAGCCAAAAGTATGGGGCTTATAGGCCAGTACCACCCAGGAATGGATGGGTGGGCATCCGGGTATGGGCACCTAAGTACAGTGCTATTTAGTGGGGAACCTCAGGAGAGTAGGCCCACTAAGGGCATCCTGAAAACCTCTAGCCAGTTAGGTCAGTGGGGGGGGTACCCATCAAATCCTGGCAGCAAGGAGGGATCTGAAGACTCCTCTGAGCGTCACAGGACACAGGAGACCAGGTCCCCACATTCTGCCAGCCATTCCCAGGCTCGCAGAATCCGGGAAAAACTGCAAGATCAGACGGGCACCTCTGGGAGCAGTGCTTCTGAGTCAGAGGATGAATGGACCAGGGTTACCCGAACCAAAAAGGCCAATAAGACAAAAAAGGGCCTTGCTTAAGGACCCCTTAAAACAGATTAAGGCAATAAGGAGTGTCATCACCCCTTATCACAAGAACGTCAAGTATTCTGTTTGGGAACACTTGGAGCTTTATGAGCAAATGATGGAGACTTTCCATTTGAAAGACAGCAGTAGTTGCATGCAGTGCGTCAAATGGACATCCTCCCCAGAATACTCCAGTTTCTTTGCGGGGCTGGAGGACCAAAATCATGCAAGATGGTCCACCTACAGGGCAGCCATCTTAAAGCACTTCTATGTTCACCGGAATCCCCAAGAGGCTAGCAAGTTAGCCTACAATTTGCAATGTGCGGAGGATCAGGCCCCACAAGAATTTATGCAGGAATTGAAGCGTGCCTTTGCCCAGACTACTAAAAGGGTGCGCACGCACAGTAAAGATGTTATAAATACGTTTTTCCATGCCTTACCCAAATACATAATGACCCAGCTAGTGATAGATTTTAAGGAGAAAAGGTCACTAGACTGGGTCATTGAACAGGCTACCCGGATCTATGAGGTGCAGAAGCCCATAGAAAATAAAAATAACGCTCAGAAAAGCCCCAAATTGACCAGCACCTCGGCTGCTGCCAAGGTGGCAGAGGTAAAGGTTGCTCCCATTTTAGATTTGGAGATGGGGGGCCTAAAAACCTGCCTTCACCGAATAATTCTAAACCCAGAAGGCCCTCAGGCAAGTCACAGACAGGTAGTCAGGGAGGTAGTCCCATAAATGGGGTCCCTCACTCCCCTGATTATGTAAGTCCCCGTTACAAGGGGAAATGACCCATCCTGGGTTATGTGTGGACTCCTCCAGCCCAAGTGGGGGGATCCAGCCAAGCGCCTAACCCAGGGAACTTCCCTCCTAACTTCCCACAGGAGGGCAGAAATTCACCAAACCCTGGGCAGAACTTTTTTCCCAGGTATCCACCCAATTTCCAGCCCCAGAATCATCCATCCTTCTTTCCCCACTTCCCTGAGCCCAGACCACCTAATCCGGGAGAGGGGAGGCCAAGGGTGTAGGGGTACTCAAATCTTCCCAACCCGGGGTACTACCAGAGAAGGTATAGCTACTCTTCCCGGGATCAGCCCAGGGGAGAAAATAGAACCCCGTATCAGCCAGAGCGGGTTTCAAAGTTAGAACGCCAGGTCCAAAGTATGGCACAGGATCTGGGTCACATGCTGAGGGCTCAACAGAACCCTCAGATGAGCATGCCGGCGCAGAATGCCCCAAACTCTGGGCCTGGTGCTCCAGAACAATGATGGGGCAGCACCCCGATAACCCACCGGTTCCCAGGGAGGAGGCACAAGGGGGAGGGGGGTGCAAAGCCAAGGAGGAAGCTTCCTTCCCCACTTGTAAACAGCCCCTGGAAACCCAGGAACCGGAAACAAAATCTCCTACCCCTGAAAGTCTGCCACCCAAGGAGCAGAGACGAGGTAGGAGAAACAAAGGACCCAAACAGACCCATTTTGTGGAGGAGGTACAGCTCTTCCAATTTGAGGGAGAGGGATCCTCAGAGTATCCTGGGAAAAGGATCTTCTCCTTCACAGATAGGGGAACTCCTCCCAAAGAAAAATGGGTCCCAAGGGATCCAAATCCAGACTGGGTAGATGTGGGGACTGAGCTAGTGCCGCCCATCGTCTTATCCCAGAAACAACAGCATCAAAATCCCTGGTTCAAACCCATTCTGGTGACTGCCTCCAAAAAGGGGGGGGGGCAGCCCAGACCGGAACCAGGGGAACCCACAACGGCTCTGATTTCCAGTTGCCAACTTTTTCTTGCAGATTTCCATGACTCTCCACATAATTCTGCCCAGATTTCTTCTCTCGCAATGTCTAAAACTAAAAAGATTTGCCCACCTGTTGTCCAAAAATGTGCATTATCTGTGCCCCCTTGAGGAGAAGGAGGGAAGATACTATGCCCTGGTACAAGTACAGGGGCACGGTACAATGTTGGCACTGGTGGACACTGGATCCCAAGCTACCCCTTTGTCCAAAAGGGCCTTTGATGAACTAAATGCAGGAAGGGGGGAGAATTACCAAATTCCTCTCACCTATCTTCCTGGACAACTTCAGAACTTTGATGGGAAGGAAATTCCCGTCGAGGGGACTGCGGATTTGGACATCAAAATTGGGCGACACAAGGTGAAACACCCGGTCATAGTAGTGACTCCAGAGGGCACCCCTTGTTTACTAGGGAATGACCTCCTGAGAAGGTTGTCACCCCTAATAGATTGTGTAAACAAGGTCCTCTGGACCCAGACTAGCTGACCAATAAAATTAAAACAGAGTGCCAACCATGTTAGTTTAAACGGCACATGCCACATGGTTGAACAAAAATCTGACCAAGTAGAATTTCACTTCCAGAACAACCAAATTCCAGACGTGACATTAATAGCAGTAGGACAACAGAGTGGTGATGGGGGGGGTGGGTCCTCTCTATTTCTGAAAATCAACCTTCCTTCCAGTTTAAGGTGGTATCCCACACTGGAAGGAAACACTCTGAAATTCTTTACTAATCCACAATCAGACATTCCCACTCCAATAGTCCAGAAAGATGTGAAATCAGCTCAGAGCCTGGCTGATATTCAGTAAATTGGACAGCAGTTGTTCATCCCTGTTCAGTTAAATGATGGGAAGGACTCTGTTCTCGCCCGAATGTGTGTGAACAACGGTAAGAGCTTCATCAGCGAAGCCATGTTCCGCCATTCCCACATTCAAACTGATAGACAAATGGGAAAGGGATCTGGAAACACCCAATTCCAAACATCTCCTGCCAAGCAGGTGTATGCTCAAAATCTCCATTGGCAACAAGAGCATAGTCCATAATTGTTGGGTCGTGCGAGACATCACTGCCGCCTTTTACTTAGGCAGTGATATTCTCAATCGCTTTGCCATTAGTTTGGACTTAATAAACTTCAAAGCTTGGTCCCAATTAGCGGATAATCCCATGGGCTTTGATGATCCAGAAAAAGCATTTAGGTCAGCTCAATTGCTACCTTATGCAGTTGAAATTCAGATTAAAGAGGAAGTCACCATCCCAGAAAGGACCCGACAATTCTCCCTGGAAGTGAAAGTTAAAAGAGGACAAAAATTGAAAAACCCTGATGCTTATATTCATCTAAATGCTTCTCTCCAACAGCAAGGGTTGGGGGTAAACCCAACACCATTAGTCAACATAGAACATGACACCATTCCAATAGAGGTGGAGAACAGCGACTTAAAAAGTATTACTCTAGCCGCAGGCACCATTATTGGAATGGCGGTTGATGACTGACATTTCTCCATTGAGGAAATTAACTGTTAGGACAAATCCCCAAGGACTGTTCTGACAGTGACAGTGATGACAATACAACACCAGACAGGTGCTTTGCCCGGCATGGGGAGAACTTCCCGGTGTACACTTCCTACCCTTATGGTAAGGAAGATGTGATTTGTGACTTCAGGAGGGATGAAGTGATTTTCCAGGTCCATGAGGGCTGCCTTTCCCACCTGAAGCCTCCAGTCCAAATCAGCACCCTGACCAGGGACTTCTCCACCCAGCTGGAGGAGGCCGCTGAGATAGCAGAACCAGAAGTCTTTCCAGGCTTCAGGCAGACGGTGGAAGAGAGAGTCAACCTAGCTGATGCCTGTGTGACTCTGGAACAGAAGCAAAAGTTGAAGTTTTCTTGGATTTTCAAGATCTCTTTGCGGTAGATTCATATGACTGTGGTCGCACCGACATCCACACAACAACAATTCCCACAGAGCCTGGCATGACTCCAGTGTTTGTGAAGCAATATCGCTTGCCTCTCGCATCAATGGAGTCCCTTACTGAAATAATTAAGAACCATGAGTCCCGGGGGATAATCCGTCCAGTACACAGCACCTTCAATAATCCGTTGCTGGGAATATTGAAGCCAAACGGCCAGTGGGACTCTGTGCCGACCTTAGGGAGCTCAACAAACGGGTCCACACTTCCCGATGGCCTCTTTCCTACATTGACCAAGGGCTGGCCCAGATCCAGGGGTCACGGGTATTCACTGCAATAGATCTGACCTACGGATATTGGACCGTGCCTGTCACTAGGGAGGACCAATACAAACTGGCTTTTACCTTTGGGGGCCAGCAGTACACAAGGACCCGGACTCCCTTTGGATACCTCAACTCCGGCAAAGAATTCAACATTTTCCTACACAAGGCATTGCCCGACCTGGGTGCGAGGGGTAACCTGGCTTATGTATATGATGTCCTCATCAAAAATTCATCTGTGGAGGAACACATAGCAGAGATCCGTTATGTTCTGACACAGTTGAGGGCCGCCGGAGCGATACTTTCGTTTCAGAAAGCACAGTGGTGTAGGACCCGTGTTAATTTCTTGGGGCATGAGATTACTCCTCAGGCTCTCTGTCCTCAGGAAAAGAAAGTGGAAGCACTTCAGAAACTGAAAGACCCCACAACTCTGCGGGCACTAAGGAGCCTCCTTGGACTGTTTAATTACAGCAGAAAGTTCATTGATGGCTACGCAGAGATCACCAGACCCCTGATTCATCTCTTGAAGGGGGGGTCAAGTGGTAATGGGGTCCACAGCAATCCGAGGCAGTAAGACAGCTTAAAAGAAGCCTCTCACAAGCGCCTTGCCTAGCTTACCCTGGCAGAAACAAGGAGTTTTTCTTCGAGACAGGGTTCTCTAATACATGCTTGACTGCAGTATTATACCAAAATCACAACAAGGTCAATAAAGTAATCTCCTATGCGAGTAAAACGTTATCCTCTGTGGAGGAAAAATTCAACGATTGTGAGAAGGCACTCCTGGCAACAGTCTGGGCATTGAAGAATTACCGCCCGTTTATCCAGGGGGAACACATCACAGTGGAGAATCCACACCAGCCTCTGCAATATCTCCAAAATGACAGAATCTGGGCCGGAAATGTGGGTAATTCCCGAATTACTTCCTGGATTCTGTCAATGCAAGGCTTTCCTGTGAAGGTCAGATATGGCCAAAACAAGAAGAGTCCCCTCGCGCATGCTCTGGCTGACTTGCATGATTGTGCCAGAGAAAACTGTCTCGAGGACGAAAGTCTAAAAATCAAGGACAACATGGAGGCATACCTTAATTCCCCACACAAAGTCTTTGAAGAAGACAAGTGTGAGGGAATGGCCACTGTCTATGTGGACGGATGCTCTTACCATGTTGACAACAACAGGGAAAAATAACTTGTGGCCAGCGTAGGGAATGCATGGGTGAATGAGTCTCCAGAACCCTCCGCTGGGTACAAGATTGGTCCCCGAAGTAGTCAGGTGGCAGAGTTGATGGCTGTGCATCAAGCCATCCTCACTGCTCTCCAACATCAACTCCACGCACTGGTCATAATCAAAGATTCAGATTATGTACGGAACGGGTTCGTGGAGCACCTGGTTAATTGGAAAACCAGAGGCATGTTATGTGCTAATAACAAACCCTTGAAACATGGGAAGTTAATCCAAAATATTGATGATCTGGTCACCTCAAATGGGATGACCATCTACTGGAAAAAGATCAAGGGTCTTTCCCAAGTAGAGGGACCAGACAAAACTGGAAATGACTTAGCTGATCAGCTGCCCAAAACCGGGGCCATCCAAGGGAATCTAATAGAGATTGAGTCCCTGTTGGGGGAAATCCAGGTCACTGCTATCACTAGGTCCCAGACAAATGCTCACAATGATCTTTCACCTGCACAATGGAGTAAGGAGACCCCAGATGCTGATTTGACTACGGCTCAGAAGGGGGATCCAATAATTGGTAAGTTTTACCAACACATTGAGGACCCTGAGAACTTTCCCCTGACGGATACCGATTACATTGGGAAAGAGGCTGTTAGAGTGTTGAGGAAATGTCCAAAAATGTTCCGGATCCAAGACGGTTTGTTGGTAAGGAAATCCCAAGCTGGCCATGATCAGTGGGTGGTCCCTACCTCATTCCGAAGCCTGATGTTAAGTCACGCCCATGTTGCGGCCACCACCGGTCATAGGGGGTTTCACACAACACTTGAGATCTTAAGAGAGGTTGCATACTGGTCACACATGGGGCAGGACCTCGACCAATACTTGAAGGGGTGTCTTGTGTGTGCACAATTTCAGCCAACATCCCTCACACACCGTGCGCCTCTCCAAAAGAGGGGGATGTCACTGCCATGGTCAGATTTGCAAGTCAACTTCGTAGGCCCTGTGATTCGCTCCTATAGGGGAAATAAGTACATGTTGACGGTGACATGCTTATTTACTAAATGGGTGGAATGTCTCCCGGCCCCAAACTGCAAGGCAGAAACAGCAGCTGCCCTGATGATCAACCACATCCTTTCCCGTTTTGGTCTACCCCAAAGGATTGAGTCAGACAGAGGTAGCCATTTTACCAGCAAAGTAATGACCAAGATATGAGAGATACTTCGAGTTAAAAGGAAGCTACATATTGCTTACCGGCCAGCCTCTTGTGGTGCACTTGAACGTCACAACCGAACCATTGTGAGCATATTAAAAAAGTTTGTGGCAGATTCTAGGCCAAGTTGGGATATTCGATTACCTCTTGTCCTAATGATCATCAGATCTACCCCTTCATCTGCAACTAATTTGTCACTGTTTGAGCTGATGACTGGACGCAGGACGGTGCTTCCCCAGTATTTGCTCTACAGGACCCAAGAGCAAACCTTGATCAATGCCTCCACAACGCATGAGTATGTTGAACATTTAAGGAAACACCTCCAACATGCTTTTGCCTATGCTCAGCGAAACCTAGAAAGATCAGCCGATAGCATGAAGACTCACTATGAGTTGAAGACGACTAGGAAAGAATACAATGTAGGGGACCGGGTTTATCTATACAATTACCAAAGGAACCAGGCCAAACAGCGGAAATTTCTGCCTACATGGAAGGGACCTTTTGAAATTGTAGACAAGATCTCCCCAGTCGCCTACAAGATCTGCATCCCCAAGGGTAGTTTGGCGGAAGGGGAAGACAAGTGGGTCCATATAAATCAGCTAAAGTGTTGCCATCCCAAGCACACTCTGCAGCAACTGGAGGAGTCCTCTGCAATCCCAGAGGGGGCAGCTCCAGATTAATACAAGTCCAACCCTAAAATATTCCACATATATCCTATAAAATTCTTTGATTCTTGAATGCAAATGTCTCCTGATGTATAAAATGTATTGTTGGGTGTCCTGACCCACGTTTAAGCTATCCTGCTACAACATTTGGTGCTGTGGGCTTAGGAAATTCAAGATGGCGGAAAACCCACATGTGCGCCGAAAGCCAGGAAAGCTGCGCAGTTTGTGCGCCCACCAAAATGGTTGCCTCACTTGCCACCCACCAGTGCGAGAATGAAAGGCCGGGTTGCCATGAGGGAAATGGGTTGCCAAAGGAAAAACAGTAGCGCCGGTTAGCTTCAAAGCGCTTTAAAACCATCATTGGACTACCCGCACAGTAGTCTGAAACCATTGGGAATGGCAATGCTGATTGCCAAATGCAACCTAGAAGTGTGGGGAATTCATTTCTTAAATCCCAAAAATGAGTGCAGTACCAGTACTCACCACTATCCAAAAGCCGGCGTTTTAAAACCACTCTGTGTGTTTTTCTGAAGGCAAGCAAAATGCCTATTTCAAACCTTGCAACATGTGCAAAATATTCACTGAACACCAGCAGACATTTGGCAGAATGGAGTTTTGTGTGCCTACAAAATCTGGGAAATGAAGAGCCCAAAAACAATGCTTATAACAAAAATGCTATGGAGTCAGCAGCTTAAGCCTAACTGCAACTGGATTTAAAACCACCAAAATCGAAAATGTTAAATTAAATGAGTGACCTATGTTTGGTGTCACATGCCTTTGTAACTGTTGAAATGTCATAGTTTTGCACTTAGAATCAGCATTCTAGCTGCATGTGTAAAATTACAAGTTATTTTAAAAGCAACAAAAAGTTAGCTGAAAGTCTGGCTTAAGGAACTTGATTTTGCCTAGCAACTACCCATCAGCAGTGAAACTTGAGTCACCACTGTGTTCCCAGGCCAACCTTCCTTTTGCTGCCCAGGCTAAGGATATGCCATCTATCTGATAATTGAATTTCCTGTGCTCTGCCAGAGAGTGAACAAAGCCCTCTCCACTCAGGCAAAGGTTTTTTATTACAGACGTCGTAAAAAGTGGCTTCCTCCTGGAGAAGCTGGGAGGAGCACTGCCTGTGAGAAGCAAGCTGGCTTGGCAGAAACTGGAAAGACTGGTTTCTGTACCATGTGACCTGAAAAGACACACCCCTGCAGCAAGGATATGGTTTTATAAAAAGGGGGATAACTCATAGAGCGGACATGTGAAAATTTTATAAATGATACCATAATTCTTGTGATTTTTCTGCCCACAGTTTAAGACGTGGTAGGAACCGGTGGTATGTTCAGGGGGGTTTTAGCGGAAAAGTGGATATTACTCTAAATGTGTGCATGTTAAAAATCTGAAACTTCATCAGTTAATGTCCCTACCCCCTGCACACATGTATGTAAAGTTGGGTCCATGTCGGAAATTGGAAAAGCAGTTAAAAAGTCAATTATGTACACTCTTTGAATGCAAGCTCCGAGAATGAGCAGATTTGGACATAGACATGGCTAAATTCAGCCACACCATGTATATGTAATTTTAAACAAATGTGTACCTGTGCAAATATGTTTTTAGGTCAGATATAGATTGTGTGTAAAGTTGACAGGGGTGGGTTCTCTGTATCATAAACAGACCTCATCATGATGACACTTCATTTCATTCCCCCAATCAAGGGGACGAATGAAAGCTGACCAATGACGATTGAGAGGGGCAAGTCTAGTGATGCAACACACACACCCATTCTCAAGAAACAGATAAAAAGCAGAGAGTCAGGACACATAGAGACATTCATTTTTCATCTGCCGCTGAAAGCTCTGCCGGAAAAATCCATACTTACCTCCATCAAACTCCAGAAAGCCAAACTAGAGACTTCAATCTATCCAGAGCAGAGAGACCCAAAGAACCGGTGCCTAGCAGAGACCAGACCCCTGTGAGCAGTTCCAGAGGCCAGGCGCTGTGAGCAGAACCCGGAAAGACCTGACCAGACTGAAGTCCGTGACCAAGTCGCTTTCCTGTTCAAAATCTCTTGTGAGTACTTAGCAAAACTCAGAACACATCTCTTAGTTTAAATTCATCTAATTCAATCTATTTAACCTAAGTAGAACTGCCTCCTAGCTGTCACCTGTCATTCTAGCTGCAAAAATTTGTCACTTGTCATTTTGAAAAAGTGTGCGTTTAAAATTTACAAAACCAAAAACGACCTTTACTAAATTACTCATATCTCCGCAACCGTTTGGGCTAGAGACTTGCAATAACTTTCATTTGGAAGCTGAGATCCCAGGCTTTTCTAGGACCCCAAAACGGTAGAGATAGTCCTTGCGGTTCCTTTGTAATAGCGCTCGGCGCATCCGCGAATTTTACCGCGATTTGCAATTTCTTCACATGTAAAAACTGCTGCTGTTTGCTTTCCATTGGCCAGAAATTCGTTTAACCTGCTAACTATCCCTGCATCATTGCTAGTGTGAGCCTGGACTAATATTAACTAGCTACCACTCACCCTGAACCTCTGAAAAGGGAATTAAAAGCATTCCAGCATATTTTTTTAATTCATTGCCAGCACATATCAAAGCAATTTGGGCCTGTGATTTCAAAACTCCTATCTGTTTTCTGTTGTCTAAGCTTGCTGGGGTGAACTGAATCACATTTGATTGCATTTCTGAGAACTGTGTGCTTCCTTCCATTTCCTTGCCTTGCATCAAGGGGGGGAGGGGATTGCCAGAGAAAAGTGATTACATTGTTTTGTTGAAATCATATTGAGTATTTCTATACTGCATTTCATTCATTCAACCTTGCATCCATTTGAACTCTATAAAGCATTTTGTACCACCTTCTTCTTTTGTTCCTATTTACCAGTGTGCTACCTTATCCATTTCTTGTCAACTCCTTATTGATTATAGAGAAGCGTGTTAGTGCCAGATTCTCCGTTGTTGATCTTTATCATATCAGATTAAGTGTGCTATTCAATTATTAATTTATTATAAAGTGGGATATATATACCTATTGTTTAAATTATCAAATAAACCTTTTAACTTGCAAAACAGAACTACTTCTTGGCTCAGTGGGGTCAGGGGGATTCCAAGAGAGGGGTGTTATATAAGGGTAGTCATCCAGAACGCATGAACTGGACCTAAAGATATATCAATAAGGGTTTTCATTCAGTCTTCTAGACTAGGCGTTAACTTAGCTGTAGTGCTGAATTGAATCCTCTTACAAAGTGGGGGCTCGTATCCGGGATTCTGGGTTAGAATACCACTTGTGCAGCTTAATACAGTGTGCTAACTGACGGGATACATACATCCAGTCGGATCACCACGCTGCATTACGCTGTGAAGCATTCCTCAAAAGGGACACTCCAAGAAAAGTTCTGTTCTGCAAAACTAAAATACTAACTTCTGTAAGTCAGGACAGAGACCAATCTCTAGAATGACGACCTTGGTAGATATGAAAATAGCCAGAGAGCACTTCTTACATAAGTTATTTGTGAGAGGTGAGTGGACTCACCAGGACCAAACAGTCTGGTTGCAGGCCATCATGCAACAGGTCACGGAAACAGGGTCAGATATATATAGAGATCAGGGTCCATTACACGTGGCCCTGAGTGAACTATATATGGCTCCTAAGGCCAAAGATGA
Organism: Ambystoma mexicanum; assembly: GCF_040938575.1. Classification (NCBI taxonomy): domain Eukaryota; kingdom Metazoa; phylum Chordata; class Amphibia; order Caudata; family Ambystomatidae; genus Ambystoma; species Ambystoma mexicanum. Next base: position 196,995,633 of record NC_090933.1, on the reverse strand, counting down.
GCACGACAAGATTGTTAGGATAGCGGCATATTTATATTTATACATGGGAGCCATACAGAATAAATGTGCTGAAGGCCATGATCTGGCAAAAAGGCAACAGATGGCGTTAGAGAAGGCCCAATCTGATCTGGACTCTTCTGAGCAAAGGCTGCACAGAAGCCAGGAGTCAGAAAATGAGACCAGACAGTACATCACTAAAATAAAGGAGGATATGGATGTGCTGCAAAAGGAAAAGTCAGAACAGGATACCAGATTTCTGGCCTTGCAGAAGGAACACCAAGAAGGTTTGGACTCCCTACTGCAAAGCCAGAAAAAGCTGGAGCAACAGCTAGACTTCAATAGGGCATGTGCTGAGCAGGTAGTCACCCTGCAAGGCCACCTAGATAGAGTGAAGGAGGAGAGCAATAAACTGATTCTGAAAGACCTGGATACCCAGGCAGAGTTTGATCAGGAGCGCCAGAAAGCTGGTGCCTTCCAAAGGCAAAGGGACGACCTGGCGGCACAAATGCAGGCTCTTAGTCAGGAAAGAGACGCCTTAGGCCAGGAAGTCTGCCATTTAAAAAGAAAAATGGAAGAAAATCACCTGGCCCACCAGGGGCTGGGTGATCTCCAAAAAGAAAACCAGAACTTGGTAGAGCACACCAGAAGGGTGGAAGATGCTCTAGCAAGAAAGGAGCAGGCCAATAGGGACATTGCCCAGGAGGTAAACCTCCTGCAGCAAAGACTGGCCCAGTTCTCCAGGACCAACCAGGAAGCACAGAGGGAGAATGAGGCCCTCTGTCAACACAATGATAGGCTCCAGCAACAGGTAGCGATGCAGGAGAAACTGATAGAGTCGAGTAAGGCCTTAACAGAGGAACTGAAAGCACAAATGCAGGCTCTTGCATTGCAACAGGGAGCAGGGGCGGATAGAGATGAGGTCCGCTGGGAAAGAGAGATTCCTGACCATAACCGCAGGAGCCCTAACACCAGGGGCCTTCATTTTCCCCAGTCCCTGGACTCTGCCACCCCCATGCCCCCTGGCGCACATGAGCACAGGGCCACAGGGATGGCAGATTACTATCCAGCCAGAAGCATGGGGCTCATAGGCCAGTACCATCCAGGAATGGAGGGGTGGGCATCCGGGTATGGGCACCCAAGTACAATACAGTTCAGTGGGGAACCCCAGGAGAGTAGGCCCATTAAGGGCATCCTGAAAACCTCTGCCCAGTTAGGTCAGTGGAGGGGGTACCCATCAAATCCTGGCAGCAAGGAGGAATCTGAAGACTCCTCTGAACTGCGCAGGACACAGGAGACCAGGTCCCCACAGTCTGCCAGCCATTCCCAGGCTCGCAGAATCCGGGAAAACCTGGAAGAACAGACGGGAACCTCTGGGAGCAGTGCCTCTGAGTCCGAGGAAGAATGGACAAGGGTTACCCGAACCAAAAAGGCCAATAAGGCAAAAAGGGCCTTGCTTAAGGACCCCTTCAAGCAGATTAAGGCGATCAGGAGCGTCATCACGCCTTACCATAAGAACGCTAAGTATTCTGTTTGGGAGCACTTAGAGTTGTTTGAACAAATGATGGAGACTTTCCATTTGAAGGACAGCCAAAGCTGTATTCAATATGTAAAGTGGACATTCTCCCCGGAATACTCCAGTTTCTTTGCGGGGCTGGAGGACCAAAATCATTTAAGATGGTCCACATATAAGGCGGCCATCCTGAAACATTTTTCTGTTCACAGAAATCCTCAAGAGGCTCGCAAGGCGGCCTACAATTTGCAATGTGGGGAGGATCAGGCCCCACGAGAATTTGTGCAGGAGTTAAAGCGTGCGTTTGCGCAAACCACCAGAAGGGTGCGCACAGATAGTAGAGAGTTTGTCAATACATTTTTCCATGCCTTGCCCAAATATATAATGACCCAGCTCGTGAGAGATTTTCATGAGAAAAGATCTTTAGACTGGGTCATTGAACAGGCTACCCGGATCTATGAGGTGCAGAAGCCCATAGAAAATAAAAGCAATGCCCAGAAAAACCCCAAAGCCAACAGCACCCCTGCTGCTGTCAAGGTGGCAGAGGTAAAGGTCACCCCCGTTTTGGATCTGGAGATGGGGGGGCCTAAAAACCTACCTGCACCTAATAATGCTAGGCCCAGAAGGTCCTCGGGCCAGTCACAGACAGGGAGCCAGGGAGGCAGCCCCACAAATGGGGTCCCTCGCTCTCCTGACTATGTAAGTCCTCGCTACAAAGGTAACAGACCCATCCTGGGTTATGTGTGGACTCCTCCAGCCCAAGGGGGGGGATCCAGACAAGCACCTAACCCAGGGAACTTCCCTCCAAACTTCCCACAGGAGGGCAGAAATTTACCAAACCCTGGGCAGAACTTTTTCCCCAGATATCCACCCGACTTTCAGCCCCAAAACCATCCATCCTTCTTTCCCCAATTCCCTGAGCCCAGACCACTGAATCCGGGAGAGGGGAGGCCAAGGGTGGAGGGGTACCCAAATCTTCCCAACCAGGGGTACTACCAAAGAAGGGACAGCTACCCTTCCCGGGATCAGCCCAGGGGAGAAAACAGGGCCCCGTATCAGCCTGAGCGAGTTTCCCAATTAGAGCGCCAGGTTCAAAACATGGCGCGGGATATGGGTGACATACTGAGGGCTCAGCAGAACCCTCAGATCAGCATGCCGGCGCAGAACGCACCCAACTCTGGACCTGGTGCTCCAGAACAATGACGGGGGCAGCACCCCGATAACTCACCGGTTCCCAGGGAGGAGGCACAAAGGGAAGGGGGGTGTAAAGCCTTGGAGGAAGCTTCCTTCCTCACTTGTAAACAGCCCCTGGAAACCCAGGAACCGGAAACAAAATCTCTTGCCCCTGAAAGTCTGCCTCCTAAGGAGCAGAGGGGGGCTGGGAGAAACAAAAGACCCAAACAGACTCAGTTTGAGGAGGAGGTACAGATCGTCCAATTTGAGGGAGAGGGATCCTCAGAGGATCCTGGGAAAAGGATCTTCTCCTTCAGAGAGGGGGGAACTCCTCCCAAAGAAAAATGGGTCCCTAGGGATGCAAATCCAGACTGGGGAGATGTGGAGACTGAGCTACCGCCGCCCACCATCTCATCCCAGAACCAACAGCAAGAAAATCCCCTGGTTCAAACCCATCCTGGGGACTGCCTCCAAAAAGGGGGGGGCGGCCCAGAAACAGAGCCAGGGGAACCCACAATGGCTCTGATCTCCAGTTGCAAAATTTTTCTTTCAGATTCCCAAGACTCTCCACAGAATTCTGCCCAAATCTCCTCGCTAGCGATGTCCAAAACCAGAAAATTAGCCCACCAGTTGTCCAAAAATGTACATTATCTGTGCCCCCTTGAGGAGAAGGAGGGAAGATATTATGCCCCGGTACAAGTACAGGGGCAGGGTACAATCTCAGCACTGGTGGACACTGGATCTCAAGCTACCCTTCTGTCCAGAAGGGCCTTTGACGAACTGAATGCAGGAAGGGGAGAGAATTACCAAATTCCTCTCACCTCTCTTCCTGGACAACTGCAGAACTTTGACGGGAAGGAAATTCCCGTCGAGGGGACGGCAGACTTGGACATTAAGATCGGGCGACATAAGTTGAAACACCCGGTCATAGTTGTGACCCCAGAGGGCACCCCTTGTTTACTAGGGAATGACCTCCTGAGAAGGTTGTCACCCCTAATAGATTGCGTAAACAAGGTCCTCTGGACTCAGACTAGCCGACCCATAAAATTAAAACAGAGTGTCAACCATGTTAGTTTAAACGGCACATGCCACATGGTTGAACAAAAATCTGACCAAGTAGAATTTCACTTCCAGAACAACCAAATTCCAGACGTGACAGTAATAGCAGTAGGACAACAGACTGGTGATGGGGGGTCCTCTCTATTTCTGAAAATCAACCTTCCTTCCAGTCTAAAGTGGTATTCCACGCTGGAAGGAAACACTCTGAAATTCTATACTAATCCACAATCAGAAACTCCCACTCCTATAGTCCAGAAAGATGTGAAATCAGCTCAAAGCCTGGCTGATATTCAGCAAATTGGAGAGCAGTTGTTCATCCCTGTTCAGTTAAATGATGGGAAGGACTCTGTTCTCGCTCGAGTGTGTGTGAACAACGGTAAGAGCTTCATCAGCGGAGCCATGTTTCGCCAACTCCCAAAAGATCCAGCCATTCCCACCTTCAAACTGATAGACAAATGGGAAATGGACCTGGAAGCACCTAATTCCAAACATCTCCTGCCAAGCAGGTGTATGCTCAAAATCTCCATTGGCAACAAGAGCATAGTCCACAATTGTTGGGTCGTGCGAGACGTCCCTGCCGCCTTTTACTTAGGCAGTGACATTCTCAATCGCTTTGCCATTAGTTTGGACCTAATAAACTTCAAAGCTTGGTCCCGATTAGCGGATAATCCCATGGGCTTTGATGATCCAGAAAAAGCATTTAGGTCAGCTCAATTGCTACCTTATGCAGTTGAAATTCAGGTTAAAGAGGAAGTCACCATCCCAGAAAGGACCCGACAATTCTCCCTGGAAGTGAAAGTTAAAAGGGGACAAGAGTTGAAAAACCCTGATGCTTACATACATCTAAATGCTTCTCTCCAACAGCAAGGGTTGGGGGTAAACCCGACTCCATTAGTCAACATAGAACATGACCCCATTCTAATAGAGGTGGATAACAGCGACTTAAAGAGTATTACTCTAGCCGCAGGCACCATTATTGGAAGGGCGGTTGATGACCGACATTTCTCCATTGATCTTGTAAATGAACTGTTAGGACCCATCCCCAAGGACTGTTTTGACAGTGACAGTGATGACAACGCAACACCAGACAGGATTTTTACCCGGCATGGGGGGAACTTCCTGGTGTACACTTCCTGCCCCTATGGTAAGGAAGATGTGACCTGTGACTTCAGGAGGGATGAGGTGATTTTCCAGGTCCATGAGGGCTGCCTTTCCCACCTGAAGCCTCCGGTCCAAATCAGCACTCTGACCAGGGACTTCTCCACCCAGCTGGAGGAGGCCGCGGAGATAGCCAAACCAGAAGTCTTTCCAGGCTTCAGGCAGATGGTGGAAGAGAGAGTCAACCTAGCTGATGCCTGTGTGACTCTGGAACAAAAGCAAAAGTTGAAACAAGTTTTCTTGGATTTCCAAGATCTCTTTGCGGTAGACTCATATGACTGTGGTCGCACTGACATCCACACAACAACAATCCCCACGGACCCTGGCATGACTCCTGTGTTTGTGAAGCAATATCGCTTGCCTCTCGCATCGATGGAGTCCCTTACTGAAATAATTAAGAACCTTGAGTCCCGGGGAATAATCCGTCCAGTCCACAGCACCTTCAATAATCCGGTGCTGGGAATATTGAAGCCAAACGGCCAGTGGAGACTCTGCGCTGACCTCAGGGAGCTCAACAAACGGGTCCACACTTCCCGATGGCCTCTTCCCTACATTGACCAAGGGCTGGCCCAGATTCAGGGGTCACAGGTATTCACTGCAATAGACCTGACCAATGGATACTGGACCGTGCCTGTCAGTAGGGAGGACCAATACAAGCTGGCTTTTACCTTTGGGGGCCAGCAGTACACATGGACCCGGACTCCCTTCGGATACCTCAACTCCGGCAATGAATTCAACATTTTTCTACACAAGGCCATGCCTGACTTGGGTGCAAGGGGTAACCTGGCTTATGTAGATGATGTCCTCATCAAAAGTTCATCTGTGGAGGAACACATAGCGGAGATCCGTTATGTTCTGACACAGTTGAGGGCTGCCGGAGCAAAACTTTCCTTTCAGAAAGCACAGTGGTGTAGAACCCGTGTTAATTTCTTGGGGCATGAGATTACTCCTCAGGGTCTCTGTCCCCAGGAAAAGAAAGTGGAAGCACTTCAGAAACTGAAAGACCCCACAACTCTGCGGGAACTAAGGAGCCTCCTTGGACTGACTAATTACAGCAGAAAGTTCATTGAGGACTACGCAGAGATCACCAGACCCCTGATTCATCTCCTGAAGGGGGGGGTCAAGTGGGAATGGGGTCCAGAACAAGCCGAGGCAGTAAAACAACTCAAAAGAAGCCTCTCACAAGCGCCTTGCCTAGCTTACCCTGTCAGAAACAAGGAGTTCTTCCTGGAGACGGGGTTCTCTAATACGTGCTTGACGGCAGTATTATATCAAAAGCATGACAAGGTCAATAAAGTAATCTCCTATGCGAGCAAAACTTTATCCTCTGTGGAGGAAAAATTCAACGATTGTGAGAAGGCACTCCTGGCAACGGTGTGGGCATTGAAGAATTACCGCCCGTTTATCCAGGGGGAACACATCATAGTGGAGACTCCACACCAGCCTCTGCAATATCTCCAAAGTGACAGAATCCGGGCCGGAAATGTGAGTAATTCCCGAATTACTTCCTGGATTCTGTCAATGCAAGGCTTTCCTGTGGAGGTCAGATATGGCCAAAACAAGAAGAGTCCCCTCGCGCAAGGTCTGGCTGACTTGCATGATTGTGCCAGAGAAAACTGTCTCGAGGACGAAAGTCTAAAAATAAAGGACAACATGGAGGCATACCTTAATTCCCCCCACAAAGTCTTTGAAGAAGACAAGTGTGAGGGAATGCCCACTGTCTATGTGGATGGATGCTCTTACCATGTTGACAACAACGGGGAGAAAGAACTAGTGGCCGGCGTAGGGAATGCATGGGTGAATGAGTCCCCAGAACCCTCCGCCGGATTCAAAATTGGTCCCCGAAGTAGTCAGGTGGCAGAATTGATGGCTGTGCATCAGGCCATCCTCACTGCTGTCCAACATCAACTCCACGAACTGGTCATAATCACAGATTCGGATTATGTACGGAACGGGTTCGTGGAGCACCTGGTTAATTGGAAAACCAGAGGCATGTTATGTGCTAACAACAAACCCTTGAAACATGGGAAGTTGATCCAAAACATTGATGATCTGGTCAACTCGAATGAGATGACCATCTATTGGAAAAAGATCAAGGGTCATTCCAAAGTAGAGGGACCAGACAAAACTGGAAATGACTTAGCTGATCAGCTGGCCAAAACCGGGGCCATCCAAGGGGATCTAATTGAGATTGAGTCCCTGTTGGGGGAAATCCAGGTCACTGCCATCACTAGGTCCCAGACAAATGCTCACAACGACCTTCCAATTGCACAATGGAGTAAGGAGACCCCTGATGCTGATTTGATTACAGCTCAAAAGGGGGATCCAATTATTGGTAAGTTTTACCAGCACCTTGAGGACCCTGAGAACTTTCCCCTGACGGATACCGATTACATTGGGAAAGAGGACCTAAGAGTGTTGATGAAATGTCCAAAAATGTTCCGGATCCAAGACGGTTTGCTGGTAAGGAAATCCAAAGCTGGCCACGATCAGTGGGTGGTTCCTACCTCATTCCGAAGCCTGATGTTAAGTCACGCCCATGATGCGGCCACCGCCGGTCATAGGGGGTTTCACCCAACATTGGAAATCTTAAGAGAGGTTGCATACTGGCCACACATGGGGCAGGACCTCGACCAGTACCTGAAGGGTTGTCTTGTGTGTGCACAATTTCAGCCATCATCCCTCACGCACCGGGCGCCTTTACAAAAGAGGGGAATGACACTGCCATGGTCGGATTTACAAATCGACTTTGTAGGCCCTGTGATTCGCTCAGCTAGGGGGAATAAGTACATGTTGACGGTGACATGCTTGTTTACCAAGTGGGTGGAATGTCTCCCAGCCCCAAATTGCAAGGCAGAAACTGCAGCTGCCTTGATGATTAACCACATCTTTTCCCGTTTTGGTCTACCTCAAAGGATTGAGTCAGACAGAGGTAGCCACTTCACCAGTGAAGTAATGACAAAGATGTGGGAGATACTGGGGGTCAAGAGAAAGCTGCATATTGCTTACCGGCCAGCTTCTTCTGGGGCAGTAGAGAGATATAACCGGACAATTGTGAGCATATTAAAGAAGTTTGTGGCAGATTCTGGGCCAAGTTGGGATATCCGATTACCTCTGGTCCTAATGGCCATCAGATCTACCCCTTCATCTGCAACCAAAATGTCACCATTTGAATTGATGACTGGGCGCAAGATGGTGCTTCCTCAGCATTTGCTCTACAGGACCCAAGAGCAGACACTGATAAATGCCTCCACTACTCATGAGTATGTAGAGAATTTAAGGAAACACCTCCAACATGCTTTTGCTTACGCTCAGCGGAATCTAGAAAGATCAGCTGATAGCATGAAGACCCATTATGACCTGAAAACTTCCAGGAAGGAATATCAGGTGGGAGACCGGGTCTATCTATACAACTTCCAAAGGAACCAGGCCAAGCAGCGCAAATTTTTGCCTACGTGGAAGGGACCCTTTGAGATCGTCGATAAGATCTCCCCTGTGGCCTACAAAATCCACATCCCCAAAGGTCCTTCGGCAGAGGGGGAAGACAAGTGGGTCCACATAAACCAGTTGAAATGTTGCCATCCCAGGCACACTCTGCAACAACTGGAGGAATCCTCTGGAATCCTAGCGGGTACTGTATCAGACTAATTCAGTTCCAATCATAAAACCTACCACATCTAGTCTCTAAAATATTGTGATTTACATGAAACTGTCTCTAGTGATGCTGTTTTTTTTTTTTCAAAATAAGAATGTAATATTTCGTTACGATGAAATGCATATGCTGCCCCACTATCTCAACAGTGGTGGAAAAAAAATCGTCTATGAGTAGATATTGCCGCTCTTCCTTTATCATCCTAGGAGAGATGAAACCATGAAGGATGACCAAGAAGGACGATCCGGAGACCGGGAGCAAAGACACAACGGGCCCGGGGTACCGCCCAATCTTCCCATCAGGACCGGCGAGGAGAACTGATCGATCTGACCGGATGGAGAAGAAAATGCTGAACTGTGCCATCTACAGAAGAGGAAGAAGATTATGCGGACAGACCGGTGCATGGGTCAAAACCCTTGTGCACGCGACTCCCCATCGACTCAAATTCAAAGTGCAGTCGCGTGGGGGGGACTTGTTGGGTGTCCTGACCCACGTTTAAGCTATCCTGCTACAACATTTGGTGCTGTGGGCTTAGGAAATTCAAGATGGCGGAAAACCCACATGTGCGCCGAAAGCCAGGAAAGCTGGGCAGTTTGTGCGCCCACCAAAATGGTTGCCTCACTTGCCACCCACCAGTGCGAGAATGAAAGGCCGGGTTGCCATGAGGGAAATGGGTTGCCAAAGGAAAAACAGTAGCGCCGGTTAGCTTCAAAGCGCTTTAAAACCATCATTGGACTACCCGCACAGTAGTCTGAAACCATTGGGAATGGCAATGCTGATTGCCAAATGCAACCTAGAAGTGTGGGGAATTCATTTCTTAAATCCCAAAAATGAGTGCAGTACCAGTACTCACCACTATCCAAAAGCCGGCGTTTTAAAACCACTCTGTGTGTTTTTCTGAAGGCAAGCAAAATGCCTATTTCAAACCTTGCAACATGTGCAAAATATTCACTGAACACCAGCAGACATTTGGCAGAATGGAGTTTTGTGTGCCTACAAAATCTGGGAAATGAAGAGCCCAAAAACAATGCTTATAACAAAAATGCTATGGAGTCAGCAGCTTAAGCCTAACTGCAACTGGATTTAAAACCACCAAAATCGAAAATGTTAAATTAAATGAGTGACCTATGTTTGGTGTCACATGCCTTTGTAACTGTTGAAATGTCATAGTTTTGCACTTAGAATCAGCATTCTAGCTGCATGTGTAAAATTACAAGTTATTTTAAAAGCAACAAAAAGTTAGCTGAAAGTCTGGCTTAAGGAACTTGATTTTGCCTAGCAACTACCCATCAGCAGTGAAACTTGAGTCACCACTGTGTTCCCAGGCCAACCTTCCTTTTGCTGCCCAGGCTAAGGATATGCCATCTATCTGATAATTGAATTTCCTGTGCTCTGCCAGAGAGTGAACAAAGCCCTCTCCACTCAGGCAAAGGTTTTTTATTACAGACGTCGTAAAAAGTGGCTTCCTCCTGGAGAAGCTGGGAGGAGCACTGCCTGTGAGAAGCAAGCTGGCTTGGCAGAAACTGGAAAGACTGGTTTCTGTACCATGTGACCTGAAAAGACACACCCCTGCAGCAAGGATATGGTTTTATAAAAAGGGGGATAACTCATAGAGCGGACATGTGAAAATTTTATAAATGATACCATAATTCTTGTGATTTTTCTGCCCACAGTTTAAGACGTGGTAGGAACCGGTGGTATGTTCAGGGGGGTTTTAGCGGAAAAGTGGATATTACTCTAAATGTGTGCATGTTAAAAATCTGAAACTTCATCAGTTAATGTCCCTACCCCCTGCACACATGTATGTAAAGTTGGGTCCATGTCGGAAATTGGAAAAGCAGTTAAAAAGTCAATTATGTACACTCTTTGAATGCAAGCTCCGAGAATGAGCAGATTTGGACATAGACATGGCTAAATTCAGCCACACCATGTATATGTAATTTTAAACAAATGTGTACCTGTGCAAATATGTTTTTAGGTCAGATATAGATTGTGTGTAAAGTTGACAGGGGTGGGTTCTCTGTATCATAAACAGACCTCATCATGATGACACTTCATTTCATTCCCCCAATCAAGGGGACGAATGAAAGCTGACCAATGACGATTGAGAGGGGCAAGTCTAGTGATGCAACACACACACCCATTCTCAAGAAACAGATAAAAAGCAGAGAGTCAGGACACATAGAGACATTCATTTTTCATCTGCCGCTGAAAGCTCTGCCGGAAAAATCCATACTTACCTCCATCAAACTCCAGAAAGCCAAACTAGAGACTTCAATCTATCCAGAGCAGAGAGACCCAAAGAACCGGTGCCTAGCAGAGACCAGACCCCTGTGAGCAGTTCCAGAGGCCAGGCGCTGTGAGCAGAACCCGGAAAGACCTGACCAGACTGAAGTCCGTGACCAAGTCGCTTTCCTGTTCAAAATCTCTTGTGAGTACTTAGCAAAACTCAGAACACATCTCTTAGTTTAAATTCATCTAATTCAATCTATTTAACCTAAGTAGAACTGCCTCCTAGCTGTCACCTGTCATTCTAGCTGCAAAAATTTGTCACTTGTCATTTTGAAAAAGTGTGCGTTTAAAATTTACAAAACCAAAAACGACCTTTACTAAATTACTCATATCTCCGCAACCGTTTGGGCTAGAGACTTGCAATAACTTTCATTTGGAAGCTGAGATCCCAGGCTTTTCTAGGACCCCAAAACGGTAGAGATAGTCCTTGCGGTTCCTTTGTAATAGCGCTCGGCGCATCCGCGAATTTTACCGCGATTTGCAATTTCTTCACATGTAAAAACTGCTGCTGTTTGCTTTCCATTGGCCAGAAATTCGTTTAACCTGCTAACTATCCCTGCATCATTGCTAGTGTGAGCCTGGACTAATATTAACTAGCTACCACTCACCCTGAACCTCTGAAAAGGGAATTAAAAGCATTCCAGCATATTTTTTTAATTCATTGCCAGCACATATCAAAGCAATTTGGGCCTGTGATTTCAAAACTCCTATCTGTTTTCTGTTGTCTAAGCTTGCTGGGGTGAACTGAATCACATTTGATTGCATTTCTGAGAACTGTGTGCTTCCTTCCATTTCCTTGCCTTGCATCAAGGGGGGGAGGGGATTGCCAGAGAAAAGTGATTACATTGTTTTGTTGAAATCATATTGAGTATTTCTATACTGCATTTCATTCATTCAACCTTGCATCCATTTGAACTCTATAAAGCATTTTGTACCACCTTCTTCTTTTGTTCCTATTTACCAGTGTGCTACCTTATCCATTTCTTGTCAACTCCTTATTGATTATAGAGAAGCGTGTTAGTGCCAGATTCTCCGTTGTTGATCTTTATCATATCAGATTAAGTGTGCTATTCAATTATTAATTTATTATAAAGTGGGATATATATACCTATTGTTTAAATTATCAAATAAACCTTTTAACTTGCAAAACAGAACTACTTCTTGGCTCAGTGGGGTCAGGGGGATTCCAAGAGAGGGGTGTTATATAAGGGTAGTCATCCAGAACGCATGAACTGGACCTAAAGATATATCAATAAGGGTTTTCATTCAGTCTTCTAGACTAGGCGTTAACTTAGCTGTAGTGCTGAATTGAATCCTCTTACAGTATATGTTTGCCCCACCATTAATAGTGGTGGGGAAATGTCTACGAATATGTTTCTGCCACTTTTGCTTTGTCATCCTAGGTGAGTAGAGAGAGAGATAAACCATGGAGACTGCCCAAGAAGGGCGACCCAGGGCCTGGGAGCCAAGATCCGAGGGGCCCGGGCTACTGCCCGAAACTCCCCTCAGGACCAGTGAGGAGAACCGTCCGATCGACCCTGATGGAGGAAAAGATGCTGAACTGTGCCATCTGCAGAATCAGAAGAAGATGATGCGGACATCCCAGTGCGTGGATCAAAACATCCTTTGCCCCCGACTCCCCCTCGACTCGAAATCAAAGTGCAGTTGGGCGGGGGGGCTTGTCAGGTGTCTTGACCCACGTTTGAACTATTATGCTACAAGATTTGGTGCTGTGGGCTTAGAAAATCCAAGATGGCTGAAAAGCCCACATTTGTGCCAGAATCCAGGAAAACCGCGCAGTTTTGCGCACACCAAAATGGTCGCCTGATCTGCCACCCACCAGTGCATGTGTGATGGCCAGAAGCGCCATGAGTGAAACGTGGTGCCAAAGGAAAAACAGCAGTGCCTGTTAGCTCAAAAAGCGCTTTGAAATCACATTTGTTTCTCTGAAATGCAAGCTCAAAATGCCTATTTCAAACATTGCAAGATATTCAAAAATCTTACTGAACACCAGCAGATGTCTGGTGCAATGAAGTCTTGTGTGCATACCAAATCTGGAAAGATGAAGAGCCTAAAAAAATGTTCATAACAAAACTGGCTGAGCTGTGGATGTCAGCAGCTTAAGTGAAATTGGACTTAAAGCCACTAAAATCGAAATGTTTAAAATAAATGAGTGATTTACTTTGGAGTGTCACATAGGTTGCAACTGTTTAAATGTCATAGTTTTGAACTTAGAACCAGCATTCTAGCTGCATGTGTCAAAATTGTAAGTTTGATTTGAATGAATAAAAATGGGAAGAAAAGTGACATTTGGCTGAAGCCTTGCTTAAAGGGATTGAATTCTGCCCCGCAACTACCCCCGACAGGAGTTGAAACTTGCCCAGCAACTGCATTTCCAGGCCTGGCTGCATTCTGCTGCCCCCACCAAAAGGAGATCACACCTCTCTGATTGAATCAGGAGAGGAGTACCTGGGAGCAGGGAAACAGAACAATGAACTTCCCTTGGCTCCAAGCAATTTCTAAATCAGGGAGTCATAAATGGCTTCCTCTTGGAAGGAAATGGGAGGGGCACTGCCTCTGTGAGCCCACTGAGCTTGGAGGAAGTGGACGAACCAGAAATTCCCCCATATGCTTTGGGAAACCAAACCCTTCACGGCCAGAGCATCATTTTAGAAAGATGGATAATTCATAGTACATAATTGTCAAAATTATATCAATAATATCATGATTCCTGTGATTTTTCTGTGCACATTTTAAGAGGTATTAGGACTCTGTGGTATGTTCTGGGGGTAGTAGCGGAGAATAGGGTATTACTCCAAATGTATGTATGTTAAAAATCTGACACTTCATCATCTGACGCCCATATAACTTGCGCACATTTGTGTACATTTTGGAAAGATTTAGAGGTTGTGTTCTGGATGAAAAGGGCAGAATTCTGACAGAAGTGAACACAATATCTTACAAAGACAGGGATCGGATGGTTTGGCGCTACCGAAAATATGTTAACTGGACATATAATATTAGAAAAATTGTACATAGATAAAAATGCATTTAAGTCAAAAATAGATTTGTGTGCACAGTGACAAGGGGAGTTTTCTTTCCATATGCCATAAAAAGGATGTCAGATGACTCACAATTCAGTTCCCCAGTCAGGCGACAGAGAATCCTATAGCCTATCAGGATCCTCAGAGGGTTGGGCATAGAAAGTCAGCCTTCCCACCCACTTTCAAAAGACATAGAAAGACCCACTGAAACCCAGGTAGGGACTGCTCTTTCCACTTTCTTGCAAAGCACTTTGATGGACGACTTCAAATTCAGGCAATATCCAGAGACCAGAACTTAGAAAACCAGACTCCAGACTTCAAATCCAGACAGATCCTGAGATCCAGAACTTAGACTCCAGAACTTAAAGCAGAGGGGCCAATCCACAAGCTGAATCCTTTTCATCAGGCCTCAAAATCTTTTGCAACCTGATATTCAACAGCCGGGCGAGCTGTTTGATTCTGGCTAGAACTTTTGCTGGAACCAGAGACCCAGACCAAACCGCGGTGCCAGTACCAGACCCAGAAAGCAGAGCTGCATCCCAACCGCCGACCAGACCCAGACCAGACTGCTGTGCAGTGCCAAGAACTTTTGCCAGAACCAGAGATCCAGAGCAGCAGAGCAGAGAGAACCGCGGCTAACCCTGTTGACCAGATCTGTGACGAGGCCCATTCCTTCCAAAATTAGGAGTGAGTATCCAGCCAGAACTGTGCAAACCAATCTCTTAGTTTAAAATAATCTAATTCAAACCATTTCCACCTATTTAGAACTGCATAGAAATCGTGTGTCCATTCTGTAATTTCAAACCTGTGAAAGTGTCATTTGTCTTTTGAATCTCACTTTATTTGTGAGAATCTACCTCCACCAAATCGTCTGTATCTTTTGAACCATACATGCTAGGAACGAGATTTAACTTTCATTTTAAAGCTAAGAGCATCAGCTTTCCAACAAGTTTTTCTGTAATTGCGCTTTACGCACTCGTAAAAGGTTCCGTGAATTGCAATTTGACTCAAACTTCTTCACCTGTCAAAAATAGTTGTCTTTTGCTTGCATTGCTGAAATTCGTTTTCAACCTGATAATCCCTCATGAACCATTGCTAGTGTTGACCTGAACTAATTCAAAGTAGCTGTCACCTACCCTGAATCTCCTATAGGGAATTAAAATCATTTTTAGCATATTTTTCACTTCTTTTCTAATCACATGTAAAAGTATTTTTACCTGTTTAAAAGCATACCGGTTGCTCTAAGCTTGCTAGGGAACTAGAATTTGTATTGCATTTGATTATATTCCTGAAAATTCTGTGCTCTTCTTCCATCTCTTTATATTGCATAGGGGGGGAGTGAATTGTCAAAAGAAAAAGTGATCGTATTATCTCTTGTTGAAACCATATCAGTTTATTTCTGTGCTGCATTCTTTTCCATCATTGCATTTCCTTGAAACCATAAAGTATTCTCAGCTACCTTATCCTTTCTATACCAACTCCTAAGTAATTAAAAAAAGTGTGCTAGTGTAATATTATCCATTGTTGATCACTGTCATATTCATAAGTGTGCTATCAAATATTAATTTATTTATAAAAGTGTGATATATATCTTGTTTAATTTTCAATAAATCTTTTAATTTGCAAAACAAACATACTTCCTGGCTCAATGAGGTCAGGGGGATTCAAAGAGAGGGGCGTTATATAAGGGTTTATCATCCAGATTTATGAACTAGTCATAAAAATATATAAATAAGGGCTTTTATTGGGCATCCCAGACTAGGCACTGACTTAGTTGGAGTACTGAATTGAAGTCAATTAACAAGTAAGACTTCAAGAACAGAAGGAGAAATTAGGCTCACCTCCAGGATCTAGAGCTGTGTATGTCTATAGTGAAGTTGAGGAGTGGTGCAGGCCAGAAATCCCCCCAAACACAAATAACCCTGGAATGAGTGTCACATCAACTAAATAGATTAGTAAACCCAAACAACAGTTTTAGGATTCCTTACCTGTGAGTTCTGCAAAGTGTTTCTTGAAGGAGTGATGTCCAGAGCAAGTCCCAATAATCCACAAGAAAATCCTATTCCCGACTGCACGAGTATGCCTACTCCAAAGAACAGCCAAGTCTCAAGTTCAAAAAGCAGGCGTGTGAAGGAATATTTCCATGAGGAGGTGGATTCCGATTGAGCAGTAGTCAATGGAGAAACGAAGCGAAGTGTAGATCAAAGTGAGCAATAGGAACAGAGCTGTGGAAGCAGCAAAGCCTGCGTTTTGGCACATTGCGTTCCAATGTTTTCCTAGCAACCTCCAGCTGGAACACAATGCAAATCTTCGAGTCAGTGCTTTCGTTGGGAACCAAGATGCAGACCATAACAGAGGAGGAGCACCCTTAATACGTGAATGAGTGGGAATCGTAGAATGGGAGCACAGAGATGGATGTTTCCTGACAGTTTCCTCCCCCAAAGACTCCCCCACCCCTCGGGCTCGCAAAAAACAGAACATCAATACAGGGGCATGTATGTTGCTAGCTGGTTTCCAAGTGCGATCTTCCGGCCCATAGCCTTTCCAATCAATGAGAAAGTTGCCCACACCTCTCCGAACCCTAGTGTCAAGTATGGCTTGCACCTCATATTCATCAAACCCCTGGACATTCAAAAGACTCGGGCTAGAGGGAATTCTAGTGTCTGAGGCACAGGGTTTCACCAAGGAAACATGAAACACTGGATGTATTTTCCACCAGATGGAGGTTACGTGAGGATAACCAGACCTTCATCCCCACTTGATAATCTGGAGCAGGCTGTCAATGCTTGTCTGCAAAGCATTTAGAACGGTCCCGTGCCTCCATAAGTCGCTGTTGGACTGATTTATGTATAGCCGTGAGATCATGAAGACAGGACTGAGTGGCAGGGTTGTCAGTGGAGGGGAGTGCTTCCAGTGGAAGAGAGCATGGGTGTTGTCCATACAAGGCAAAAAACAGTGTTGTAGCCATGGCCGTATGTAAGGAATTGTTGTAAGAGAACTCAGCCAGGGTTAGTACTGAATACCATGTTTCTTGGTGTTGCAGTGTTAAGCAGTGCAGGTACTGCTCTAATGTGGCATTCAACCTCTCAGTCTGCCCATCTGTTTGTGAGTGGTAGGCACTAGAGTACGGCTCATCAATGCCCAGAGCAGAAGTGAGAGCCCTCCATAAACGGGACGTAAATTGCGAACCTCTGACTGTGATAATGATATCAGGAAGGCCAAAACAATAGAAAACATGGTGCAAAAAAACAAATCAGCCAATTGCGGAGCAGATGGTGGCCCCTTACAAGGAATAAAGAGAGCCATCTTCGTGAAGTAGTCAATAATGACCCATATAGTACCAAAACCGTTCACATTTGGGAGCTCCACAATAAAATCCATGGAGAGCATTACCCATGGGTTTTCTGGGACTGACAGAGGCTGAAGAAGACCCATTGGCTTGGCCTCAGTTGTTTTTGCTTTGTGCAGAAACGGCACACGAGGACAAGTACCGTACTACATCTTTGTACATCATCGGCCACCAGCACAAGCGCCTAAGGAGATTGAAGGTTTTCCTTCTACCAGGATGCGCTGCTAACGTTGAATCATGGCACCACTGGAGGGCAATATTCCTGGTACGTGTAGTAGGGATGCATATTTTACCTTGTAAATAGGGAAAACCTTGCACCAGATCCATGTTGTATTCTGTGATCTCCGGTGGGGTGGACAAGACCCAATCCTGCACTAAAGTCTCCAGTGAGGACTGCATCGTACAAGCACATACCACTTGGTTGGGTAACAATAAAGAACCATCAGAGGAAAGGGAATCTGAGGGGCCATGCATGCGAGAAAGAGCATCCGGTTTAGAATGCAGATGACCTGGGCGGTAAGTAACAGTGAAGTTGAACATGGTATAAAACTCGTGCCACCTCGCATGGCAAGCTGTGGTACATTTTACTATAGGGCCAAAAGGTTTCAATGATCCTTAAACACCTGAAAGGGAGTACAGTACCTAACAAGTGATGACGCCACACTGAAAAGTTATCCCGTATTGCAAGCAATTTGCGTTCCATAATGGTATAGTTCTTTTCGTAATGAGATAACTTACGCAAATGGTAAGCAATTGGGTGCAAAAAACCTGTATCTTTACACTGCTGTGACAATATAGCCCCCACAGCAGTGTCAGAGGCACCCGCCTTGACGTAGAAAGGCAAAGTAGGATTAGGATGCTGCAGAACCGGGGCTGAAGTAAAGGCCTCCTTTAACTTGTCAAACATTTGTTGTGCCTCTGGGGTCCAGAGGTACTCCCCCTTGCTACTGGTAAGAGTGGTAAGCAGAGTGGTGATAGCCAAAAACGACCGGATAAAGCTCCGATAAAAATTGGCAAAACCAAGAAATGATTGTAGTGCCTTGCGGTTGGTAGGAGTTGGCCTATCCGGAACTGCTTGAACTTTAGCTTGACTCATTTGTACACCATGATCAGTGATCTCATAGCCCAAAAACTCGATCTGTTTGGTATGGAAAGTGCATTTTTCTAAGTTGGCAAAGAGGCTGTTTTCTCTTAATAGTTGTAGAACTGCAGTAACGTGTTGTACATGTGGGGACTACCTGAACCGTAGATAAAGTGTCTTTCAAGTCATCCGAAAGCCCTTTGTAGAACAGGGGGCCCTTTTTTCCTCAGGCCATCCAGTCTCCGAGACCAATTGATGAAATCTTGCTACATAGGATAACAAGGAAGTCTTCCCTTGCTGGAGGTTCAAGAGCTACAGGTCAGTAGTCTGCATTCTGTAGCGGGTGTCAAACACCCGTCCTAATGCAAGAATGAGAGCATGACGGTCATACAATAAATGGCTGCCTTGCTCCAACAAAGGATTAGCCCATATGGCGGCAGTACCACCTAAATAAGATAATACAAAGGTGGCCTTAGTCGTGGAATCAGGGAAGGAGGCGGGCCTGCACAAAAAGTGCAACCGACATTGATTTATGAAGGTTCTAAAGGTCTTCGGATCCCTAGTGAAGCGCTCTGGCGGAGCCAATGGGAACTGGGCTGCCATATAAACAAGGCCTGAGTCTTGCCTTGATGTTGACAAACTGGTACTAGCAACCGGGGCCGTGTAAGCCAGACTGTAACTCAATGATCTGATGTTGGGTGGCTGCATGAGCTGCAACCATGTCAGTTCTGAGGTTGGCGACTAACTGTGCCAATTCTACCATTGGGTTGGTTGTGTCCATGGTCAGGCTTCTTAATTTGTCCGAACTGACCTCTAGAAGACCTACTGAAGTTAACTCGATCCTGATACCTTGAACTAGTCTTGTAGAGGATGAGTTCTTCCTAATAATGTACCACCCTACTGATTTCTGTAATACAGCAGGGCAGTCTATTAATGGAAAGAAGGAGGACACAACCGGAACACTGCTGGCTGCAAATAAAGGCCACAGGTTAGTAAATCACAGTAGAGTAAGACACCAAGAACGGAAGGAGAAATGAGGCTTGAGGCTCACCTCTAGGATCTAGAGCTGTCTATGTCTATACTGAAGTTGAGGAGTGGTGCAGGCAAGAAATCCCCCTAAAAACAAATAACCCTGGAATGAGTGTAAAATCAACTAAATAGATTAGTAAACCCAAACAACAGTTTCAGGATTCCTTACCCGTGAGTTCTACAAAGTGTTTCTTGAAGGAGTGATGTCCAGAGTAATTCAGCCAGTCCCAATAATCCACAGGAAAACCCTATTCCCGATGGCACGAGTACACCTACTCCAAAGAACAGCCAAGTCTCAAGTTCAAAAAGCAGGCGTGTGAAGGAATAATTCCATGAGGAGGTGGATTCCGATTTAGCAGTAGTCAATGTAGAAATGAAGCAAAGTGTAGATCACAGCGAACAATAGAAACAGAGCTGTGGAAGCAGCAAAGGTATGTGGTGGTGGCAGAGCTGCGGAAGTAGCACAGCGGGTAATGCAGCCGTTCATGGTGAGTAGCAAGGTGGAGCTGCGGATACAGCATAGTTAGCAGGTCGGCAGGCAGAGACAATCCGTTACCAGTAGCTAAGATCAAAACCATGGGAGCAGCGTCAGGGACAAAAACGTAGGCGAAGACAATCCAGTAAAATGTAGCAGATGGTCAACAGGATCGGGTAAATAATGAGGCAAAAGGGCAATGCGAATCAGCTCAGTGAAGCAGGCAAAAGTGGGTCAGAAGGTCCAAGGAAATAAATGACAAGACTAAAAGGCACAAAAGCTTGATGAACAATATTCAGAAGCAAGGCGTCTTGAATCCGAGCCATATTTAACCAATGGCATATGAAAACGCCATAAAGCAGGCCTTCGAAACTTCCTGTTTTGGTGCATTGCATTCCAACATTTCCCTAGCAACCCCCAGCTGGAACGTAACTCGAATCTTCGAGTCAGTGCTTTCGTTAGGAACCAGGATGCAGACAATAAGGGAGGAGGAGCTCTCTTAATATGTGAATGAGTGGAAATCGTAGAATGGGAGCACAGAGGTGGACGGGTCCTGACACCCAGCCCTGTTTTGGGTCCTTGAGAACTGTGGTCAATATGGGAAAATCTGAGCATCCCTCATCGGTTATTGTGTACCATTCAGGCACCACTCATGCACACAACTACCTGTGTTAGAAATGATAAAGCCAGGGAGTGTTCTGCAGCATTTCCACCAAGGGTTTATGCTGGCTCCCTTCCTATTTAATTTATATATTAACTCATAAGTGTCTGAGATCATGCCTTTAGAACTGGGTGTTCCATTAATAGGGGCAAGCAATTTCCACTTATAAGTCATGTGGGTGACCAAGTTTTTGCAGCAAAGTCACAATTTGCTCTTCATTGTTTAATACATTATTATACTTCCTCAATGTCTGCCAGAAATCTGTTACCTTCAGCAGATCAAAGGTTTTGATTATTGTTCTCAAAAAGAGGTGTGGTCACTCCTTTTGTTTGAGGGTGCACAATTAGGATGCACTTTTATGGAAAATTGCTTAGGTATTGAAAACAAAGATTTTGTAGACAACAATTAAGAGAAATAGAGGCTGATTGAATCAAAGCGCGAATGGTTGGGATGCTGCCTTCTTCTTTCAGTTATGGTGGTTTTTTCATCTGTGATGAAGAAATGCTACGGAAGTGAAAGTCAGATAGATACCTTCTCATGTAGCAGACAACAGCAGACAAATGATGCAGATTTTACACAGAATTTACTTAGCTCACGTGCAATTTGTTGAACTGCACATGCCAAAATTGAGAAAGCCCAGTCCCTGGCACCTGTTTCTACATGCACCTGGAAATTCTGCCATGTGATTTCAAGAAGATGCCACCTAATATTTGAGGATCAGAATCCTAAAAATATTCTTACAAATATAAATAAGTATTTAAAAAATGCCAGTCATTAAATGGTAATGTTCAACTCATTCAGACTATGTAGTTCCCTGGAAATGCACGTACTTAGTTTTTTCCTATTAACAAAAACAGCTCTACAAAGTGTACAGTCATTTCTCCACCAATACATGTAAGGACATTGCTGTGATGCACCTATGTATGAAGGTAAGCATACCTTAAATACATGAAATTCTTCAAATTACATGTTAATCTTTGAGAAATTATACTAGGAGAGTATTGCTGCTTAACCTGCATTGCCAATAGCCTAATTTCAGCTTTGCTGACACTTGACTCTGTTTCACAAGTCAAACTCAATAGCCACAGTAACGCTAGTTCAAAAACATATTTGCATAATATGTTTTCAATTCTTGGAGGTCTGAGGTTATCAGAAGATAAGTAATCTGGTAAACACACCTTACCTTCATCACAAAAGGAAACACATTAAGTCCAGTAAAACAAAAGGATCATGTGCTTAAACTTGGAAACAAATCTTACATATCCATTGTTTGCATTGTTTGCATCCCATATAAATTCAGAACATGTTATTTCAAGTTGACAAAATCTGAACTTGTCATATGGTGGATAGGCCCAGGTTACAGAAACAGTACATCAAAATGGACGTGCTTACGTATTTCACCTTTGATATTAGCTCAGCAATTAAAAGCATCTATACAGGTAGATGGGTGGCAAGGTGCCCTGTCAGTTATTCAAATGAATCATTAACTTGAAATGAACCCTTAACATGAAAATTACCCATGAACAGTTGAAAGAAATAAAGCTGTCCATTTATTATGACATTATTGGTTTCACAAATAACAATGTTGGCTTCAGCTTGCCAATGGTTAGGTCTTTTTTAAAAATATTTTTTCTCATATGTTGACAGTCCACCCCACAAAATCATATCAAACACAATATCTTGATATTCATCAATATTTGAATAATTATATAAATATTAATAATTGTGTCAAATTCATGCTCCATGTTCCTGAATTCAGATTCAACATGAAAATCTGGAAATCCATACCTGATTGATGTCAAAAGGTTACTATCAGGACTTATGGGAGACATATGAATGAGCCCAAAAGTGTTCAAAATCACATATGTCACAAGCTAAAATATTTTAGACATATCAAATAAAAGGGCATATTCTGCGGCAGTGGGAGCCTGTTAAAGTAGCCAATGGGTAGATTCAACCAATCCAAAATTGTGATCTAATCTGACAAAGTGTAGGAAAATTAGAGCTTAAATAAATTGGAGCCCATAGGAAATACAAAAAGAGAGTTCTGGGAGTCTGAAGACTTCAGTAAGGGGAGCCTCTGTCCAATTAGTTGACTGGTGACCTGGGATTATACCTTGAGAGAGTCCATTGACCTTATCAACAAGAAAACATCAAGCAGATTTTACCTTATCCAGACCTGATTTCCCATAGGATAATAAAGTGGAGAGGGGAGGGGCTACGCTGATTGGTAAGACTACCTTGACGCTATGAGGGTCCATTCTGACCCTGTGCTATAAAGAAGTATTCAAAAGTGGGTATTGAAAGCCCCAGTTCAATTAGATATATGTCCGCCAGAACAATGTATTTTTTAAGTCCCTAGAATTAGTGCAACTGGAAGCAATTAAAGGATGCAGGTTCCATATAGAATGCTTTAGCTTGTCAATTGGGTCAAATGCACTTGATTTTCTTACTATATTCAAAAGCCACATGCAATCTGATTCCATGTAGAACAAATAGCATTTATCCACCACACCTGGTGTGTTTCCCAACCAAGTCATTTCAATCTTATGTTTTTAAAGATATACAGCCACATCATGAGTTTGGCGGTAACCCTTAAATGCAGCAGTAACACTATTACCACCACATTTAAGGGTGCGCCAAATCACGGGTTTGGCTGCATTTACCCCCAGCTGTGAGCGCTGGGAATATGACAATTTTCAGTGCAATTACTGTAATACCGCCGATGGTAGTTGCATCAGAAATTCCCCATTGGGCACAATGGGGAATTGGGAATTCCTAAATGGCCCAATGGGGAATGGGGAATTACCGTTCCGCCAAACCCATGATCTGGCACTAATAGCACCGGGGGGTTAGAAGTAACACTATTATCCCGGCAGTATCCCAGTGGTAATACCGCCCAACTCATGCTGAGACCCATAGTCAATGAATGGGGCTATTAACTGTGGCACATGCTTCATCCCCTGTGTGGGAAATCCTGCAGATCCCTCACCAAAATCTTGCCTAAAGTTTCCTCCCAGGTGGCCAGTAGAGGGCAGATGCTTCCTGATCCCAATCCTTGGGCTGGTGAACTGCGGTAGGATAACCTGGGTGGAAACAAGGTCCAAGGTATTGGGGAGATTTGGGGATGAGACATGGTATTTTTCCTCTGAAAAGGATACTCTTACTGCCATTCCAGAAGAGGTTATGGCTTGATGTCATTCTAATGGTTTTCAGCCTACAGTTAAAACTAATGTACGGAAACCTAATATTGACATAAACCCCACAAATTCTCTTCTAAAATTATGAAGGGGTTCAAAATCACTCTAAAAAGAAACCAAGAAGTGGAAAAGCCTAATTTCCTTACAATTAACTACTTGTCCCAGAATCCCTCAAGGATTGTGACAAAGAAGAGGGCTGAGGAGGCATGCAGAAGTAAAGGACAGGCAAGTAGACCTAATAGCCTTTGCCAGGGTGATGCAATTAACACTAAGGCGCTGCACCTGAAGTCAATTGCCCCACCTGAGAGACATAAAAGGCTGCAACAGGATGGAGCAGTAGGATGGAGCTGGAGCAGGAGCTGGAAGGTTGGCAGTAGTAGCAGAAGGAGAAGAGCATGAAGATGGAAGTTCACGAGGAAGTGTGACCACTTATGGGATGCTGGGACGAGAGAAGAGCGGATTTCACCTGCAGGTTCTGAGTTGGTCCTGTGTTCACACACCCTGTCTGGCTGGGGCTGCACTGAGAGAGAGTTGGAAAAGTGAATGGTTTCCACAGGTGCACCTAATAGCTGTGACTGCAGAGCTGAGGTTGTGCTGCTACCTGAGGCCTTTGTGCAGAAGCAAGCCGAGGAAAGGAGGAGAAAAGGGGACTCTCTGTGGTCCAGGCTGGATCGAGGACAGACGTGCTGCAGAATAGTTTGTGCCCCAAGAGTCCCTGAAGCAGTAGTAGCAGAAAGAAAAAGACAGGAAGTGAAAGCCACCTGCACCGCAGTGTTTTGGAGCTGGTGAGTGTAGCTCTGTACTCAAATGCACTCAAAATGCCTTGCCCCCTTGCCGATAACTGTAATCAGATCCATTTGAACGTGTGCAAATGCAGGTGCGAGTAAAAAAAATGTTAGTTGCAATGGGAAGTCAGAACAACAAAGGAAATGTATCACACACATGTTCAACACAAGTCAAAGTGCTCACGTATAAGAGAAGCCTTTTATTTTCTATTGTTGTATTCATTAATTTTACCAGTGTGGTATATTTCCCCATTTGAGAGGGTGAAAGCTGTTTGTAATCACTTGAAAGGTAGCAGCTGATTTTCCTGAATTGTTACAAGAACACTTACATCAAAGAAAGGTTTCACGTGATTGTTTGTGAGTCCTAATCTATGTTAAAGCAGCATTCTGTATGAATGAAAGGGGATGCAATTATTTACAATTCTTTGGGGTTGACATTTTCCATCAAAGAGTGGCCACGTATGCCTAATTTTGTTAACCTTGTAAAACCTGAATCTTGTAACACACAGAACAAGTACTTTTTGATTGTAGAATTTGCAGTTGTAACGAGAAGAGTAAGAATTACCCATGCCAGTAGGAAAACACGTTGTTACGTGAAAGCAGCCCTATTAAGATCTAACCACCAATATTTTGAAGTATCTAAGTCTGATACAAGGGTTATAAGGTTATCAAAGGCTGTAAGAGTGGCAAACAGCTTAGGGGTAACTGCTGGTGGCAAGAAGGTGTACATAAAGCTGGGGAAGGGATTGGGTTGATTGTTAAAAGAAATTATCTGTAATGCCAAGGCTGTTGAAGCTGAGGGAGAGAGCCGTCTGGAAGCCTAGACAGATTCAAATGGTAGCTATAAGACACACCAAAGAGGCAAAGATGCAGCCCCGTCCTTAGGGCACAGCAAGGAAGAGTGCTTTGCCTACCTGTGGAGGTCGAAGAGTCTTGTCTTTAAGTTTCCAAATGAATCCTCAAAGTACCAGGTTGCAGCAGAGCTAATAGGACTGTGGTTGTCTATGATATTGCCAGAGAACATTATATCGAAAGTGGTTGAAGCAGTAGTATACTGTGAAGCAAGGGAGCCTGCTTTCACAGTACCTTTAGCAGAAGGGAGTGGAAGAGGCAAGCAACCCCCTAAGAAGAAGCATCCTGACAAGTTATATGAAAGACTCTGGAAAGTTAACAAAAAGATGGATAGTTGTTGAAGCAGAAGTGGTACTTTTGTTTTTGAACTTTGTCAACTCTATCCTCGAAAAGAAATCATCCAGGATTACCATTGGTGCTATTTTCTTTGTGGAATTTGGAAAGGAACTTTTCAACAAACGGAGAAAGAACAGTTAACAGGGGATTTGTGTTTGGATGAAGTTGTGTTTCTTTTAGAATTTTCATGAACTGGTTCAAAACTTTACTTTTCTTTAGGAGAGATTGACTTTGGACATTCCTGGGAAAGGAATCTACCCAGGACAAGTGCAGATTATCTCAGTCACTGGTTATCTGGTAATTATTTATGTAGTTTATGATTTACTGTTTTTGTTGTTTAGTGTGAGGGCAAGTTTTGTGTATGTGAGGGGATTTTCCCTTAGAACCTAGAATATGTAGGGAACTCCCTGGTAGAGTAGGATTAGTTAGGTTTTCTTTGCATTTTCTTTCATTAATAAATCGTCAAATACTGAGAAAACTACAAGCATTTATCTGCCTTGCATTACCACCCCTTCACACCTGACAGAGATTGTATAAACCAAGACATCTGAAGGCCTAGTAATTTAAAAAGACACATACCAGGGTGAAAGGAGCTTCTCTGGGCCAATTCAATTCCATGGAAAATGATGCATTTTAAATGAACACACAACCACACCCATAGCATTCCACAAAGGGAAATGGACTCTGCATACATTTTACCAAATCTGTAATGTGAAATGGAAAGGATATTTTTTACCATGTCAGAAAATCATAAAATTGTATTTCTGTCTAGTGCAGAAGAACCGATATTCTGTGACTTCGCCGCCATTTTAGGTCCAGCCGCCATTTTGATTTCTATTCCAATGTAACTCTGTGTTCTAAAATGGTGGACAGTGTTTCCATTTGTAACTGAGCCGTCCTGAACTTTGTATGTTAGTTAATGTATAAACTGTCCGTTGGCCGAATGTTTGGGTTAAGTAAAGAGACCTTGTCCCATGCATGACTTGTAGACAGAGGACTGTCTGCACCAATAAGTCTGATCCACGGACATACATCGACCACAATGTTATACAAATACTAAATGTGGCCACTAGCTGAACTGCATTGTAAAGGACATGTGTTAAGGCTTATTGTTAATCCCGAGAATACACTGTTGCCATTGTGACTTGTTTGTATGTGAGGATGATCCATGCGCATATTGTCAGACAAGCCAGAAGTGAACGAGGCACAAACTCTAGACCATGGACTATTAACTTGCAGAGGGGCTGGACATTATGATCACAAATGTATAAAATGCACAACTGTTTAGACGTCCAGTACCTCTCACTTCTCACACCGAAAGGGCTGGTATTCGCTGTGATGTACTGAGGGCCAGATAGCTATCTGTATCTGACTTTGTTTCTTTGTAACTGTATAGTTTTAGAATAAAGATCTGTTAATCTTTATAAACCCGTGTTTGGTGTATTTCTTTTTGGAGTACTCAGCCTCGATATTTCCTTTTGCTTTGTACAGTGTGTATTATAACGTTAGTAAGATTTGAACAGGAGATTAATTTTCTTCTGTAGACATGCTGACTATGGGCCTCATTACGAGGTTGGTGCTAGTAATGGCACTATTAGCGCCATGACTAGCACTAATAACGGGACTGTGTCCACCCTCGTTCAATGGGGATTTACCGGTCCAGTCCGACCTTGGCTGGACCGGTAAGTCCCCATTGTAAAAGCCATTCAACATTCCCATTTGAGCCCCCATAGGGCTCAATGGGAAGGCGTCAATAACGGTACCACAAATTGCGCTACCGTTATTGACCCCGGTATCCCTTAACGGGTCCCGTCCATAACACCTGATAAAACCAGGCATTAAGGGAGGGACCTGCTAAGGGACCTCACAATAGGGCGCAAAGGGATTCCCGGCACCAGTGTCATTACCTCAGAATGAGGCCCTATGTGTTTAAGTCATTTCTGTCGACTTCCCCAGCATAAAGTTTGGGGTCATCTTTGAGTTCAAGTTTACTTAAAAAAATAGAATGAGCATGTTTCTTGTCCCAGGATTTTGGGGTGGGATTATGCAGCAGGGGAAGATAAATCAGAGTGTACTCCTTGGCGGAGTAAAAACTTTGCAATCAATCAGACCATTCAGCCTGTACTTATATAATTATCACTGTGGTGAAATCATGCAGCTTCACACACAAAGAAAATTATCATTGAGGTTCAGAGTGGAGG
Source organism: Ambystoma mexicanum (assembly GCF_040938575.1). Lineage (NCBI taxonomy): Eukaryota > Metazoa > Chordata > Amphibia > Caudata > Ambystomatidae > Ambystoma > Ambystoma mexicanum. The sequence goes on along the minus strand of NC_090933.1, from coordinate 196,967,776 downwards.
TTGCACTCCAAGAATGCTTTGCTTGAAGCAAATTTTAGAACACTCGAGGTGTAATTTTGTGAAAAATTATAATTACATAAAGGGGACCACCAATGTCAGAACTTATGTGCTGTTAGGTCAAAGGAAAGCAATTTTCCACATTGAAAAAAATGTTGTAAAAACCTGCTCAATCACCCTGGAGCTCATGGTAAGCAGTGTTTATAATTGAACGTATACCCAGCCCGATGTGAGAGCATGTCGTACAGGGTTTGTCATTGCAAGCGACCGTTGCAATGTGAGCATAGCATAGTGCAAAAGTGACATGTACGCAGCCTTTTTCCCTGCACTTCTGTACACCATGCAAATGACCAAAATGTGGCGGTGGAGAGCCACCTACGTTTATGTCAACATGTAAAGGCTCCCCACCATCAAATAACTCAATTGGAGAACATAAGCTTCCCAACTGATAAAAACATGTAAATGCCCACTGAAAAATGTAAAAAGTGGTATTTCGCGTGTAAAATGTTTACATATTTACAAAACGGAGTGGAAAATTAAATGGAAAAATCAGGCAAAATCACATTACCTCTTTCATTTTACTCTAATTTGTACAAATTGTAAATGGCGCCAACAAATTAATGACCCCTGCATGATTATAAAAAGTAGTAATTCAATGCAGGGGATCACCAAGGTTACAAATGGTTTGCTGTTGGGTCCCCTGCATGACATTTTTTCCACATTTACAAAATGAATGAAAACATTTTTTAACAAAAAGAAAAATCAGTAAAAATTGCCTTTCCACTTTCATTTTACTTTCCGTTTTTTGTAAAACATGCAAATGCCCCTTTCAAATTACGTTTTGCAAATGGCATTTACAATGTACTCCTATGGAATCTCTGTGCACTTATCAAGGGCTAAATGCAGGAGGACACAAAAGGAGTCCATACTTTTACGCCAGCATTAAAATGTTACACTAGCGAAAAACTGAGAGGTTTTGCAGGCGAAGTGGGAAAGATGAGGCAGAAGCATATTTCCCTTCATGTTTCCCTGCCTGCCACTGTAAACTATCCCATTTCCATGTATGAAGGCGCAAAAGAATGAACGCTTTGGTTTTTACTCCTCCACCGGATTTAAAATGTCCCCCTAAATTGTATTAATTGTGCAGAGTGGAATTTGCAGCTGGGAAAACATTGTGGACAGCATCGAGCAATAGCTAAACACTTGTTTCACTTTCCTTTTCAGGAAAGATGTGATGTATCCAAAAACAAATAGGTCACATTTTACACTTCTTTAATTTGGCTGTATTGAACAATATCGACGTTGGATGCACTCTGGTTTAGTGAGAATGTGGCTATTTTGTTTCAGATTGATTTTTCTCCGGATAGGAAGCCTGACATTTAGATGGAGGCAAACTACCCACCTTTTCCCTCAATATGAATAGTATCCAATGCATTGTATGCATAACATACCCTGCTATTCACTCCAAAACAATGTTTTCCATTTAAAAATAAATAGGTTTCACTCAACCACTCGACCAGTGCCCATGTCATATAACAGGCACCCACAAGATGGATGACAGACATGCTATATAGAGGGACCATCATTGTGTGCATGGCGGGAAGACAATTATGCACCACACAGATCTCCTCAACTGTCAGTGATATATTGCATGCAAACCGCCAACCCAGTCAGACACAAAACAGAGAAGTGAGTGCACATACCACCAACACGTACCATCGAGGAGCCATTGCCCGGGGACACAATGCCATCGTCGACACCCATGGCACCGCACCACAGCTCTAAAGCAGACTCCTTTTCACTCAATACAACAGCATCACAGTGGTCCGTAGGTCCCGTATCCTGAAAACAGTGTAAGGCCACATGTGAAGTCAAGACAAATATCTTTCCATGCATCTTGTGAGATGTGTTAACCCACTAGGCTCTGCCCTGCAACATCCTTGTGTGCTAATGGTGTAGGAATCATCAAAATGGCCGCAAAATCTCTGGGCGCGCCAAGACCTATGAAAATTGCGCTTTGAAACCGGAAAGATGGCTGCCAGATCTACTTTGCCTGTTTTCAGTGGTGGAAGGAGACTACACTGCTGCAACATGCCACTTGGATGCCTACCAAGGAAAAATGGAAACTGCATGAAAGGCAGTGCTTTATTTCAAGAAACTCAAAAATTGCTTTTGAATCCCCTTTTCTTGGTTACAGAAAATACAAAATAATAGTCCAAAACACCACAAAACATCCTATATCTTTGCTGTATGTTACCTGCCACTTCATTTAAGGAATCAATATGAACACGCAATGTCAGGAAAAGCGGAATCTGTCATCAAAGTATCCACAGTATCCACAGGGGACGCCTGTGACTGTTTCAAAAGCCTGCATTTAAACTATAAATTTGTACCATTCAGATCTAATGTCTCAAATCTAAGTGACCTGCTATCAAAAGTAATATAGGTTGTAACGATTTAATCTCCATGATTTAGAGACTGGAATCAGAGTTCTAGCTGCTTGATTAAAAATTGCAAGTTTTATTTTAAATTAAGAAAAATGATAAAAATTGACAGTGGATTTAGCTGAACTCAGAGTCACCAAACCAGTTTTCCCAAACTTTTCCCCAACAAAAGGTATTTCCCCTGCTCCCCACAAAGGCGAGGAACTCACATTCAGGTGTTGATTAAGAGGGGAGGAGATTGTGGGCTGCTGCTCCTGGGAGAGACAATGAACTTTCCTTGGCTGAAAGGATATGCAGATCGTGTCAACAGTGGCCTCTGCCCGAGGAAGAAGACGGAGATTGCTCTTGAGCTACAAGATGGAGGTGGGGATAGACATTTTTGTTAATTCTCAATGGACAGAAAGTATATTTTTGGAAAAGACTGATAAAGGACTGTGCGAATTTGTAAAAATTAGGGATCTAACAGCATTGTGAATGTGATGGTTTTGTGCACATTCTAAAAGGAGCCAGAACTCTGTGTGATGTTCTGTGAAGGCACTGGTTTTGTAGCAATTGTATTTATGTCAGAAGCATGAAACTTCATATGATTATGCCCAGATATCATGCGCACATATGTACAAAATTGTGGACAAATCAGATGTTATTTCCCGGATAAAAAGTGTGAAAAATTGTCAAATCCAGACCCAAGATCTCTGTGCTACAGGTCTTGAAAGAATATTTGATCCACAAAATATGTGATCTATGTATGTTATTGGTACAAAGATTGTACACAAGTAAAGATGTATTATATCAAAAATTGAGGACTTAGAAAAGCACACTGATCCACCCACCATCTCGAATTTGGTGAAACAGTTTGAAGGAGATCCATTCATACTCCTTGTTCCAGACTACAGAAACTTTTCAAGAAGAAAGGCTCAGAGCATAGCTGAACCACTTTCAGCTGGGCCTAACTTCCAGAACCCATCCCTCAACTTAAAGGGGAAACCAAAGAGCAGCCAGGCTGTGCTGTAACTGCTTGCCTGCCAAAGAATCATCTTCATAACCAGAAGGGCAGATTAAACCCCGTCTGGTGCTGTGCTGTGCAGACCAGAGAGCCATTGCAGATCCAGTCCAGTCGTGCTGTGTAGTGTAGACCAGAGAGCCTTGCTGTCCAGTCCTGCCGTGCGGTGTCCAGAGGGGCCTTGCTGATCGCTGACCCAACCAGTCTGGTGTGCCCAGCAGTCTGTCCCAGAAAAATCCTGACCAGAATCCCTGATGGTTCCATTCAAAATATTGGTAGTGAGTATCCATAGTATAGGATTGTCACCAGCCTATGTACTGTCCATAGACATCCCTATCCAAATCAAATCTACCTATATCCAGAACTGTATTGCTAGAAATCCTTTTGTCTTGCCTGAACTCTCTCTCTAATCCTACAGTCCTTCTGTAATAATATTGTTAAAATTATCTTTGTGCTGATATATTTTATCTGAAGAAAGGCAAGCGTCTCAGCGGGCAAAAACCTGATCAGTGATGTCCTGGTCTGGTGGTTGTGCTGCCGTGTAGTTTGCATCTTCATAGTCCACCCCTAGTGTAAGGAAACCTTGTTTGTATTTTAAAAGAGCATTCTTGTTTTACAAGTTTGCCTCTTTCTGAGAAGAAAACGACCTCCATGAAAATGTTCATAACTTCTTCATATTTTATGCTGTAAACGGACCCAAAACCGCTTCTCAACTCCTAATAGTTTATCCTCAATCAAAAAGTTTACCGCAAATTTTTCGTTTGGCTTAAATCTATAACGTGTAAAATAGCTTTTCATTGCACCCAACCTCAAAATTAAGTTTTCAACATGCTTAGTATTCTCAAATCATTGCTAGTGTTTGTCCGAACCCATACAAAGTGGCTCCCATTAGGATTGAAATAATTTCAGTGAATTAAACAATTTTCAGTGTTTTACCTATTCATTCAAAGCCAACTTTGAAACCATTTTTGACAGTTTGCCAATCATTCCTGCTTCCATCTTGTGTTTTCTGGGGGGGGGGGAATTGGTATTGATACATTTGTTGAATTGTGCATTCCTGAAACCTGTTCTCTCTCCTTCTATCTCTTCATATTGCATATTGGGGGGATTGAGGTGTGTGCAGGGGGAAATAGTAATGACATCGCCATTTGATTGAACAAACACAAAAGGATTATTTCTGTGCTGCATCATTTTTTTCCCATCATTGCTCCTTTTGACTAAAGAGATCGCTTAGTGTGACATCACCACATTGGTGATCATTGTATACCCATTAAAATAGTGTGATATATATTGTGAAATACATAAATAAATATTTTTAACTTTGGAAACCAGCCTGATTCCTGGTTCAGTGTGACCGGGGGTAAAAAGAGAGGGGCGTGATATAAGTGGTACATAGTTCAGAATGAAAGAACTTATAGACACAAATAAATAATTAAGGGTTTCAGTTGTGCATCCCATGCAAGGCATTGACTTAGGTGAAGTGCCGGATTTAAATCACTTACAAGATTGGGGGCTTGTCACGAAATTTCTGAATTAGACATACCACTTGTGACCATCTAATACAGTATGCTAACTGACGGGGTACATAAACCCTGTTCAGCTACCACGCTGTGTTACACTGTAAAAAGCACCCCTCAGTAGAAACGCTAGTAGAAACGCTCTAAGGAAGTTGGTCTGTTTTGCAAAAATGAAGTAAACTCCTGTAAGTCAGAAAGGAAATTAATATTTCCGGAATCGCAACCTTGGTAGAAATCAATATGGCAAAAGAACACTCCCTGCACAAACTATTTGTCAGGGGTGAATGGACAGAGCAGGATCAGAATGTGTGGTTGCTGGAAATCAAAGAACAGGCCACTGCAACAGGATTAAATACATGGCAAGATCAGGGTCCATTACATATGGCAATGAGTGAACTGTATATGGCCCCTAAGGTAAAAGAAGAGCAAAATAAGATTGCCAAAATAGCGGCATATCTGTACCTCCTCCTTGGAGCAATACAGGACAAATATGCCGAAAACCTAGATCTGGCAAACAAGCAATTACAATCATTAGAAAAAGCCCAAACTGATCAGGATTCTGCAGAGCAAAGCCTACAAAAGAGCCATGAATCAGAAAATGAAATCAGGCAATACCTGATAAAAATAAAAGAACATATGGATATCCTGCAGCAGGAGAAGGTAGAGCAGGATACCAAAGTGCTGGCTCTGCAGAAGGAGTGCCAAGAAAGTTTAGACTCTCTACTGCAGAGCCAGAAAAAGTTGGAACAGCAAATACATTTTAATAAAGCCTGTGCAGAGCAGGTAGTCACCCTGAAAAACCGCCTACACCAAGAAAAAGAAGAAAATAATGAATTAATTCTCAAAGACCTGGACACCCATGCAGAATTTGATGACGAGTGCCAGAAAGCTGGTGCACTCCAAAAACAAAGAGACAACCTGTCTGCACACAGGGGTACTCGTATTCAGGAAAGGGACACCTTAGGCCAAGAGGTCAGTTATTTAAAAGATAAGATGGAAGAAACTCACCTGGCCCTCCAGGGACTGGGTGAGCTCCAAAAAGATTACACATAACTGTTAGAGCACTCCAGGAGGATGGAATATGCTCTGGCAAAAAGTGACCAGGCCAGTAAGGACAGGACTCGGGAGGTAACCCTCCTGCAGCAAAAACTGGCCCAATGAGTCTCTCTGTGAGAAAAATGATAGGCTCCACAGACAGGTAGCTATGAAGGAACAACTGATAGAAACTAGCAAGGCCTTGATAGAGGAACAGAAAGGTCAGGTTCTTGCATGGCACCAGGGAGCAGGGTCTGAGAGAGATGAGTTCCGCTGGGAAAGGGAAAAACCTGAGCATAACCTCAGGAACCCTAGTACCAGAGGCCTTCATCTCTTCCACTCCATGGACTCTGCCACCCCCATGTCCACTGGCGCACATGAGCCAAGGGCCACGGGGATGGCAGACTTCAATCCAATGAGGAATATGGGGCTCATAGATCAGCACCTCCCAGGAATGGATGGCCGGGCATCTGGGTATGGGTTCTCGAGTGCTAGGGCCATAGTCGCTGATCAGGGAGGCTCCAATGAGGGGAGGGTCAGAGAAATGGATCCTCAAAAATACAATTTACCCAGAGACCAGGTGGTCAAATTTAGTGGGGAACTCCACGAGAGTAGGCCCACTAACGGCATCCTGAAAACCTCTGCCCAGCTAGGATAGTGGGGAGGGGGGATACTCAGCAAATCCTGGGAGCAAGGAGGAATCAGAACACTCCTCTGAGTGCTACAGGACACAAGAAACTAGGCCCCCACATTCTGCCAGCAATTTCCAAGTTCACAGAATCCGGGAGAGCCTAGAAGTCCAGACAGGCACCTCTGGTAGCAGTGCCTCTGAGTCAGAGGATGAGTGGACCAGTATCACCCGAACCAAAAAAGCCAACAAGGACAAGAGGGCCTTGCTCAAGGATCCCCTAAAACAAATCAAAGCCATTAGGAGCGTCATCACGCCTTATCATAAGAATGCAAAGTATTCGGTTTGGCAGCACCTTGAGCTATTTGAACAAATGACGGCCGCTTTCCATTTGAAGGACAGCCAAAGCTGTATTCAATATGTAAAGTGGACCTTCTCTCCCGAGTACTCCAACTTCTTTGCGGGGCTGAAGGATCAGAATCATTCCAGATGGTCCACCTATAGGGCGGCCATCTTGAAACATTTTTCTGTGCACAGGAATCCTTAGGAGGCTTGCAAGGCAGCCTATAACTTCCAATGTGGGGAAGATCAGGCCAAACAAGAATTTGTTCAATAATTAAAGCGTGCCTTTGAGCAGACCAATAGAAGGGTGCGCACTGACAGCAAAGAGTTTGTAAATACTTTCTTCCACGCTCTCCCAAGTACATCATGACCCGGCTAGTGAGGGACTTTCACAAGAAAAGATCACTAGACTGGGCCATTGAACAAGCCACACACATTTATGAGATGCAAAAGCCAGTGGAAAATACAAATTATCCAAAAAGCCCCAAAACAACCAACACCCCTGCTGCTGCTAAAGTGGCGGAGGTGAAGGTTGCCCCAATTTTAGATTTAGAGATGGGGGGGCCTAAAAACCTGCCTGCGCAGAATCAAAACAACCCAAACCCAGAAGGCCCTCGGTCCAATCACAAACAGGGAGCCAGGTAGGTAATCCCACAAATGGGACCCCTAACTCCCCTGACTACATCAGCCCACGCTACAAGGGCAATCGACCCATCCTGGGTTATGTATGGACTCCTCCAGCACAAGGGGGGAGGAGGATCCAACCAGACAGCAGCTAACCCAGGGAACTTCCCTCCTCACTTCCCCTAGGAGGGCAGTAATCCCCCAAATACTGGATTGAATTTCTTCCAAAGGTACCCGCAGAACCTTAACCCCAAAACAATCCATCCTTCTTTCCCCACTTTCCCGAGCCCAGACAACCCAATCTTGGAGATGGGAGGCCAGGGGTGGAGGGGTACCCAAACTTTCCAAACCCGGGGTATTTTGGGAGAAGGGATAGCTACCCTTCCAGGGATCTGCCCAGGGGAGACATAAGGACCCCGTACCAGCCAGAGCGGGTGTCACAACTGGAGCGCCAGGTCCAAAACATGGCACAGGATCTGGGTCGCATGCTGAGCACTCAACAGAACCCTCAGATGAGCATGGTGGCGCAGAATGCCTCAAATCCAGGACCTGGTTCTCCAGAGCAATGACGGGGGAAGAACCCCGACAACCCACCGGTTTCCAGGGAGAAGGCACAAGGGGAAGGGGGTGTAAAGCCTTGGAGGAAGCTTCCTTGCCCACTTGTAGAAAGCACCTGGAAACCCAGGAACCGGAACCGAAATCTCCTGCCCCGAAAAGTCTGACAACCAAGGAGCAGAGGAGGGGTAGGAGAAATAAAGAGCCCAAAAGGACCCATTTTGAGGAGGAGGTACAAGTCTTCCAGTCTGAAGGAGAGGGATCCTCAAAGGATCCTGGGAAAAGGATATTCTCCTTCAGGGATGGGGGAACTCCTCCCAAAGAAAAATGGGTCCCAAAGGATCCAAATCCAGACTGGGTAGATGTGGGGACTGAGTTAGCACCGCCCATCATCAATCCCAGAATCACCAGCATGAAAATCCCTTGGTTCAAACCCATCCTGGTGACTGCCTCCTAAAAGGGGGGCAGCCAGGAACCAGAACCAGGGGAACCCAAAATTTCCCCATATCTACCTGTCACCTTTTTCTTTCAGATTCCCAAGACTCCAAACAGAATCCTGCCCAAATCACCTTCCTGTCAATGTCCAAAACCAAGAAACTAAACCACCAGTTGTCCAAAAATGTACATTATCTTTGCCCCCTTCAGGAAAAAGAGGGAAGAGTTTATGCCCCGTTCCAAATATAGGGGCATTGTACAATTTTGGCACTGGTAGACACTGGATCCCAAGCTACCCTTCTGTCGAAAAGTGCCTTTCGGGAAGGGTGGAGAAATACCAAATTCCTCTCACCGCTCTTCCTGAACAACTTCAGAACTTCGACGGGAAGGAAATTCCTGTCGAGGGTACTGCGGATTTGTACATTAAAATTGGGCGACACAAGGTGAAGCACCTGGTCATAGTTGTGACTCCAGATGGCACCCCTTGTTTACTAGGGAATGACATCCTGCGGAGATTGTCACCCCTTATGGATTGTGTAAACAAGGTCCTCTGGACCCAGACTAGCCGACCAATACATTTGAAACATAGTGTCAACCATGTTAGTTTAAACAGCACATGCCACATGGTTGAACAAAAACATGACCAAATAGAATTTCACTTCCAGAACAACCAAATCCCAGACGTGACAGTAATTGTAGTAGGACAACAAACTGGTGATGGTGAGTCCTCTCTATTTCTGAAAATCCACCTCCCTTCCAGTCTAAGGTGGCATTCCACACTGGAAGGAAACACTCAGAAAGTCTTTACAAATTTGCAATCAGAAAATCCCACTCCTATAGCCCAGAAAGATGAAAAATCAGCTCAAAGATTGGCTGATATTCAGAAAATTGGAGAGCAGTTGTTCATCCCTATTCAGTTGCATGAAGGGATGGACTCTGTTCTCGCAGAGTGTGTGTGAACAACGGTAAGAGCTTCATCAGCGAAGCCATGTTCCGCAAACTCCCAAAAGCTCCAGCCATTCCCACCTTTAAACTGTTAGACGAATGGGAAATGGACCTGGAAACACCTAATTCCAAACATCTCCTGCCTAGCAGGTGTATGCTCAAAGTTTCCATAGGCAACAAGAGCATAGTCCATAATTGTTGGGTCGTGTGAGGTGTCCCTGCTGCATTTTATTTAGGCAGTGACATTCTCAATCGTTTTGCCATTTGTTTGGACCTAATAAACTTCAAAGCTTGGCCCGACTAGTGGGTAATCACATGGGCTTTGATGACTCAGAGAAAGCATTTAGGTCAGCTCAACTGCTGCCTTATGCAGTTGAAATTCAGATTGGAGTGGAAGTCACCATCCCAGAAAGGACCCGACAATTCTTCCTGGACGTGAAAGTTAAAAGAGGACAGAAACTGAAAAAACCTGACGCCTATATTCATCTCAATGCTTATTTCCAACAGCAAGGGTTGGGGGTAAACCCAACACCACTAGTCAACATAGAACACAACACCAATCCAATAGAGGTGAATAACAGCGACTTAAGGAGTATCACTCTAGCCGCAGGCACCATTATTGGAATGGCGGTTGATGACCGACATTTTTCTATAGATTTACGTAATGAACTGTTAGGACCAATCCCCAAGGACTGTTTTGACAGTGATAGTGACGATGACACAACACCAGACAGGATCTTCACCCGGCATGGGGGGAATTTCCTGGTGTACACTTCCTGACCCTATGGTAAGAAAGATGTGACTTATGACTTCAAGAGGGATGAGGTGATTTTCCAGGTCCATGAGGGCTGCCTTCCCCATCTGAAGCCACCAGTCATGATCAGCACTTTGACCAGGGACTTCTCCACCCAGCTGGAGGAGGCCACTGAGATAGCAAAAGCCGAAATCTTTCCAGGCTTCAGGCAGATGGTTGAACAGAGGGTCAACCTAGCTGATGCCTGTGAGACTCTGGAGCAAAGGCAACAATTGAAACAAGTCACACCACCATCTACACAACAACAATTCCCATGGACCCTGGCATGACTCCAGTGTTTGTGAAGCAATATCGCTTGCCTCTCGCATCAATGGAGTCCCTTACTATAATAATTAAGAACCTTGAGTCCCGTGGGATAATTCGTCCAGTCCAGAGCAACTTCAATAATCCGGTGCTGGGGATTTTGAAGCCAAACGGACAGTGGAGACTCTGCGCGACCTCAGGCAGCTCAACAAACGGGTCCATACTTCCGTATGGCCTCTTCCCCACATTGACTAAGGGCTGGCCCAGATCCAGGGGTCAAAGGTATTCACTGCAATAGACCTGACCAATGGGTACTGGACTGTACCTGTCAGTAGGGTGGACCAATAAAAGCTGGCTTTCACCTTCGAGGGGCAGCAGTACACATGGACCCGGACTCCCTTCGGTTGCATCTCCGGTAATGAATTCAAAATTTTTCTACACAAGGCCATACCCGACCTGGGTGAAAGGGATAACCTGGCCTATGTAGATGATGTTTTAGTCAAAAGCTCAACTGTGGAGGAACACATAGCGGAGAGGGCTGCCAGTGCAAAACTCTCCTTTCAAAAGGCACAGTGGTGCAGAACCTGTGTCAATTTTATGGGGCATGAGATTACTCCTCAGGGTCTCTGTCCCCAGGAAAAGAAAGTGGACGCACTCCAGAAATTAAAAGACCCCACAACTCTGCGGGAACTAAGGAGCCTACTTGGACTAACTAATTACAGCAAAAAGTTCATTGAGGACTACGCAGAGATCACAAGACCCCTGATCCATCTTTTGAAGGGGGGGTCAAGTGGGAGTGGGGTCCAGAACAAGCCGAGGCAGTAAGACAACTCAAAAGAAGCCTCTCACAAGCACCTTGCCTAGCTTACCCTGTCAAAAATAAGGCGTTCTTCTTGGAGACAGGGTTCTCAAATACATGCTTGACTGCAGTATTATATCAAAAGCATGACACGGTCAATAAAGTAATCTCCTATGCGATAGAATCCGGGCCGGAAATGTGAGTAATTCCCGAATTACTTCCTGGATTCTGTCAATGCAAGGCTTTCCTGTGGAGGTCAGATATGGCCAAAACAAGAAGAGTCCCCTCGCGCAAGGTCTGGCTGACTTGCATGATTGTGCCAGAGAAAACTGTCTAAAAATAAGGACAACATGGAGACATACCTTACTTCCCCACACAAAGTCTTTGAAGAAGACAAGTGTGAGGGAATGCCCACTGTCTATGTGGATGGATGCTTGTTAGGCAGAATCCTGTGCTGTGCCCTTAGGGACCACTACACACAATTAAGACTACAGGTGGCAATACAAGTTTTACCTATGGTACAAGCCTGTACTCTTATATTAAAGTGGTAGCAGTAGCAGAGCAGCCAGGCTTTTCTCAAGAGTACATGAGCAGTAGCAGAGATTACACAATCAGAGAACACTCGTTGACAGAAATTCAAGAGTCAATAGGCCGGAGCCAGTGTCAAGTGGAACACGGTTCCTGTTGTCGAGGATCACACAGTCGGACAGTTCAAGATTCAACATTGCCAGAAGTACTTAGATATTGTCAACAGAGGAAGCAAAAGTTATAAGAAGGAGGGAAGACAAGGGCAAGCCTTGGAGGCGAAGAAAAGGTATTCACCCTAATTCTTCAAGCAGAACACAGTACCATATTCAATGAAGAAGCTGGTCCCACCACAGTTGTTCCTGGTAGTTTCCTGAAGATCCATGGTTCCTGGAGCTTCGGTACGAAGGAGGACATCTGGAGGGGCCTGCACCACACAGGGATGAGGCCAGCAGCAGCAACGGTGAATGAAAGGTGCGCTCCTTAAAAACAGGAGAGGCTCTTCAGATGCCTATCCAGACCACTACAGCTGTGTGCAGTGATTTTGACCAAAAAGAGAATCCTCTGGCTGTGGAAGATGAGCTGGTTATCCCCACCAGGCTCAAGGGAAGAAGATTCCGGACTGGATCTTCTCTGGTCGTCGAAGGGTAGATAGCTCAGGACTGCAGCAGGGTTTCACCCGGACAGGGTAGTTGCAGCAGCCTTCTTCTTCTCCGCTTCTCTTTGGTTCCTTGTAGTTCCAGTGGTGAATTTGACTTCTAGCCCAAGAGACCTGCCTTTTATGCGAAAATCCCCCATTCACACTGCCTTGCTGTCAATCACGTAGCAGAGGGATTGTCCAGCCCGGACAACCAACTCAGCCAATCATGGCAAAGTGCGACTTGGGTTTCCAAGGCTACCCTGTGCAGGGGGTGACTACACCCCTCCCTCACATTCAGCCCACCTAGACACCCAGGCGCCTGGAGGAGGGCTACTTGGCAGAAGCCCGCAAAAAAAACAGTCAACAAAGAAGGCAAACCTGGTTTGCCGTGCAAAGTAAAACACAAGAAGGACTTTAACAAAAAGAAATGGCGAATAAACCCGACCGGAGCCAAAAGAAAGAATATTTGGTCAAGCGGGTTTATGTTCGAGGCTAATATAATAGCCTAAAACAATACCATGTTTATATAGTATAATTGCGGTAGAAAAGTTAGGGTAGATACCAGTGTCACCAGCCAAGACTAAATGTTAAAAGAGCGAAACAATGCTCTAGGATGTACAGATAAAAAGGGCTAAGGATTAACCCTTTCCAGTACTCCATGTAAAAAAGGGTGTACTGGATCTGTGGTTAAATGACTAAGTAAAGTGAATGGCAACTTTACCCTTTTCTGGGGGACAGTAGTCAGCCTCAGAAATGGAGTCGGTGGGAAGTCTAAAAGACAAACCTGTGTCACTGAACTGAAGGTGCTGTGTAACACACAAAAGAAGGGGGCTACTGAAGTGGTGTACTCCAGAGTCCACAATCACAAAAGCAGATTAAATACACATGGCAAAAACACAGGTAAGAGTGGGAAAAAGAGGCACACTCTTATCAAGTGAAAAATATAACTCCAGAAATCCAGGGGGGGACTCACTAGGTGAGGGACATTATCCATAAAATGAGACTTCTCCCTAACACTCACCCACCCCCTAGACTAAGGGACAGGAAGATTTAATCCACTCCTGGATGGATCTCATACCTCTAGTCGGGTATAAACATCCTAGAGAGACCATCAACATTTTTGTGGTCACTTCCTGCTCTGTGCTCAATGGAAAAATCAAATGCTTGTAGGCAGATTGACCATCTGAGTAACATTGGGTTTTCCCCTTTCATTTGCATCAGCCATCTCAAGGGTTGGTGGTCAGTCTGAATGATGAAAGTATATCCATACAAGTATGGTCTAAACCTCTTCAGTGACCACACAATAGCAAAACATTCACGTTCTATTGCTGCCCATCTTGTCTCAGGATCCTTTAACTTCCTGCTGATGAAACAAATGGGGTGTTCCCTACCTTTCTCATCCAATTGACTAAGGACTGCACCTATAACTACATTAGAAGCATCACTTTGTACAATGAAGGGTTGGTGATAGTCAGGAGCTCTTAGGACTGGAACTTGACAAAGGGCTCTCTTCAGACCTTGAAGGCTTGATTGTACTCCTCATTCCACCTGACCTTTTTTGGGAATTTGGGAGAGGAGATGACGTTCAAGGGAGAATCTATGGTCCCATAGCTCTCTATGAAGTTCCTGTAATACCCAGTGAGACCTAAGAGGCTCTCACTTGGGTTTGAGTAGTAGGGGTGGCTCAGTGTTGTACAGCTTGTACTTTGCTAGGCAATGGCCTTATTTCACATCCTCCTACCTCATGCCCAAAGTAGACCACTCTACTCTGACCAATTTGACATTTGCTTGCCTTTATGGTGAGATGGGCCTGTTCCAGAGCCTGCAATACATATCCTAGGTGTCCAATATGTTCTTTCCATGTAGAGCTGAACACTGCAGTGTCATCCAAGTATGCCATGCAGAAGTCCTCCATCCCATTCAGAACTTGATTGACCATCCTCTGAAATGTAGCAGGTGCATTCTTTAGTACAAAAGGCATTACCTTAAATTGGCAGAGGCCAGCTGGGGTGGAGAGTGCAGTTTTCTCCTTGGCATGGTCTGTCAGGGCTATTTGCCAATAGCCTGACGTTAGGTCAAATGTGCTGAGGTACTTGGCTGCACCAAGTTTGTCCACCAGCTCATCTGTCCTAGGTAAAGGATGGGCATCAGTCTTTGTGACTGCATTTAGAGCTCTATTGTCCACGCAGAATCTCAACTCCTTGGATCCTGCCTTTGGTACAAGCACAACTGAGCTAGTCCATGGGCTGGTAGAGGGCTCTATAACGCCGAGATCAAGCATCTTGTTGACCTCATTCCTTATACGGGTTCTTACATTGTCTGACATTCTGTACCCCCTGCTTTTGACATGCAAACAGTCACCAGTGAGTACGTTGTACTGTCCCCAAGGGGTCAAGCCTGGGGAAAGTGAGAACAGGGAGGCAAACTGATTTAACAGTAACTTGCACTCATCCTGCTGGTCAGATGTGAGACTGGAAGAGAGATTAACTTTTGCGGAAGTGAGCTGCAGAAGTGTGTTGCTGTCTCGCTGTGGGAACCGTGCGAGCTGCTCTTCTACATTGAATTCCAGATTTCAAGTGTTTTCTGTGTCGGGTGCCGTGCTGTCTACCAAGTCACGCCCCCTGGACTGTTTGGATTGGCCTCACATGGTAGGCGAGGCGCAAAAATAGCGCAACTTCACCAAAGTGGATGCTTTCTCGAGGCGGGTTCCTTTTAATTTTGTTTCTTTTTTGTTTCCTGGTAGCCTGCTGCTCCCGCCCACTGAAAAAGCAACTTCCTTTAAAAACTTCCAGCACACGCGAATGCGCACGCGATTTGCGGAGTGAGTTGCAGAAGTGTGTTGCTGTCTCGCTGTATAGCTCTCTAGCGAGCAGCAAGGCCCCCTGGTGGTCCCATTTACGTTTACGTACTTATTAATATAATTATCATTTTGTAACTTATTTTTTTATTTTAACTCACCCTACTCTGTCACTAGCTAAGATGCAGTCAAGACTTCCCTCATTAAAAACGGAGATGCCTCTGAACCTTCAACCCGTACGTAATACATTGCCTCGAAATTCCATCTTGGTGACTGCCCAGAAGACACCTTCATTGGCCCTATGTTCTACGCCGGTATCTGGCAGAAGGTGCAAAGGTGCCACGGTATGTTTCAAAGGGCCGCCATTGCCAGATATTCGGCATTTCAACAAAGAAGCTATTAAGGCCACCATGTTAGATCCTTCTAGAGCTACTCCAGTTTTTCAAGCTGGACCTTTGGTAAACACTGTGCAGTCTAATTGCCTCCCTTGTACCCTTACCAAGGATAAGCCCTCGCTCCCCCATGCTGTGACTGTTATGCCGGCAAAGAGGGAAGCAGGGCCTCACATTGCTACTCCACCTCGTGTTGGCTCTGTAACATGTGTGTTCTTTATCTGACAGCATGTTGTTGCACAATATGCTGTTGTCTGCTCCCGTACATGTTGAGAACAGAACAGAATCCTGTGTTCAATCAGACATTGCTATTATTAACTTGGATTTGAGTGAATCAGAGTTCTCACAACATTTACTTCCCAACGGCTCGCCCCAAAATCTCTCACAATCCCCAATAATGTTTTCAGACATTGAACTTAACTGTTCTGCCATTGAAGTTTCGTTTTTTGCCCCTACCCGGCAACGCTGTTTAGGGTCTCCTGTGTCATCTTGTAACACAGACGCGGTAGTGGCAGATCAAAATGTAATCAACATTACGTTATCTGCAATGAATGTAACTCTGCAAACTTTATTTAAACTCTTTGACTCTTTGAACAACAAATTTCTTGACCAATGGCAAAAACTGGACAAGATCCTAGCATGGCAAGATAATGCAACTCCCTTGTTACGGAAAAATGTACCTGCGCCCAGTCCCACTGATTCAAGCGATAGGCCTTTGGCCTTAAAAGTGTCTCTGGGCACCCAAACGACAACTGACGCGCAGGCGACTTTGAGCAGCAATAATGATCACTTTGCTTCTGACAACTTCAAACACGGCGGTTCCACTTATGAAAGGAATCATTAAGAATATCACAGCTCCCTCTGGTATGCCCATTTCAACTGCTGTTGCTAATCTGCCTTGTTCTGAGGTGACTCCGCCGGTGAGTGTGCCCTATACAATCTTTATTAACAAAGCGCAAATGGTAGGCTCACAATGTCCCCCCAAGACTCCTTGCAAAAAATTGAAAAATCAACAAGCTGTCAAGAAAGACAACTCTTCGAAACAAAGAGTTTCCTTCGTCATATTCACATTCCGAAAAAAATGCTCTCATTGCCTCATCGGCGGTGTCGAAAAAATATCATCAATTGGCAATTTCACGTATCACATCAACCAATCCTCTTGGCTTGCCCACCATTCTGCCTTATGCCCCGCTTGATGCCTTGGTTGAAGCCGTGGTTGAACCTAATTCAACTCAGTGCACCCCGTCTGTGTCAATGAATGTCCTACAGACAGGCTCTAAGTCTAAAAACAACACGGGTATGAGCCCAACAACGGAGTTGCACCGACAAGAGATCCGTCGGGCGGTCGATGCTTACATGTTAGGTCATGGAGTATTCGACAAAAAATGTTGTAATCTTCCCAATTTGCCTATAAGCAAGGAAATGTTGGTACAAGTAGAACAGGCGTCTTATGCCGTGTCTCCTGCTTCATCTGAACCTGCTCTAACAAACGCAAACAAAATCCAGCACTGCACTGAAGTTCCCCAC
This sequence comes from Ambystoma mexicanum, assembly GCF_040938575.1. Taxonomy (NCBI): domain Eukaryota; kingdom Metazoa; phylum Chordata; class Amphibia; order Caudata; family Ambystomatidae; genus Ambystoma; species Ambystoma mexicanum. The sequence continues at coordinate 196,950,517 of NC_090933.1, read as the reverse complement.
CTACTTCCGCCTCAAGTGATTCCTTGTGTGAATAAGCTATCAATTTTGGCCAAAGTTGCTCCTGAATTACTTGAGTTATTACAAGCTGCCTTGCAGAAAGAGCCTAAACTTTCACCCGCAAACCCATCCTTGTCTGCGGTGTCCGAGAAAGGGCCTACCTTTACCCGACCATTACAAAAACAGCCGGCAAATGACTGTTTATTGTTGAAATGCAGGCCGCTTCCGTTCACTCAATATGTATTAAATCGCAACTCTATTCTGGGCATCTTTGCTGATGTGCTGGAACTAGAAGACATTAGTTCACAGGATTTAACCCTGGTGGATTTTTTCGATAAATCTAACCTGCATGCTCTTCAAATTTGGATGCAATCTTGAGACATTCACAATGCTATATGGTCAACAAAAAGGCACCTGCTTGACTTGGGCTTTGATTTAATTGTGGAAGCGAACTCTAATGCTCAAGTTTTAAAGCAGCATCATTGCTCTAATCCGCCGAAACAAATCATTTATGAAAGTCTATCCTATGGCCAAAAAGGGCCCAGAGTTCCAACTGAGACAAATGTTCAGCACTAACGAGTCCAGGTTTCGACGTCAAGCAAATTTAACGTAATAAGCTGGAACTCCAGGGGTCACTCCCATTTGTTAAATAACAATTACAACTCTCTAAGCAAATATAATTTAATATTGCTCCAAGAAACTTGGCTAACTTCTGCCCCTATCTGGGATGCTGATGACGTTCTGATAATTGCGGCAGGTAAAGGGCATTGTGGAAGACCTTCTGCTGGCCTACTAACAGCAATTCAAGCCAACAGTAACATCAGTATCACACCAATGGCCTCCCCTAATGCTTTCATCCAAATGACTCGGTTGAAATTAGTTGTAACATCGTATGTCATTATAAATGTATATTGGAACCCAGCGGGTATCACGGATGAATGCTTCCTAAAAACCATAAGTGATATGCTGAATACAATTCTACTGGATGGAACTGTACAAAAACTTTTGATTGCAGGGGACTTAAACCTTGACTGCATCTCCAGTAGTAATACAAATAATCTAACCCGCACTAAAAAATGGATTCAATTTGTGAAGCATTATAATCTAATTAGACTTAATGGAGCCTTCAAGTCCAATATCCCCCCGGGTTCAACGTGGCAGAGGGGTGCCTCCTCGTCCATCATTGATTATATGTATACCAATGTCAACCTCTTTTCTGATGTTACCGATTTTGAAATTGTGGACACAAATCTGAGTGATCACAAACAGTTAACTGACAAATGGCAGTATCAAAATATTCCTACCTTAGAGAGAGACAAATTTGCCCAAGGTCATCTCATTGTTAACAATGCGGGTAACAAACTATGATGGTCAGAAGAGGCATTGGAGTGTTTTCAAACACGTCTGAACTAAGAAGTCATAAAATCATGCTCGGACATTGGCTCTGCTAATGTCTGATATTTTGATATGATGCAAGCATTTTGAATTCCAGTGCCCAGAACCTTGCCAAAATCAGGTAACCCAACACCTCCACTGCATGTGTTCGATCTGGAAATTAGAGAGAGGAAGCGTTTGTTTAGACTCCAGAAGAGGGAAGCGGTGAATCTTCCAGTCAGCATCAGATAAAGTTGTCTTACAAATATCAGAACTAAATATAAAAATTGGCTCAAGTGTAGGCGTGCTAAGCTCTTCCATACAGATAGCCAGTTGCCCTTAACTGCTGTACAAAGCAAAAATATCGCCAACATCTGGTCTCTGGTGAATCAAGCCAGTGTTGGTCCTCAAGTTGTCATCCAAGCCAATGAAGTATCGGAATCAAATACTTCTCCACTCTATACAAAGTTCCAGAAGGGGGTGTTTCATTAGAATCCATCAACTCACCCTCCAATTTTCACCTAAAATTTGACTTGGATGACATTCATTTTTTCATCAAACATGCCAGTCAATCAAGAGCGTGTGGTCCTGATGGTTTGTCCAATAAGATGTTAAAAGATCACCCCGAAACCTGGGTGCAAATCCTGTTTTATATCTTTACCATCATTATCAAGACTCAAACCCTTCCACCCACCTAGACACACTCAATCATTGTCCCCATTTTTAAAAAGGGGGACAGGAAAGAGCTCTCTAGCTACAGACCAATAGCACTGCTGGACGCCCCAGGGAAGATCTTCTCCCGTTTAATTCTTAGAGAACTACACAAGTGGACCTCGCAGGCTCAGCTTAATGATCCTTTCCAGTCAGGTTTTGTGTCTGGACTGGGTACCATCCCTAACATCATCATGGCCCTAAGACAAATCATAAGCGACCCTCCGAGTTTGGACCCACACATGATTCCCTACCTCTTTTATGCAGAAGATTTAATTCTAATCTCTAAGACCCATATTGGGCTGCAAAATCTCTTAGTTGGCCTGGAATCTTATGTGGACAGGAACCATTTGAAAATAAACACAATTAAAACCCAAACCATGGTATGCAAATGGCAACCAGGTGTTAAAGTCAAACCCTTCAAGTTGAAATTACATAATGTTGTCCTTGTAAAAGTATCAATTTTTAAATATCTGGGCATATCGATTATTGACACCTTACTAAACTCAGTGTATGAACCAACGATCAGAGGCAAATTACGGTCTTTGGTTGCCCAAGCAAAAAATTAATGGGTACATTTGGCAAATTTACAATAAAACATGTGCTAACACTCTATCTCCAGAAGGTTCTCCCAATTTTAACTTATGGGTCTGAAGCACTAATTCCGAAAACTGTTGCATGGTGGGACAAACTAGAATCATCTTTTTGGTAACAAGTTCTACATTTGCCAGCATGTTCCCCATTACCTTTAATTCACTTTGAATTGGGCTCCTTGGCAAGGCACTCATGTGTCACTTGGAAATATTGTGCATTCTTGCGTAAATGTCTTCTATCTTTCAATCGCTCAGACATCCTAGGCAAGGTGGCCACCCATTTGCTGAACCGAAACCATACATTCTCTGGGATCTGGTGCAAATTCACTATGAATGCGTTGGCCGATGCATCAATTGATTTAGACCTACTTCTGACTAATGAAGGCTGAGCAAAAGCTAAAATCAACCAGCATGACTGGTGTGTTAATGAAAACAGATGTCTAGTCTACAAGGATTTTGATCGAAACTTGTTTGGTCACAAACGCTATAGAATCATGGCTGATTATTTGGTCAAATTTCCTTGTCCAAGGATTCGACAGAAGCTTCTTCGCTTCCGCCTGAATCTATGGCCGACCTTGGACATCTTAGCTCATAGAAACCTAATACCAAAAGCAGAAAATCAGTGTCGATTTCTCAAAAATCCCTGATCAAAAAGAAACACTGGAACATTGATTGGTTTACTGTCCCCAATTGACCTCCATTCGTAAGATATATTTTTAAAAATTCTTCGAGGAACAAAATGTGTACATAAGGAAGGACATGTGGCAATGCATTTTCTCATCATCCTGCTTATCCATCAAAATAGCCATTGTACAGTTTTTGGATGCTGAATTTCCTGAAATTTATCATTGTATTTAATTTGACATTTATAACTGCTTCCAAAATTTTGTAGAGTCAAGCCAGCGATGACTCTAGTAGTATGTTTATGAGGCAATCACTTGCATGTCACATGTTTGTGTTTGATAATTTTTGTCTTTTTGTATTGATTCACTTGTGAATTATCATTTTGTTTTCTTGCATTTTATTGTAGTAATGTTCCTATTGACAGAGAATTTAAGGTGCTTATTGTATTGTATTGTTTTATTAAGTGTTTGAATTTTGAATTATCAACCAAACAAAATAAAACATAAAAAAAAGATTAACTCCTTCCACTTGCTCATCTAAATGTAAGCCTCTGAGGAGGTCAGGCAGAGGTTCACTCTCCTCCTCCTGAGCTGAAGCTAGAAGCACAGCTCCTATGTCAGGTCCAGAGACATAAGCCTTTAAACGGTTGGTGTGAAAGACTCTGGGAGTCTCCTTAGGATTAGCTAAATCCAGCAGATAGTTCACCTCTCCAAGTATACCCACAACTTTGAAGGGCCCTATCCATTTGTCCTGCAAGGCCCTCTGCCTCGTGGGGACTATAACAAGAACAAGTTGGTCTTGAGAGAACCCAACCATGTTAGCCTTCTGGTCATGCCAATGTTTGACCAGAGCTTGACCAGCCTTCAAGTTATCACTTGCCTCTGCCATTATGTGTGGCATTCTCCTCTGGAGACCTAGCACATAGTCAGTCACTCCGAATGGCTTGGGGGAAGGAGCACTCTCCAACCCCTCCCTAATCAGGGCCAATGGACCTCTGACTGGATGGCCATAGAGAAGTTTGAAGGGACTGAATCCTACTCCCTCCTGAGGGACTTCCCTATATGCAAAGAGAAGGCCCCACTTTCTTCTAAGGGGTTCTTCTAAAGCACCTATCATGCTCTTCAAAGTTCTGTTAAACCTCTCTAGCAACTCATTGGTTTGGGGATGGTACGCAGTTGATAACTTGTAAGTGACTCCACAGGTTTTCCACATGGCTTGCATGTGGTGGGACATAAAATGTGATCCCATGTCAGATATCACCTTCTTAGGAAAACCTACTCTGGTAAAAATACCAAGTAGTGCCACAGCCGGAGCCATAACAGTCCTCATAGGTATGGCTTCAGGAAATCTGGTGGCATGATCCACTACAACCAGGATAAACCTGTTGCCTGAAGATGTGGAAGGGTCAAGAGGACCAACAATGTCAATCCCAACCCTCTCAAAAGGAACTCCCACCATTGGGAGAGGTACCAAGGGTACCACATTCTTGGCTCCACTCTTGCCAGAGGTTTGGCAAGGGTGGGAGCTTCTGCAGAATGTGTCGACTTCTGAACCCATTTTAGGCCAGTAGAAGTAAAGGGAGAGCCTTTCCTTGGTTTTCTTAATACTTAAGTGACCAGCCAAAGGTATCTCATGGGCTAACTGCAGAAACTGGAGTCGGTTCACTAGAGGTACTACGAGTTTCTTGCAGTCTCCAGGGGTTGACTCAGTTGGATCACTGTAGAAGAGGCCATCTTCCCAGTGCAACCTATACTTCCCAGGCTCAGTCCAATTGAGCTGAGAAGCTACCTGTAGGCGAATACCTTCTAGGGTAGGACACTCTCTTTGTCCTTTGCTGAAATCTTCCCTGTTCGGTCCACCTTCTGCCAGTAAAGACTGCTGCTCAGGTAGGTCAACAGGGTCAAAGTCTCCTACTAGAGTAAGATCTTCTTCTAGATCTAATTCCTCAGCATCTAGCTGAACCATACAGGGTTGAACCTCACACTCAGCCTCAGCTGGTGGAGGAGTCACAGATGTGACATTTGAAAGTCTTGGAGATGTCCTTCTGGGCACAGGGGTGCTTTCTGATTTCTTGCTTACTGACTTGGGTTTCCCCTTTGTCTCTTTCTGTCCTGCAATAGCAGTAAGTAAGTCCTGTGGACTTGAGGTGATAGTTTCCTCTATCATATCCCCAGGAGAGCCTCTCATGGTTACCTCTGTTGCAGACCTAGTGAGCTCCTGCTTCCTTCTGATGGAGGGCCTGGGGGTACTAGAAACAACTCCAAGGGTTTTAAGGTCATTACCCAGCAGAACCCTCCCAGGTACGTTATTTTGCACACTTACAGGTATTCTGACAGTCATGTCATTACACTGGATGAGAGCTGGTAACTGGGGAACCATTTGCACAGGGCCTCCAGCTAACTTGGTTAGGTGTTTGGGTGGCTTAGCAACATCCTCCACCTTGAAAAAACATTCATAAACCAAAGTTATGCTGGCTCCAGTGTCTCTGATGGCAGGGGCTTCCTGACCATTCACAAGAACACTATCTTTATAATACTCTTTAGTATTATCTGGGATTGAGTTATAGACATCTACGTTCTGTTGTTCCCAAAGACCCAAGGACACTAAAGAAACACTAGCCGAGACTCTCATGGGCTCATCAGCTAGTAACAGAAAGTTTCCACTGGCCATAGGTATTTCATCCACCTGGGAGAAGGCTAAGGAGACAGTGTGGACCCCTGAAAGTTTACCCTTACATCTAGGATCTCCTTTCACATGGTCAGTTAAACCACAAACAAAGCATTTCCCAAATGCTCTCTGGAATGGGGGGGCTTGTTCTGACCTCCATCTGATTTGGGACCAGATAGTACACTAGACTGTTTCGGTTTCGCTTGTGGCTTACCCTGGTTATGTTTGTGGCCCTCTTTTTGATTGGAGTTATTGGAATTCTCTTTGCTGGCTTTCTTGGGCTGCTTTCCCTCATCCTTTTTCTGAGTAGCCCCAGAATCCTTGTGAGTAGCCCTGTTGGCAACCCACAAGTCAGCAGCCTTAGCTAGCTTCTTAGGATCTATCTCCTTTGAATCAGCCAAGTGCTGTCTAAGCTCAGGAGAGCAGACATCAAAAATAGACTCCAACATCACAAGATTCCTCAAACCTTCATTAGTGTTCACTTTGTAACCCTTATTCCAACCATCTAATTTTTCAAACATTCACACACCCAGGCAGCCCAAGGGGTACCATCATGCTTTTTGAGGGTTCTAACCCTCTTAAGGTACTTGGAAGGGGTCTTCCCAAACCTAGCCATTAATGATAGTTTCACACACTCATAATCATGTTTATCCTCCTCCCCCAACTCCATTACAGCCTCACTTGCAACAGGGGAAGCCTAGAGAAAATATATAAACAGCCTAGGTACCAAGGCTGTGTCTTTCTCCCCCGCACCTTGAATTATTTACTAAAGATTACCATTCTGTTTAAACCTAACTAAATTACATTCAAATTGGTGTGCAAGTGTACTTACCTGTGTTGGAAGCCTAGAGAAAAGCCAGGGAATCAGCTGATTCCCTGAGATACCTTGAATCCCATGATTGTACTCAAACATTGCTAACCAATCCAAAACATCAAGTTTAGTCTCATGAATACCAATCTTTTCCTTTGGAATACCGGGTCTCTTAGGGCTGGAAGACCTAGAATACTCTGGGAGAGAAGCATTTTCCACAGACATTTTCTTCATCTCTAGTTCATGATTCAGCTCTATTTCTCTGAGCCTCAACTCTTGATGTTTCATGGCAGTTTGTGCATCAATACGTTTCACTTCCAATTTAAGTCTCATTTTCTCAAGTGCAATAAACTCAGGAGTAATTGCAGGACCTGTGGGGGTCCCTGTGGACAGAGGTTGTGCTTTCTGAGCAGGTAAAGGAAGTGTAGGGTTTCCTAACAAGGACTTATCTAATTCTTCTAAAGTAACCCTCTCAGAATCAGACACATCAGTATCCACATTTGCTGGAGGGGTAGGCCCTTCTGACCCACTCTCCAGACTTTGTTTTCCCATTAACTTTGCAACCAATTTGGATTTCTTTCCTTTACCAGAGAGACTCCTCTCCCTACACATGGTCCTCAAAACCTCAGCAGTGTAGTTTAAGAGACCCTCTTCAGTGTAGCTTTCCATATTTGACATGATTTCTCAGTTAAATAGTATTAGTGGTGTTAGTCTTGTGGTTAGTTGATCCGAAGCAAAAGTAGCACTCTAAGTGTAATCACTCTACTTCCAAATCCTCACCGCTGTACACCAGTGTTAGGCAAAATCCTGTGCAGTGCCCTCAGGGACCACTACACACAATTAAGTCTACAGGTGGCAATACAAGTTTTACCTTTGGTACAAGCCAATACTACTATGTTAAAGTGGTAGCTGTAGCGGAGCAGCCAGGCTTATCTCAAGAGTATATGAGCAGTAATAGAGATTACACAAAGGGACCACAATTACTATGACTCAAGCAAACACTGACTCAAGGTTTCAGGTAAAAAATATAAGTACATTTATTTTTAAACCATTTGTTATAAACACTTCTATTAATTCAAAATCACACATAAAATACACTACAACCAACCAATTCACTTTGGTACACTCTAACTCAAGGTAAGTACCCTATGTTTTAATGGACCGGTGTTGTGAAACAAAAGACGTTACCGGGAATATGTATGCGATCACTTTTTGACAGTAATGACAGTTCGGTCTTGCTAAATAAACGCGTATACGCAGCAAGAAATGTTACCGGGGCAAAAACACACTTAGCACCTGAGTTAACCAGAGAAAGTTGAGGGCAAAAATCATAGCCAATACTTTTGTCAAGGCAGACAGAATCTGGGAACACTTGTTGACCGAAATTCAAGAGTCAATAGGCCGCAGCCAGTGTCAAGTGGAACCGGGTTCCTGTTGTTGAGGATCACTCAGCCGGACAGTTCAAGATTCAACGTTGCCAGGAGTACTTATATATTGTCAACAGAGGAAGCAAAAGTTATAAGAAGGAGGGAAGACAAGGGCACGCCTTGAAGGCGAAGAAAAGGTATTCACCCTAATTCTTCAAGCAGAACACAGTACCTTATTCAATGAAGAAGCTGGTGCCACCACAGTTTTTCCTGGTAGTTTCCTGAGGACCCACGGTTCCTGGAGCTTCAGTACAAAGGAGGACGTCTGGACGGGTCTGCACTACACAGGGATGAGGCCGGCAGTAGTGACGGTGAATAAAAGGTGCGCTCCTTAAAAACAGGAGAGGCTCTTCAGTTGGCTATCCAGACCACTACAGCTGTGTGCAGCAATTTCGACCAAGAAGAGGATCCTTTGGCTGTGGAAGATGAGCTGGTCATCCCCACCAGGCTCAAGGGAAGAAGACTCCGGACTGGATATTCTCTGGTCGTCGAAGGTTAGATAGCTCAGGACAGCAGCAGGGCTTCACCGGAACGTGGTAGTTGCAGCAGCCATCTTCTCCTCCATTTCTCTTCGGTTCCTTGTAGTTCCAGTGGCGACTCTGACTTCTAGCCTGACAGACCTGCCTTTTATGCGAAAATCCCCCATTCACACAGCCTGGCTGTCAATCACGCAGCAGGGGTGTTGTCCAGCCCGGACAACCACCTCAGCCAATCATGGCAAAGTGCGACTTTGGGGTTTCCTAGGATACCCTGTGCAGGGGGTGACTACGCCCCTCTCTCACATTCAGCCCACCAAGACACCCAGGCGCCTGGAGGAGGGCTTCTTGGCAGAAGCCCTCCAAAAGACAGTGAACAAAGAAGGGAAACCTGGTTTGCCGCGCAAAGTAAAACACAGGAAGGACTTTAACAAAAAGAAATGGCGAATAAACACGACCGGAGCCAAAAGAAAGAGTATTTGGTCAAGCGGGTTTATGTTCGAGGCTAAAATAATAGCCTAAAACAATACCACGTTTATATAGTATAATCGCGGTAGAAAAGTTAGGGTAGATACCACTGCCACCAGCCAAGTCTAAATGTTAAAAGAGCAAAACAATGATCTAGGAGGTGCGCATAAAAAGGGCTAAGGATTAACCCTTTCCAGTACTCCATGTAAAATGGGGTATACTGGATCTGTGGTTAAATGACTAAGTAAAGTTAATGGCAAGTTTACCCTTTTCTGGGGGACAGTAGTCAGCCTCAGAAATGGAGTTGGTGGGAAGTCTAGAAGACAACCCTGTGTCACTGAACTGAAGGTGCTGTGTAACACACAAAAGAAGGGGGCTACTGAAGTGGTGTACTCCAAAGTCCACAATCACAAAAGCAGATGAAATACACATGGCAAAAACACAGGTAAGAGTGGGAAAAAGAGGCACACTCTTACGAAGTGAAATAAATAACTCCAGAAATCCAGCAAAGCTGCTGGAGGACTCACTAGGTGAGGGAAATTAGGCATAAAATGAGAAAGCATGGGTGAATGATGCCCCAGAACCCTCTGCTGGGTACAAAATCGGTCCCTGAAGTAGTCACGTGGCAGAGTTGATGGCTGTGCATCAAGCCATCCTTACTGCTGTCCAACACCAACTCCACGAACTGGTCATAATCACAGATTCGGGTTATATATGGAACAGGTTCATGGAGCCCCGGGTTAACCCGGAAAACCTGTGCTAATAACAAACCATTGAAACATGGGAAAATAATCCAAAATATTGATGATCTGGTCACCTCGAATTGGATGACCATCTACTGGAAGAAGATCAAGGGTCATTCTAAGGTATTGGGACCAGACAAAACTGGAAATGACCTAGCTGATCAGCTGGCCAAAACTGGAGCCATCCAAGGGGATCTACTTGAGATTGAGTCCCTGTTAGGGGAAATCCAGGTTGTTGCTATCACTAGGTTCCAGACAAATGCTCACAATGAACTCTCAATTACACAATGGAGTAAGGAGACCCCAGATGCTGATTTGATTACAGCCCAAAAAGGGGATCCAATAATTGATAAGTTTTATCAACACATTGAGGACCCTGAGAACTTTCCCCTGATGATACCGATTACATAGGGAAAGAGGACCTCAGAGTGTTGATTAAATGTCCGAAAATGTTCTGAATCCAAGACAGTTTGTTGGTAAGGAGGTCCATAGCTGGCCATGATCAGTGGGTGGTCCCTACCTCATTCCGAAGCCTGATGCTAAATCACGCCCATTATGCGGCCACAGCCGTTCATAGGGGGTTTCATACAACACTTGAAATCTTAAGAGAGGTTGCATACTGGCCACACATGGGGCAGGACCTCGACCAATACTTGAAGGGGTGTCTTGTGTGTGCACAATTTCAACCAACATCCTTCACACACCGTGCGCCTCTCCAAAAGAGGCTGGTGACACTGCCTTGGTCAGATTTACAAGTCAATTTTATCGGGCCGGTGATTCGCTCCTCTAGGGGGAACAAGTACATTTTGACCGTGACATGCTTGTTCACTAAATGGGTGGAATGTCTCCCTGCCCCAAACTGCAAGGCAGAAACAGCAGCTGCACTGATGATCAACCACATCTTCTCGTGTTTTGGACTACCCTAAAGGATCGAGTCAGACCGCGGTAGCCACTTCACTAGCGAAGTGATGACAAAGATGTGGGAGATATTTGGGGTCAAAAGGAAACTACACATTGCTTACCGGCTAGCCTCTAGTAATGCAGTGGAGAGATACAACAAGACAATTGTGAGCATATTAAAAAAGTTTGTGGCAGATTCTGGGCCAAGTTGGGACATCCGACTACCTCTTGTCCTGATGGCCATCAGATCTAACCCTTCATCTGCAACAAAAATATCACCGTTTGAGCTGATGACTGGACGCAGGATGGTGCTTCCCCAGCATCTGCTCTACAGAACCTAAGAGCAGACATTGATAAATGCCTCCACAACTCATGAGTATGTTGAAAATCTGAGAAAACACCTGCAACATGCTTTTGCCTATGCTCAGCGGAATCTAGAAAGATCTGCAGACAGTATGAAGACCCATTATGACCTAAAGACAACTAGAAAAGAATACCAAGTAGGAGACCTGGTCTACTTATACAATTTCCAAAGGAACCAGGCCAAACAGAGCAAATTTCTTCCTAGCTGGCGGGGTCCTTTTGAAATTGTAGACAAAATCTCACCAGTCGCCTCCAAAATCTGTATCCCCAAAGACAGTTTGGCAGAGGGGGAAGATAAGTGGGTCCATATCAACCAACTGAAGTGTTGCCATCCTAGGCACACTCTGCAGCAACTAGAGGATTCATCTGTAAACCCAGAGGGGGACATTCCAGACCCCTGGAATTCCAACTATAAAACTATTCCACCTGTTGAAAATGAGTAATAAATTGCAAATAGAAAAGATTGTCTTATATGTCAAATGTATGTGTCTGCCCCACTACATGAATAGTGGTGGGGAAAATGTCTACAAATATGCTCTGTTTTGTCATCCTAGAATTTGAAACTATGGATCCTAAGTATCGAGGAGGACCACTCAGGGGCCGGAAGGAAAAAACCAAAGGGCCCAGGGTATTGCTCCATACTGTCATCCGGAACTGGCGAGGAGAACCTGTCGATCCACCACTGATGGGAGAAGCAGACAAATTTTGCCCTTTGGACCAGAAAGAAGAAAACTGAACATCCCAATCTCGCGACTTCCCTTTGATGGACGGTCAAAAGTCAAATCGCGAGGGGGGGGGGCTTTGTGGGATGTTTTAACCCACTAGCCTCTGCCCTGCGACATCCCTGTGTGCTGATGGTGTAGGAATCATCAAAATGGCCGCAAAAATCTCTGGGCGTGCCAAGACCTATGAAAATTGTGCTTTGAAACCGGAAAGATGGCTGCCAGATCTACTTTGCCTGTTGTCAGTGGTGGAAGGAGACCACACTGCTGAAACATGCCACTGGGCTGCCTACCAAGGAAAAATGTTAAATGCATGAAAGGCAGTGCTTTATTTCAAGAAACCCAGAAATTGCTTTTCAATCCCCTTTTCTTGGTTGCAGAAAATCCAAAATAATGGTCCAAAACACCACAAAACATCCTATATCTTAGCTGGATGTTACCCACCACTTCATTTAAAGAATCAATATGAACACACAATGTCAGGAAAAGTGGAATCTGTCATGAAAATATCCAGAGTAAAAAGTGTGCTTGCCTGTGAAAACCTGTCAAAATATGGGCGGAGTAGCAGCAGCCACCTGTAACTGTTTCAAAAGCCGGCATTTAAACTATAAATTTGTACCATTCAGATACAATGTCTCAAATCTAAGTGACCTGCTATCAAAAGTAATACAAGTTGTAACTATTTAATCTCCATTATTTAGACTGGAATCAGAGTTCTAGCTTGATTAAAAATTGCAAGTTTTATTTTAAATTAAGAAACATTTTTAAATTGACAGTGGATTTAGCTGAACTCAGAGTCACAAAACCAGTTTTCCGCAGATTTTCCCCAACAAAAGGCATCTCTCCTGCTTCCCACAAAGACCAGGAACTCTCATTCAGGTGTTGATTAAGAGGGGAGGAGATTTTGGGCTGCTGCTCCTGGGAGAGACAATGAACCTTCCTTGGCTCAAAGGATATGCAGATTGTAAGTGTCAACAGTGGCCTCTGCCAGAGGAAGAAGGTGGGGATTTCTCTTGAGCTACAAGATGGAGGCAGGGATAAACATTTTTGTTGATTCTCAATGGACAGAAAGCATATTTTTGGAAAAGACTGATAAAGGACTGTGCGAATTTGTAAAAATTAGAGAACTAACAGCATTGTGAATGTGATTTTTTTGTGCACATTTTAAAAGGATCCAGAACTGCGATGTTCTGAGAAGGCACAGTAAACATTCTGGTTTTGTAGCAATTGTAATTATGTCATAAGCATGAAATGTCATATGATTATGCCCAGATATCATGCACACAAAATTGTGGACAAATCAGATGTTGTGTCCCGGATAAAAAGTGCGAAAAATGGTCAAATCTAGACCCAAGACCTCACAGCTGTGGCTCTTGGAAGAATATTTCCTCCACAAAATATGTGATCTATGTATGTTATTGGTACAAAGATTGTACACATGCAAAGAAGTATTATATCAAAAATAGATTTTATTTGCAAAAGGCAAAGGGGAGGTTTTCCCTGTCTCACAAACCACATCATCATGATGACACTCTGTTTTCTCCTCCAACCAAGGGAGAGAGCAGACTTTAGCCAATAGACTAGCTAGGGGGTGTGCCTAGGATAATTCAGCATACCCACCCCTTTATCAAACACATAAATAGAGACAGCTGAGGACTTAGAAAAGCACATGGATCCACCCACCATCTCAAATTTGGCGAAGCACTTTGAAGGAGATCCATTCATACTCCTTGTTCCAGACTACAAAAACTTTTCAAGCAGAAAGTCTCAGAGCATAGCTGAACCACTTCAGCTGGGCCTAACTTCCAGAACCCATCCCTCAACTTAAAAGGGAAACCAAAGAGCAGCCAGGCTGTGCTGTAACTGCTTACCTGCCAAAGAATCATCTTCATAACCAGAAGGGCAGATTAAACCCTGTCTGGTGCCGTGCTGTGCTGTGCAGACCAGAGAGCCATTGCAGATCCAGTCCAGTCGTGCTGTGCAGTGTAGATGAGAGCGCCTTACTGTCCAGTCCTGCCGTGCAGTGTCCAAAGGGCCTTGCTGATCGCTGACCCGACCAGTCCGGTGTGCCCAGCAGTCTGTCCCAGAAAAATCCTGACCAGACTCCCTGACGGTTCCATTCAAAACATTGGTAGTGAGTATCCATAGTATAGGATTGTCACCAGCCAATGTACTGTCCATAGTCATCCCTATCCAAATCAAATCTAACTATATCCAGAACTGTATTGCTAGAAATCCTTTTGTCTTGCCTGAACTCTCTCTGTGACCAGGGGAAGCAGGGGGGGTAAAAAGAGAGGGGTGTGATATAAGTGGTACATCATTCAGAATAAAATAATTTATAGACACAAATAAATAATTAAGGGTTTCAGTTGTGTATCCCACACTAGGCATTGACTTAGGTGAAGTGTCGGATTGAAAGCGCTTACAATCTAGGCATGCACTGATCAGACGATCATCAGAATCACAAACCACAAAACTGCATTCCCTGTTGCCTAGAGAAGACGGTATATGACAACTGCACTGCATGCAACAATCAATGTCATGCCAGACTGACTCCACACTCACTGGGGCATGGGGGCTTGCACCAGTACTTGTAGCACCCAAGAAATGTTTTAGGCATACACACACATGTGTGACACCAAAAGGAGCACAAGGGAATGGGAAGATGTGTAACAAAAACATGTCAGACACCATTCTGCAATTGAGAACACTTATGTAAGCCATCCATAGCGTGTGAAGTACTGATGTTACTGAAGGCCCCTTGCACCCTGCATTGTTTGCCAGAGCCAACCACAGGCCAACCACTCACTGGAGGGAGTCAAGCCAACAGTGAGGATCCCATCCAGCATTCCTAGGCACCCCACGTTCCCCAGGCAGACAGAAACAGAGAAGTGGATGATCAAGGAAGTAGCCTCTACTGCCCAACTCCGACTCACCTACTTCTTCTCCACATCCTCCTTCTCCTCCACTTCCTCCCAACCTGCACCACCTGTCAACACACAATCCCTGAGCACTGTACCATCAGGCAAACTTGTACTATGCACATTCCTCACATTCCTCTCACATGCATAACTCACCTGTTCACCAATCACTGTAAATTAAAGGTACACAATACACCAATGTTCAATAAGTCAACTTGTCTGTGGTTCCTTCACATGTGCAAAGTAAATGTATGAAAGTGGCTGGAGAAAATGTGCAAGTGTGTGATGTAGACTGCAGGGCTGTCACAGGACAACCACAGCCTAGAATGCTGGCACAGTGACAGTTGAGACAGTATTGAGGTGCATTTCAACAATCATAGGGCAGTATCAATGGAAAGCAGCATGCACACGTGTGAAATATGTGGAAGGGCCAATAAGCATTCAGGCCTGATTCACAACAGCACTTTTCAATGTGAACATACTGATGAGTATCAAAATGTATGTCAAGCCCTGTGTGCACACATACACATATTCCATGACTCCTCATGCATACATGGACGATTCACCAGGTCTCGTCACTTCTAATGGCGTGGGTGGCAAATTGACTGCAAGGGATCTACAAGCAACCAGGAGCGGAGACAGTGGGGAGCAGATCGCTGAGTCTCAGGCATTGTGGAGAGTGCAAGGTGTGTGGATCTAGGTGTTCGGGAGGAGGCATTTCTTGAAGAAGAAGTTATTGAACTCTTTCCTGAACTGTAGAAGTGATGTTGAAAGTCTGATGCTTATGGGGAGGAGGTTCCAGAGTCTTGAAGAGAGAAACACTGTCTTTGGGTTCTTTCCTACACCATCACAGTTCAGATATGCACATTTCCTTAGTTCTTGTGGATCGTGGACCTTACGAGATGCTGAGTTTCTCAGTAAGGTAATTTGGAACATCAGGGTGACAGCCATGTAGATGATACAAGAGAATATGAAGATAATACTGGCTTGCAGCAGGAGCCAGTGCAGTTATATGAGGGTAAGGGTGATGTGGAGTCCTTATGCAAGACACAACTCAGTGGTGTCAGGGTAGACAACGGAAAGGCCTTCAAAAAGGACATTGCAACCACTCAGGTGGGAGAGGACCATGGCTTCGAAAGCAGATTTGAAGTTGTTTTCTGGGATGAAAGGCTTGCTTTCAGCAGGAGAGAAAGTTGGTACCAAGCCTTTTGTGTTTTCATTGCTATGCACTGTTTGAACGTGAGGTGTCTGTTGATGTTGAACACAAGGGATTTGGCATAGATGGCCAGCTGGTGTGTGAATCCCTCATGGTTCATTACAGAGAGCCAGGCCTGGATGTCATGGTGTTTGATGTTGTTGGTCAGTAGTAGGACTTCAATCTTGGAGGGCTTAAGCTTGTGTCGAGGGAGGAGGTTTCCGAGCCGTTGCATGTAAAGATTGAAGATCACGGGGGACAGGATGGATCCTTGCAAGACCCCACAGGTGATGAGTAGAGTTGGTGATCTGGAAGAATCCATTTGTACAAACTGTTGCCGATTAACAAGGTAGGATTTGAACCAGTTAAGGACGATCTGGCTGATCCCCATGCAGGGATGTAGATTGTCAGTGAGTTTCTTTTTGTCTACTGTGCCAAATGCTGCTGAGAGGTCAATGAGGCAAGGGTGGATATCATCAAGGATTTTAAGGGCATTGTAGAGCAACTTGATGGTAGCCATTTCAGTGCTGCATCTAGATCTGAAGTCAGATTATTAGGATTGAAGGAGGTTATTGACTTCAATGTGTTGGAGGAGTTGAGTGGCTACTGCTTTCTAAAGGATATTATCCAGGGAGCTAAGATGGTCATTCCAGTGCTGCATCTAGATCTGAAGTCAGATTATTAGGATTGAAGGAGGTTTTTGACTTCAATGTGTTGGAGGAGTTGAGTGGCTACTGCTTCCTAAAGTATATTATCCAGGGAGCGAAGATGGTGATGGGGTGGTATTTGCTGAGATCATCAGAGTCCAGTGTTGGTTACTTAAGAAGTTGCAATATTTGTCCAGTCTTAAGAGGCAAGGGACACGTGCCTTGATTTAGGGAGCTGTAGATGATTGTCAGGTATGGGAGGATTGCTTCAGTTGGAAGGGTCTTTGGTATGGAGGCAAGAGGATAACGATGTGGCCTTGAGGGATGATAAGGTCGCAGCGTGGTCTTCGATAGAATCTTGAAAGCTGTTCAGGAATTTTTTTCAATATGGGATGTGTTGTATGCTGTCAGTTGTGGTGTTGGTGTCTATGTGTTGGTGGATCATGCTGCTCTTGTTGACTAAGAAAGAATTGATGGTGGTTGTTTTTTTTCGACTGAGTGTGCTAAGGATGGGTCAGGAAGAAGGTTGGTGCAGTGCTTGATGGTTTCGAGGAGGACTCTGCTTCAATGTTGTCCTTGGCAATTTTGGTTTGGTAGTAGTTGACAGTGGCAGTGTTGATCAATCATTGGCAGGTTTTTTGGCAATTTTTCTATTGTTTTCTGATGGTTTGTTGAAGTTGAGTTCATGGGTGTACCAGGGCACTGATGGTTTATGGTTGATGGTGCACTATTTCACTAGGGCCTGGCGTTGATGTTGTTTGTGAGGGTGGTATGGAGTTCTTGGGGAAGCAGGTGGCAGTCCCAGTTCATCATAGGTATATCAGTCCATGTGAGGTGGAGTTTGGTGAGATCTTCTGTGAGAGCCTCCACTTGGATGTTCTTCAGGGATCTGAAGGCTTGTTTGCTTGGTTTCTAATGGGTTTGTGGAGCGGTTTGGTGTGTTTAATCCTGAAGCGGTTTGCTTTTATGGTCCGACCAGACGAGCAGAATAGGAGAGCTGTGATGGCGGGTGTGCCGGGCGGAGATGATGTGGTCAAGGATATTACCTTTCCTGTGAGCTGGGTCTTTCTAGTGATCAGGATCAGTGTGTCAAGTGGAGCTCTTCCTTCATTGACTTGGTTTCTGGGTTGTCAGTGATATTGAAGTCGCTGAGGAAGATGTTGCTGGCAGGCGTGGGAGACATGGTGGTAACCAAGTCTGTGCAGTGTTCGATGAAGGAGGTGTTGGGCCTGGGTGGTACACAGGAGATGAGAAAAGTGAACTTGTGTGCTGGAGAGTGCGAGAAGTGGCAGGATACGTTTTTGAAAGAGCCATTGGTGGCAACGTCCAGTTGGATGCATGGCCATGATGCCCTGTGAATGATGGCAAGGCCTCTGACCACCTTGTGTGACTGGTATCATTGTAGAATTCAGTAGCCATTGGGATGAGGGCAACTAGGATGTGAGTGGAATTGGATGTAATTCAGGTCTCAGTAATGAAGATGGCATCCAAGCCATGTGTGGTGATGAAGTCACTGATGTCAATGCATGGTTGATTGCTGAGCAGACATTGGTGAGCAAATGACCACAAGCCTCAAGGCGCATGCAAATAACGCACAGATAGTGAGATACAAAAGTACAGGAGCAGGAGAGGGATGCATAACCAGAAGGACTAGCCACAAAAGTGTGTTTTGACTGCTCTTTTAAGGCAAAGCGATAGAAAATGTTTTGTTTGAGAGGGTATTCCATTCCCTGGATGCCTGCACTGAAAAGTTGCATCCACTAAAGTTAGACAATTTGAAACGTGATTGTTTGAGTTTGTGCAAATCCCCTGATCGCAGGGCACGTGCAGGTTTACCTGGAGGAAATTGTTTCATACGATAAGTCGGGGCAGTGGATGACCAGCATTTGTGAGCCAGTCTTAGAATATTATGAGGAATCCTACTTGTTTCTTGCCTCAGAAACGTGATCATGTTTTCGCGAACCGAAAATGGCATGAACAGCACTCTTCTGCACCATCTGCAGCGACTGAATATTTGACTTTGAGGTCCCTGCCAAGAGACTATTACAATAATCGAGTCTTGAGTTAATAAGTGCCAGTGCTAAGGTGGATCTATTCTCAACAGAGATATAGGGTCTGATTTGGTTTAGGAGTTTAATCACGTAACCACAGGAAGTTCTAATATGGGATACATGATCTTTCATATTAAGCTCTGCATCAACATGGGCACCTAGTGTTTTTACGCTAGTGGACATAGAAATCTAACTGCTACCAATGGAGAAGTTCTTATACAAAGCATCAAGTTCATTTAACCTGTGATTGGTAGCTAGAATAAGAAGTTCAGTCTTACTATCATTAAGGGCAAGTGAATTCATGATCATCCAGCATTGGATAGCCGAATAAACATAATTAAGTCTCTCAGAGTCCAATTTGAGATCCCCGAAAATTTAAAGATCACCTAAGTGTCATCAGCATAGTTCGTATAGCGGGCACCAAGGTGATCAAGCAAGTCCAGTAGTGGTCTGATATAGATATTAAACAGTGCCAGTGAAATGCAAGAACTTTGAGGTAATCCGGCATTAAGAATATAGAGAGGCGATTGAGCCCCCTCCATGGCTACTCTTGATACTCGTGGACCGACAAAAGATGCCACCCAGTCTGCCGTCCTCCGGGAACAGCCGACCAAGCTCATCAACCTGTCGACCAGGTCAAAGGCCGTCAACAGATCCAGAAGCATCAGCTAAACTGGGTGGCCTTCGTCCACGATACTAGCAAGGGTAGACTTGAAATCTAGCATAGCTGTCTCAGCTCCATGTCGCTCTCGGAAACCAGACTGGTAAGTACCCAAGTTATCATTTTTTTCTAGGAAATTCTGCAACTGAAGATATGCCACCTTACCGAAATCTAGAGTAAAAAGGTGACATTAATTATGGGATGATACATTTTTGCTAGCAATGGTTCAAGCAAACTTTTCTTAAGGAGGGGAGTTCATTCCTTAATAATACTGGCTGAACCATTGTCATCTTTACAAGGTGTTGGTTTGCATCCAGCAACTATGCCGACCATCTCAGTCTCAGACATTGTTTGTATTCGAAGTTCTTAGTCATTTTATTCCTGGAGGGACAGTCAGGGGCAGGAAACATCTGCAGTATGGCAGTTTGTTTTTTGTCTAAATGTTTATATTATGGCCCATGATTTTATTAGAAAACTCTTATTGGATAAATTGGCACCAAGAAGAGTTATGCTCAATGTCAACCGTAGCAGCAATTTTTCCCACTACTTCCTTTAGATTTTTGAAAAGTCCACTGGATCTTGATTTAGCATTGTTAATACTAGTGTTAAAATATGTGAATTTTTCTGCAATTATCACTTTCTTGTAGTTATTGACTACAGCCTTTATAATTGGCAAATGTTTCGGGGTGTGTCATTTAAGCCATTCTCTTTCAGAAGACCTTTTAACCGACCTAGATTTAAGAACAGTTTCATTGAATCAGGCATTCTTTTTTGTTTCAGGTTTACCAGTTTCATTTTTTCGAGGGGCAAGCCTCCCTATGGCTTCATTAGTGACTTGTGTTAAATGGGTCACCAATCAGTTAACATCTATAAAGGAGTCATGGTGTTGAAGATTTGGTTTTACAAGTTCCATGAATGTGGTTGCCGACACAATCCTAAAATTACTAGATTTTACAAATGTTTTTGCAGCCCCATTCAATTGAGTGGGGGCCATGGGCAGGCAAACAGTAAAACAGATTAAGGAATTATCAGACCAAAGGCATGGTAAATAGGTAATGTTGGAGACTTTAATTCGATGTGTAAGAGCCCAGACAATGGTATGACCATTATCATGTGTTGGCTCTTCGATCCATTGAGTATAATTAGTAGTTTTCAAGAGATTTGCAAAGTTTATGATTTTTTATCCTCAGCAGAGTAGTTTAAATCGCCGAGGATAACAAGGGTAGATGTCGTTTTTGTGATACTATTTACAAGAGCGAGAAATTGTTCTTCAAACAAAGGCATATCATTAGGTGGTCTATAAATAGTAAGAATTGCCACAGAAGTATTATTATTTGTTTTAACCTTCACAAGTGGACTCTCACACCCTTTAATCTCTAGGTAAGAGACCATATGACAGTAAAGATGTTTTTGTGTGAGAAGTGCAACCCCCCCTCCCCTTTGGCCAGTATGATCAGTCATGAAGATATTAAACATCGGGGTACCTGAATTAGAAGCTGCCATATTAGTTGGCTCGTTAAGCCATGTCTCTTTGATGGCCATTAGATCAATATCAGAGTTACTGAGGTAGTGCTCCACCTCAACCCCGTGTTTGACTAGGGAGCGGGTGTTCAATCTGGCTATTTTTAGATCGGCTAATGGTAAGCGATGAGGAACGGTATTGTTGGGTAAGTTGTTTGAGAAATCATCATTAAATATAGTTAAAGGCATCGATTGGCCCTTACCTGGGGTTATAGATCCCTGGGTGATGATTTGCCCCATAGGTAGATCACCACTGAACGCAGCGCCCATGGCAGGTAGCGTGTCATTGCACTTTGATGGGAAGGAGAATAACTCTTACACCAAATAATCAAGAAAAAACAGGAAGATGGCAAAGTCTGTTTATGTTTTATTATCAATTGTCTAAAACTGTCATGGCCACAGGGCAAGAACCACAATCTCCATTACATAAAGGGTCCAGCTGGATCCAGTCCTGGTTCCTTTGGCGCCAGGCTCATGAGAAAGTGTGCTTGGCACACCTTTATTCTGGTGCACACGCTATTTTCTCCCCTGAAGGGCCTCCACATGCCTCCAGGCGGGCGTGTCCATAGGAATGCATTGGGCTGCATGTGCAGCATCTTCTGGGAGTGGCAGGGTGGGGACACAAGTCAGACCAAATGGGCGTGGCTAGGACCAAGCTATTTAAGCCTGCCCCGCTCGCATGCAAGCGATTCACGTTAGTATGCTTATAACATTGTAACGCTCACCGCCGCCTGAAGCGCTTCTTACCTGATTCCAGCAATAACCATCACCTGAAGCGCATCTTACCTGATTCCAGCAATAACCATTGCCTGAAGCGCATCCTTACCTGATTCCAGCAGCAACCCCAGTCGGAGCACATCCTTACCTGATTCCAGCAGCAGCTGCAGTCGGAGCGCATCCTTACCTGATTCCAGCAGCAACTGCAGTCGGAGCACCTCCTTACCTGATTCTAGCAGCAACCGCTGTCAGAGCACATCCTTACCTGATTCCAGCAGCAACCGCAGTCGGAGCGCATCCTTACCTGATCCCGGCTCCCCGCCTCAACACTTACTCAGGAAACCAGCTTCGGCCAGCATCCTCACGGATCCTGGCATCCTTCACCCGCCGGCAGATCTTCGGAAACAGCATTCCACTCTGACTTCACCAGGCCATCCCTGCAAGAGAAAAGGACAAACAAGGTTAGAAAAACTATAAAGACATTACGCTAAGGTTGCACGCAAACCAATCCTCGTGTTTGACCTAAGAACCAAATTTACCACCTATTGGGACATCGTGAACTCACCTGTTCTCCATTGGGGCTCACTTCTTGCACCGCAATTCCGCTGGGCCTCACATCACCTATTGGGGAGAAGGAAAGACATTAAGAGGGATATGGACAATAATCAAGGAAAAAGACATTACAAAAGAATAGGCACAATAATCATTATCAAAGGATACTTACCTTTGAAGTGGTTCAGCCACAGCCGGTCTGGACTGCCACGTACATGGACCAGTGAAGAAACTAGGTCTATCTAAAAGCGCCCCTGCAGTGAGAAGCAGGACAGAGAGCTTGCCATCCTAATTAAACAGGTGAGACTATATGGGTAGGCGCATGCTCACCACATTCTGGGAAGAAGGGTTCAAGGGAGACCATAGCCACATCACAGCATTCTCATGGCCTTTCGTATTCTCACAGGGGCAGTACCAACAACCAGCACAGTCCACAACACAGAAGCAGGGGAAGAAGCCTGACCCAGGGGAGCCAGTTCCAGGGAGGGCTGCACCGTGCTGCAACGTCCCCGCAGAGACCAGGTGAGCGTAACAGAACACAAAGCCTCTCCAAATCTCTGCGTGGGTGTTATGGAAACCTCGGAAACAGACCAGTTGTCCCAACTACTGGGAGAACTACGGGCAGAAATCCATGCCTCCAGACAAGAAACCAATGCCTTAAGAAGGGACCTTGTTGTAGCTCAAGAACGAACGGACGGCTTGGCAAGACAGATGCTTCAGACCCACACAGGTCAGGTTCCATTACCTGGGCTTGCACAGCCTTCTATTCCGCAGCCATCACCACCAGTTCAAGTGGTGCTTGCAGGTACAGTGCCACTGACCCCGCCCGAATGCTTTACCAGCGATCGCAACAAATATGCTATATTCATGAACCAATCTCGCCTTCACTTTTTGTGCCGGCCTGGGGCTTTTCCTAACGATAGCGCAAGAGTCGCCTTTGTTCTTTCATATTTAGGAGGCAGTGCAGCGGACTGGTCCATGCCATTAGTAAACCAGGATGATCCTCCACTCCGAAACTTTGGGGAATTCCAACGGGAGATGGAAAAAGTGTTTGCTAGACACACCAAAGGACAAGCCCTGGATAACAAACTATTGTCACTCAGGCAGGGAAACCAAGATCTGCTGACCTATTTCACTACTTTTAATCATCTCATAGCACATACAAATTGTCCAGAAGAGAATGGGACTACACTCTTTAATCAGGGATTGCTTGGGGAATTAAAGGATGTTCTAGCCTAAGTTGTCAACCCTCCTGAAGGTTGTGCGGAATACATCAATCTGATGGTGTAGCTTGACCACAGGTTGCAGAATCGAAAAATGGATCGCACAAGGACTGAAGGGAGGCCGGTCTATATGCGACCCTGGGAAACTAAAATCCACAAACAAACCAAGCCTTTGCAGATCGGGGGATTACGGGTCCAATCTCAAAGGCCAAGAGAGAAAAGAGAAGACAACAACAACTCTGTTTACTGCGGAAAAGCAGGACATTTCCTCCGGGCCCGGTAAATCCTCCTAAGAAGATAGTTGGTGCAACGGACAATGGCAACGATGAAAAGGAACAAATCCCGGAAAATTCCAACACCCGACAAGCGGGGGGGTCCACTTGTCGAGCGAAAAGAAGGGATCTGTACAGACCTCACATCTGGTCATCCCAGTACCTTTGGTCAACCACTAAAAACCATTAAAGGTACATGCCTTG
Source organism: Ambystoma mexicanum (assembly GCF_040938575.1). Classification (NCBI taxonomy): domain Eukaryota; kingdom Metazoa; phylum Chordata; class Amphibia; order Caudata; family Ambystomatidae; genus Ambystoma; species Ambystoma mexicanum. Next base: position 196,926,677 of record NC_090933.1, on the reverse strand, counting down.
GAGGCATATTTTCATAGTGGAGCGGTCGGAAATGATATTGATCAAGATCTGGATGCACGAATAGGTCTTCCTCTCCAGCAAAAGCTAAAATCGGAACACATGACAGCAATGGATGGTTCTAAGTTGTCATCCGCCCAGTGACGCAACATACTGTAAAAGTCATACTGATGTGTCAGGATGGTAATTGGGAAAACATCTCTTTCGATCTTATTGGGGCTCCTCAGTTCAAGATGATCTTAGGAATGTCTTGGCTGGAAACCCACAACCCTAAGATTGACTGGCGTAAACAAGTGCTGACCTTCCCTCAAGAATGCGCTAACATCTGCTACCCCAGAAATGTGAAGAGCCGGGAACTCAAGACGAAATCTATCCTGGGGCTCTCTGGTACCCTACCCCATGAATATCTGGATTACCAGGATGTGTTCCAGAAGGAGTAAGCGAACACCTTGCCACGACACAGACATACGACTGCACATCGATCTGGTTTCCGGAGCACAAATTCCCTGCAGTCGAATTTACGCTCTAACAGAGCAAGAAAACCAGCAACTGAAATTTTACCTGGATCAGTACCTAGCTATCGGCTTCATCCGCCCTTCTAAGACCCCTGCCTCCTGGGCTATCTTTTTTGTACCAAAGAAAAAGGACGACTTAAGGACTTATATAGATTATAGAGCGCTGAACCAAATCACGGTAAAGAACAGATATCCCCTGCCACTCATCCCAGAGCTTCTAGATCAGGTGAAGAATGTTCAAATGTACACAAAACTGGACCTATAAGGAACCTATCACCTTGTGAGAGTTAAAAAGGGAGACGAATGGAAGACGGCATTCTGAACCAAATATGGGCTTTTCGAGTATCAGGTCATGCCTTTTGGATTATGTAATGCCCCGACGGCGTTCCAATTCTTTATGAACAATGTGCTTCGTGAATTATTGGACATTTGCGCACTCATCTACATAGATGAGATTCTTATTTACTCAACGTCCAAGGAGGATCAAGTTGGCCATGTAAGAGCAGTTCTGGAAAAGCTTCAACAGCATCAGCTGTTTGCCAAATTAGAAAAGTGTTTCTCCCATGTCACGGAAGTTGAATTTTTGGGCTTCATGCTCACACCACGAGGAGTACACATGGACACACACAAGGTGGATGCTATCCTTCAATGGCCATCACCAACATCCACAAAAGGAGTCGAGAGTGTGCTCCGATTTGCCAATTTTTATCGTCGATTTATTCCAAGGATTTCACAAATAGTTCATCCAATGGCCTCCCTACTGAGATAAAATGAGAAATTCTTCTGGTCCCCCGAAGCAGAAAACACCTTCCAGGAACTGAAACTTGCTTTCACCTCAGCACAAGTTCTTCAACACCCTCGACCGAACCTGCCATATGTGGTCGAAACAGACGTCTCCAACGTAGCCATGGGAGCAGTATTATTGCCAAAGGACCCAAACACGAGGCAATTACATCCCATAGAATGTTGATACCGTAGGTTTTCCATGCCAGAATGGAACTATGCAATCACTGACAAGGAACTGCTAGCTATCAAAGGAGCCTTCAAAACATGGAGACACTATCTTCTGGGAGCAAGACACACGGTCACAGTTCTCACAGATCAACGTAATCTGCAATACTTGAAGACTGTCAGGGCCCAATCCTCACGCAAGCTTCACTGGGCTCTCTGCTTTGCAGAATACAATTTTATAATTACTTACAGACCAGGAGTATGCAATGGGAAAGCAGATGCTCTGTCAGGCATGGGTGAGGACAAAGAAGCTTTCACCACATCTGAGCCTGCGGCCATCATTCCCGAAGAGCGGATCCAAAACCAAAATGCTGCAACTGCCTGTTTGGACTATTTGAAAAACGATCGCCGATCTCAGATGAACCAAACAGCACAGCAGGAGTGGCTAGGTAAGGGGGACCAATACACCACCGAAAATGATCTACCCTATTTTCAAGGGAGATTATATATTCAGGACAAGAAATTACAAGACCAGATAATAGCAAACTACCATGAATCATTAGTGGAGGGGCACCCAGGGATTGACAAGACTCGGGCTAAAATACAAAAGGGCTATTGGTGGCCAACCTGGAGAAAAGACATTTCCCAATTCATTGCGACCTGTGGTGTCTGCGCACAACACAAATCTCAGAATTTAAGTCCTCTAGGGTTACTACATCCCTTGACTGTACCAACCGCACCATACACTGTCTATGGACTTTATCACCGATCTTCCACCTTGCAACGGGTTTAACACAATCCTGGTTATTGTAGATTTATTCTCTAAAATGGCCCATTTTGTTCCATTGAAGGAGCTTCCCACTGCTTCTGCCCTTGCCACCGTGGTTTTGGAGCAAATTGTCAAGTTACATGGTTTCCCATAGGTATTGACCTCAGATTGCGGAACACAATTCGCCTCAGCACTCTGGAGGAGGTGCTGCAAAGTAGCCAGAATTGACCTCCGGTTAACCACGAGTCACTATCCCCAAACCAATGGCCAAACCGAACGGACCAACCAGACCTTGGAGCAATACCTGAGGTGTATTTTACAACAAACTGAGGAGTCTTGGAAAAACATTCTCTGGTTGACCGAATTCGGCTACAATAATTCTATCCACACTAGCACTGGACAGACCCCATTCTACACAGTACATGGTCCGCATCCTCAAATGTCCACTTTTGATACACTTGGCATATCGGAGATGCTAGTAGTTACAACCTTGCACAAGACTATCACTCGAACTCTTAAAGAAGCAGCTGAAAACATGGCCAGAGCCAAAGAACAGCAGACAAAATGTGCAGACCGACACCGAAGGAAGGCTCTGCATTATCAAGATGGGGATATGGTCCAGTTGGTGTCCAAGAACATTCCCTTGAAAGGACCACGAGCCTTCTGTCCAGATACCTGGGACCTTACCCCATCAAAGCCATCATTAATCCTTCTGCCATGAAATTGGATTTACCATCTAATATGCCGATCCATTCGGTGTTCCATGTTTCTCTCTTTAAACCAATGAAACCAGATACTCGGATGAGGCACCGCCTGAGCCCACATCATAGAAGGAGAACCAGAATACGAAGTCAAAACCATTCTGGATTCCAAAATAGTGCAATCTAAACTGTACTAACTTATACAATGCAAAGGTTATGGACCTCAAGACCATACAGGGGACCCAAGTGAATGTGTCCATGCCGCATGACTAATTAGACAATTCCATCCCAACAACCCCACCAAGCCAGGACCAGAAGGAAGAGCACCCGTGAGAGGGGCCTTGAAGGGGAGTGCTGTCATGGCCACAGGGCAAGAACCACAAGCTCCACTACATAAAGGGTCCAGCTGGACCCAGTCCCGGCACCTTTGGTGCCAGGCTCATCAGAAAGTGGGCTTGGCACACCTTTATTCTGGTGCACGTATTATTTTCTTCCCTGCAGGGCCTCCACGTGCCTCCAACCGGGAGTGGCCATAAGAATGCATTGGGCTGCACGTGGGGTATCTACTGAGAGTGGCAGGGTGGGGACACAAGTCAGAGCAAATGGGCATGGCTGGGACCACGCTATTTAAGCCTGCCCCACCCGCATGCAGGCACTTTGCGTTAGTCTGCTTATAGCAGCGTAACGCTCACCGCCGCCTGAAGCGATTCTTACCCAATTCCAGCAATAACCATCACCTGAAGTGCATCTTACCTGATTCCAGCAATAACCATCGCCTGAAGCGCATCCTTACCTGATTCCAGCAGCATCCGTAGTCAGAGAGCATCCTTACCTGATTACAGCAGCAGCCGCAGTCGGAGCGCATCCTTGCCTGATCCCGGCTCCCCACCTCAACACTTACTCGGGAGTCCAGCTTTGGCCAGCATCCTTGCAGATCCAGGCATCCTTCACCCGCTGGCAGATCTTCGGATAACAGCATTCCAGTCTGACTTTGCCAGGCCATCCCTGCAAGAGAAAAGGACAAACAAGGTTAGAAAAACTATACGCTAAGGTCGCACGCAAACCAATCCTTGCGTTTGACCTAAGAACCAAACTTACCACCTATTGGGACATCGTGAACTCCCCTGTTCTCCACTGGGTCTCGCTTCTTGCACCTCAATTCCGCTGGGCCTCACATCACCTATTGGGGAGAAGGAAAGACATTACGAGGCATACGGACAATAATCAAGCAAAAATACATTACAAAAGAATACTGACAATAATCATTATTGAAGGACACTTACCTTCGAGGTGGTTCAGCCACAGCCGGTCTGGGCTGCCACGCACATGGACCAGTGAAGAAACTAGGTTTATCTAAAAGCGCCACTGCAGTGAGAAGCAGGACGGAGAGCTTGCCATCATAATTAAACAGGTGATATATATGGGCAGGTGCATGCTCACCACATTCTGGGAAGAAGGGTTTGAGGGAGACCATAACCATATCACAGCATTCTCACGGCCTCTCGTATTCTCATATGGGCAGTAGCAACAACCAGCGCAGTCCACAACACAGGAGCAGAGGAAGAAGCCTGACCCAGGGGAGCCAGCTCCAGGGGGGGCTGAAACTGTGCCCCAGCATCCCCACAGAGACCAGGTGAGCATAACAAAAACAGAGAGTTACAACGGACATCAATGGACGTCGCACAGCATCTCTCAATGCATTTAAAAAAAACACTTTTTGTATAGTAAAAACTCATCATAGGTGACATCATACTATGTGGCAAAATAATAAAAACCTATGTGGTGTTCTGGTTGGCTTAAGGGGAACATCTAAGTACACTTTCTATAATGGGTCGGGTTGTGATTGGATCTCTACAATCAGGTGGACAACACATGCCCACCCTTAGTGCAAGTCATCCTCAAAAGTTATTAGAAACTCAGTACCTCATTGACTCTCAAACTATAAGGCCCTACATTATATGCCCCTCTACAATTGGTTGGCACGCTCGTGCCCTTCTGGAACATTTTGTTCACTAGCAGCACATAAGCTGGTACCCGAGGTGCCAGTCGGTGGACTTGACCATGTCTCCCCACCCATTTAGCCAAACATCTCTCATCACCCAGGCCTTCTGCCAGGAAGATTGTCTTTCACTTGGCCTTGTAATGTATTCTCTTCTCTGCGAATATAATGGAGTGGGAGCACATGCTTATCATAGTTCTGGAGCTGAGTGCCCAACTCTATTTTCATCCTTGGCTCACGTGACATGGGTCCACAATTCGGGCCATTTTGTAGCATTTAATTGTCTTGAATTATTAAAACGTGGCACTCATGGTGTTCTTTCATTGCAGCTTAACAAGGGATAATTCAGCTTCTCACGTTCTCTGCCTTCAAGAATAGATAACCAGTTCTTGGCTGTCTTCAGCCTTGACACCAGGCCAGACATCCCTTCTCGATTCTTCCATGCTCCCACACATTTTCTCCTGCGACACAGCTTTCAGCCCTTCTCTTCATGGTTTAAGCTTACTAAAATTACAACACCAATGTCCAGCTTCTATATAATGGTGGCTCTGCCTGCAGTCTATTTACTATGTATAGCCAGCTTCTATGATTACTTAGTGTACCTTCGTTGCTGTATCTATACAGTTGTTGAATGATTTGCATTTTCCACAATGCTCTTCACACATGCAATCTTTGTTTTGGACATGAAAGTTTACTCAATTCTTTACGTTGTCATCAGTTTCTATATGGTCCATACATTCTCTTCTTCAACCAATCTTCTCAGTGCATCATGCTCATTTCTTGTGGCCCACGATTCAATGTGGAAATAGTCACAACTGCTGGTGTCAAGCATGGCACAATTTCAGGCTGCCAGCATAGTGGTAGTAGAGGGGTGGGACTTCAACCAGGGGCAGTTGGTTACTCCTCTACACTCCCCCCTCGTGTTGATTCATCAACCACACCTTCATTATTCTCCACATTTTGATTTCTTCTTTTGAAGAAGTGCTTCATCAGAGTCCAAATCTTCATCACTCCCTTCAGGGATCTTGCTGAATTTACATGTCCATCCACTCTCCAGGTCATGTAGCTGAATTGTCCATTCAGATTACAATAGACCCATCGGCCCATGTACTTCTTGTGTTTCTTTGGGTACAGGAACTTGGTTCACTCAGGTGCTACGATGCTGGCCTCTATGTATTTTCTGATTTCTTCATCTGTCAACTCCTTGAGTAGTCTCAGCCCTGACTCGACATTGATCATGATCTAAATTTGTACTGCCTTCTTCACTGACTTCTTACACTGTGTAATTATTATCCTCATCACACAGAATCCAAACATCACCATCACTGGTACTGCGCCAAGAAACTTGAAGATGTTTACCATCCACTGTGGAAACCATGTGAATTTGTATGCAAACCATCTGTCATCTGTGATGGTATCCCTACATATTATCCCCACCAAAAATATCACTGTACATATGGTCGTTTGTCTGGAAAATTGGCAATATTTTTTGGGGGGATAATTTGTGGGAGCGGGGTTTGTGGGGGTGTCCCCCGCACATTTAAGAATAATGCAGGTGTTACAGGGGTGTCCCCTGCAGGGTCCATGGCTAAATATTGCCGCAAAAATATGGTGGAACATGGATGGAACATGGATGGAACACGTACCTTCCCAGTCCCTGGGCAGCTTCATATAGGATCTGGACCCACAATAATGATCCATCAGGATGGCTTTACCTTCCTTCATGCCTGGTACATCAAATGTTTGGCTACACTTGTGATTCTCTCCAACCTTCCTCATACCATTACTTCTGAAACATAAGGATGCGTTCTTCAGGGATAGTATCTGCACTGGTCTTCCTTTATCTTCGACCCATGTCAACAAACTTGCAGTCTTTGGCCATTGACCTTTGCATTCTCTTTCTGCATTTGCCACAACTGCTTCCCACTGTATGATTAATGCTATCGCTGTGCACACAACCAGTGTGTTAGCCCATGCTTTGTGAGTAAGCACTGTTCCTTAGATTTGTTGTTGACCTCTTTGCCAACATTCTCGTATTTCCTTCCCATTCTTATCTTTGCATTGTTGAATCTTGTTTTCTTCATTCTTGATTCCTGCACCATTCATTCCAGGCTGTTCATATTTCATTATTTGATGCTTTGTTTCTGGCTTCTCTCTTGTCTTTAAAACTTGCACTTAATTGTCTTCTCATTGAGATGTCGCTTTATTCATGCACACTATGGATGCTGTTCTGCCTTGGAACTGTCCACTTGTCAGGCAAAGTGCGAGATGTGTCAGGCAATGTGCTTTTTTCACTGGTACCTCTGTGGCTATAAAGTTTTAGAGGATCCCAAAGCATAAGGTATTAGGGAACACACATAGCAACCCTGCATATATGGACTTTCTCCCACCTTTTTCATGTGCTGATACCACACTTAACCAAGTGTGCTGTATTGTCTAGATACGTGTTTATCCCTTCATTATCTTCCTCTGCATTTCTCTTCTGTCTCCCAAATGTAAAGGTTGTGTAATACTCATTAACCAAGATTAGAAGTAGTTCCAGTAGAGGGGAGGACCAAAGTGACATCTGCCATTTTTGGACCAATATAATAGAGAGTGTGAACCAGGAGAAACAAAAAAACAAAAAGAGAAATTGTACATGCATACATTATGCATACGACCATTGACATCCATCTTGCTCGCCATCCTGGTGCTGGTCATGCTTGTTCATTCCCTAAAATCGTGTTTGTCCCATCATTCCTCATTTCTAATATAATCATGAGAAAATGGTTTTACTCCTGGTGTTGCAGAATATAGTCAATGATCACAATTAACAATCTCCTAATCACAGGGCAATTTTTAGGATCCTGTAAAAAAGTGTGCACATCAACGTTTCGTCTGAGAAGAGCAGGATAAGCTTGAAGAATAAATACAAAAACAGCCAACACAATCCTATGCACATCCCTGTCAGTTAGGACCATAGAGCTTAACCAAATAGATACTCAGTCAGAAAGGAATCTGGATATTTCTCTAGTTTCCAGTTCTTAACTAGGCACTGTCATTTAGGCATATTCGTGATACATCAATATTTTTCTAAAGTTCCTTTTCAAAGATTCCTGTAACTCCCAACAAAGGTCTGCACTCCTGCTATAATAGCTATACAGAGTTTCCGAATGAGTCACAGTCCAAATGCAAAATCTGCATTTATCAGCTGGTTGATTTGTCATCCTTCTTCTTTGTCATCGATCGAATCTGCACATACTGAAATTCTTCTTCTTGTCTTGCTTCTGGATAAGAAACAGTATGAAGGGTGGTCTCGCCACTGTACAATTTCACGTCATTCAAGTGAAGCCAAGCTTGATTGTGTTGCTGAGGGGGTTATATTTTCAATGCAAAAGTGGCCAGTAAAACGTGGCTCGTGCCACTTTCAGGTAATGTTTTTAAACAGATGGGTGTCACCAACAAACAATTTAGGTGTCGATAAAAGTTCAGGAGATTCGGTTGTTGGTTTGTCTTCATCTGTGTTCTGACACCTACCCCTCTGACGTGTGAGTGGATCTGAAATGAAAGAGATGCTAGAGGTCATACACGTCAAATAATTATGCAGTTAATCACCTAACAGTTTTTCTGTGCTGTGGGCATCACTTCTACTCCTCGATGGAGGTGTAAGAGGCGTTCTCATTCACCTTCCTTTCACTAGTTCATACGGTGTGAGGTGGTAGACCAAACTAGGCTGATTCCTTAGGGCATATAAAGCTAAGGGCAGGCAATATTGCCATCCCTTCTTTAAAGTTAGCTTTATTTAAAGAGGCCATTGAGTCTCTCACATATTTCATTTGCTTGCAGGTGATAAGCAGAAGAAAACTTGTGTTTAATACTCAATAATAGTCCTATCTGTTCAAACACTTCATTAAGACAATGCGGCCCGTTATCGGATCTCAGCACTTCACACACACCCAATCTTGGAAAGACCTCATGTACGAAAAACGTTGCTGCGCAAATGGCGTCAGGATGTGTACACGGACCTGCCTCGATCCACCTAGAGGAGGGACACACCACCACTATCAGATACTTGTATTCATTACATACTTGCAGCATGTCAACATAATCAATATGTAAACACGGAAAAGGACCATGGAGTTGAGGTATTACTCCCCAAATTGTTCTATGTGTATGCCCAGCCGTAAACTTTTGACACACAATGCAATTCACTACGAAGAATGCAACATGTTCTAACAAACTAGGAATTAACCAGTCTTCAGCAATCGTTGCAGCAAGACTTTCCTCTACTTATGTGTGCATTGTAATGCAGCTGTTCAAGCGCTAATTTAACAATGCTACTAGCATTAACGGATTTCCAGTGCTATCCTGTCACCATAATGCTTCTGTGGGGGATAAAGAACACCCCCTTTGTGTCCATAACTCCTGCTCTTCGTGCTGTACACTTCCTTGAATCTCCATTAATTGGGTCTTTGGCAAATTATTAAACCCTTCTTGCATTACCATAATCGTGACTAGCATGCTCTTTGACATTTGGAGTGTCAAAACTTGAGATCTCTGGGGAATCTGCAACTCTTTTGGCTTCTGCGTTTGCAGCTTTGTTCCCGCAAGAGATAATGGGCCTCATTATGAGTCTGGCGGTAACCGAGGCGGTAAAACCGCCTGGTTACTGCCGGACTAGTATTACCATTCCGCCTCCGTGATTCTCGGAATTATCGGGGCATTACAACCCTGGTGTCCCGGGAATTACGGTAGCAGAATGGTGTAAATCCCCATTCCCATTGACTCACATAGGACTCAATAGGAATTGGGACCATGGAAACACCGGCACCATCTCGTGATAGTGCCGGTGTTTCCACGTCCGCCTGCCGCCTGCAGGACTGGAGATCGGGCGGTCCGGAATTAACAGTGGCGGCAGGTTTACTGCCACTGTTATTTCCAGACCGCCCGACCTGTAATGAGGCCCAATATCTGTTTGTTTAGCATGACCGGCACATTTAACGACTGCTATGGCTACTGGGAGTTGTAGTGCCTTAATAAGCCTGTCCTTTAAGGATGCATGTTGCACTGGAGTGCCGTACGCTCTGAGGTAGCCCCTCCTTTTCCAGCATGCTAGCCCTGCATGTACGGTTGACGTCACATAGGTGGAGTCACTGTACACCATTACTTCCTGCCCTTTGTGTTTCTTGAGTGCAACAATGAGCACAACCAATTCTGCTGCTTGCCCTGAAAAGTGAGACGGTAGCCTTGCACTTGCTACAACTTCAAATTCTCAATTTAATCTATGCTTCAATACAGCTGCCAGAATGCCTTTCTCCACTAATCTGATCAATTTTCAAAGACCCATCAATAAAGAGAATTTCACCTCCTGGAGAAGAATTTTGGACTCCATTCCATGGCAAGACAATTAGAGATTTGTCACTCTGGACGTTGTCTCACTTTATATATGTATACAACATGAATTTGGAATCAAGAGCACAGGATTCTTCCTTAAAACTTGCTCCCTCTCTTATAACGAACAAAACAATACGCTAATCCTAAGGTTAAAATGTGCACTATCAAACAATATTTTCTGTTTTGAAAAACAAATCTATAGCAACTTCAGGGAACTGTAGTGGGGTCAGAAGTCGCACCCCTTATGCAAACATATTCATGGATTTCTTTGAAATCAATCATGCCTGGAAACACCCAGCTTTTAACAACTCTAGAAACATCGTTTTCTAGGGTTGTTATATTGATGATATTATTATGATCTGGGAAGGAGACACACTTGAACTTTCCACTTATGTTAACCATTTATATTAGAACAACTAAAACTTCAAATTTACCACAAATGAAAGCCCAACCAAAATACAATTCTTATATGGAAAACGACAAAATTCATACAAATTTGTATACAAAACCTACTGCTGGAAACAGTATATTACATGCATGCAGCAATCACCCCAGACATATGATCGACAATATCCCCTACGGGGAAATCCATAGGTTAAAAAGAAACTGTAGCACTCAAGCAGCCTACCAAGCAAATATTGAAGAAAATATAAACAAAATTAGTCAACGAGGATACACCCATTAAAAAAACTAAGAAATGCGTAGTAAATGCAGAAAACATCATAAGGGAATTTTTGTTAAAGGATAAACCTAAAACCAAAACACAGTTTACAACCATAACGTTTATTCCAACTTTCAGCTCAGAAGTGATCAACATGAGGAAAATCCTTAACAAATCCTGGCACAGCCTTAACATTTATGAAAATGTGTGTAAACACTTGGAACGACACACCGTAAGTCTGTTACCGGAAGGCCCCTACAATCAAAAATATCATAAGCCCTAGCCATCTAAAGCCACTGAAAACCAAAGTCTTAAGCAGTATGTTTAACTTGGATCCAATTTTGGGCAATCACAGATGCGGGAGTTGCAAACTTTGCCCACAACAAGTGTAAAATTATCTAATGGCAAAGAAAAACAAATTCTCCAATTTATAAATTGTAACAGCAAGTTTGTAGTGTATGGAATAAGATGCATCTGTGACAAACTCTATATAGGCAGTACTATCTGGGCGTTAAAAACAAGAATTTTTGAACATCTGCAAGCAATTAGAAATGATGACTTGAGATACCCTATGGCAATTCATCTCTGCACGGAACACTCAGCATCAAAAGAAGAACAATTGAACATTTTTTGACTTGAATGAATCAAAGAATTACCTAGGGACAGTAATGGAGAATTATTATTGAGACAGAAGGAAGCCAAGTGGATTTGCCTTATGGACACATGTGACACTGGGCTCAATTGTGACAATGAGATGTATAATTGGCTGTAATCTTTAAAAAAATATATGTTGATTATAATGTGAGAATTACTTAACTAGTAAAAATGAATGTATAAAAGTCTAAGGGGGTAATTCATGGGATAAATGTGTGCCGAAATTTGTGGCTCAAGCTGGCCCAAGCGTGAAAAAGCCGACGCACGCATGCAAATTGCACGCGTGCCATTCATGGAAGGCCCTGCGCGTGTTTTTCCCGGGATGTGCGCCAAATCTGCGCTTACTTTACACATCACTGCGACTTACCAAACGCGTGCACTACAGGAATGGGGAAAGCGCACAACTTCTCACGCACACAGCTAAAAAGGGGGGCGGAACAAAGGGAATGGGGAACAACACATGCAAATATAGGCGTAACATGGGCAGTACCGCTGGGAAGTGCACTCAACGCCCACACCCTAGTGAACAGCACGTATTCATGGAATCGAATAGGGAAAACCTGTGCACGTCAAAACACACGCACAATTATGTCCGCTACACAAAAGCAAGCGGAAGCGCCCCCCGCGCAGCATAAAAGTACGTGCAAACAACAAAGAAGCATATACAGCTACGATGAATGTCCCGTTCCTCGCAGCAGTGATCGTGGGACACCGCAGGAGGAGGAGAGAAGCCAGGCCCCCCATTCTTTTGTCGAAATCGAAATAATATTATACCTCCTATCGCATTGTTTGAATGTATGTTGGCCCAAGTCTAAAAACATTGCGTAAATAGATTCCGCGGCAAGGTCTTGACCTTAATGTATTGTGTAAATCACCATCTTGGATTTAGCCACCATTTTAGGTTCTCTTGTAGTGTGGAAGTCACCCTGAACAACAAAATGGAGGCCGAATGACATTTCGAGTGGGATTCTGGCCGTTGTGACCTCCGCACACATGAATAAGTAATATGCCTGCAGGCCACTTGTTGGGGTCGCAAACTGAGACCTTGTCCTATCCCTGACCTATGTGTAAATGAACAACTGTATCAGCGGAACTGATCAAATGCATACATTATGGGATTGACCTGGCAACGAACTCTAGGCCTGGTTCCAAGAATGTTTAAGACGCGAGGAGGTTGGCCAGAGCTGGATAAAAAGTATAAATACCCGAGTATCCCAATATACGGTCTCTCACACTAACACGGCGAACTACCGTTGATAGTTTGTTCTGTTACTCTGAGGGCCGAATAGCTATCCGTTTGTCAATTGACTTTTGGTAATTGTTGTATCTTTGAATAAAGCGCTTTCTATGTTCTTTGTAACCTGTGTTGGTGTGTTTCCTTTGGGCTTCCCGGCCTCATATCAATGTTTCTGTTTCCACAGTTGGCGCCCGAATGGGGACCCTCAAGATTGATGCCGGATCATTGAAGGTTGACGCAGACTATCGAACCGGGATCGGACGGTGTGATTCTGTGGGCCCGACCGATCGAGACGCGATACCTCGGCAGCGCTGCACGATCCGATCCTTGGATGATAGTCGTGTGGTCTGACACAGCATCCTGACGAGGGTCCAATTTTGAGGCGGGCAGATTTGCCGAAACCACCAAACACAAGGTAAAATTTGTTAGGTAAGTTCTTTGGTAAACCGTACGGTCCTCCTTAGGTTTGGTCAGGTGCAGTCATGACCCGGCTCTTAATTTAACCCTGACAATTTGAATTTGGCGTATTCTATCTGCAGACACAATTATTGAACCAGGTAACACCAATTTTTTGTGAAATGCCTGGGAAATTGTCTAGCTGTTTTAGGGCTCTGTTCCGCAGCGATCGACAATCCTTGTAATTTAGCCGCCCGGCACCACAGGAGGGGTCACCGGCGTGTACTATGTACTGTAAGTATGGCATTGGAAGTATAGTATTTAATGATATTTGGCACAGACAGACCAGACATGCCTCCGAATTTCAGTGGCCAATCAACGGTAGTTTCGAGATCCCCCGTATTGAATACTTAGAATCGATCTTGTTAAAGAAAAAGGCTAGACCAGCAGCCTTTGATGTGTTACAGAATTGGAAGAAAGAAGCATTACAGCAGCTTAAAAGTAGGGATAAACATGCACGTCGTCATAAAAGAAACGCTGAGAAAGCATTATTATATGATAAAGAAAAGCAGTCAGAATCAGTTAAAAATATGGATAGATCCTTTTCACTCGGGATCCAGAAAATGTACCCCTCTAAAGATTTCCATTTTTCTGAGGAATTTATTGAGAAATTATTAAATGAACGCAGGCCCGATGCCTCAGCGCCACCTCCGTATGCTCCTATTTTGGGCGCTCTGCCCATTCCTGCTGTTGCTCCTTTTGTTACTCCTGTTCCCCCTGTACAACCTATTGTTCCTAGTCCTTTGGTTGTTGTTCCTCCGCCTATTGCACCGCCCCTTCCCCCTGCACCGATAGTTGCACCTTTATTAAATTTACCTATACCTCTTCTCCCGAGTGGCCCCGTATTGACCGAAGTCGATTGAGGTGCAGGGTCAAAGATTGTGACTCGTAGTACTGTTTCTGCAGATAAGAAGCAGGAATTGTTTGCATGGGCTAAGCATTGCATGGAGAAAGGTGATCAAGCTAATGTTTTTTCCACATTATCTAATTTGAATAGTTTTCCAGAGAAAAACGTTTTTATCGAAGGTTTGGGGACTCATTTGTGTGTGATGTTGGGTAGATTACAAAATTCGGATCTTCCACAAGGGGTGAGAGATCTGAATGCTTTGGCACTTTCGAGGGACACAGAGCAGAAAGTATATGGACATGTTGAAAGATTGTTTGAGTTTAGGAAAGACTTTGAAAAATCACGAGATGAGGTTGATAAAGATGATAGAATATATGTACAGACACGGTTCCTTCCGTGCCATAGATCGGCACCTGAGGAAGTGCGAATTTGTACTAAAGATGCGGTTCGATGGATCTCGGATTCATCGATACCGCCAGACGAAGTGTATGACACGTATAGTCAGTATACAGTAGAAATGCAAAGAAAGGTAAATCAGGTGATGGTACAGCACCTGCAGGAGGAATGTGTAAGGAAGAGGGTTAGTTGCCCCATAGAATTATTGGGGATAGCGCTCGACCTGGCACTGTTGCTTAGTAAGCGGCCGGAGGTACCTATATCTCAGTTGCCTATGAGAGTGGTTCCTCCGACCTTTGTCCCAAAAGTTGAGATCCCCGCCAACGCTGGGACTGGTGCCCCCACTGTGGATATCCCTGCACATTATATATCGCAATTCGTTCATGTCCCGTTTTCACGACAGGAAGTGAACACAATTAGACAATCAGTTCCCGATATTAGGAAAAACACGACAGGGTTTTACAAAGAGACAGAGTCCGTTTTACATTCCTCTGTGTTCACCTTGAGTGACATTGACTTGTTATTCCCTGTACTCCTACCCGTAGATGTATGGAAACAGGTTCGGACAATAGATGATGTGCCGGGGTTGGGAGATACGTGGGCAAATATGATTAGAATTGATGGAGAAAGAGCAGCTGGTGAGAAACCACCACAGGTAATACTTACTTTACCTGATAGGATTGTCGCTAAACTAAAAACTATAATTCCAGAAAAAAGGATTATTTGGGACAAGCTTACGGCCTGTGTCCAAGGGAAAACTGAAGGCGCCACCAAATTTTTTAATAGATTTGAGCAGGTATTTTCTGACTTCAGTGGACAGGATTTAGATACAGAGTCGGGGAAGAGGTTGTTCGTGGACAAATTTGTACGTGGATTGTTACCTGACGTCCAGTCACAAATTATGTCCTCTGAGAGCGCTTGGCAGGCAAAATCTCAATCTAAGGTTTTGCACATGGCTCAGTATTATGAGAACCGTGTTAATAATGAGAAGGAAAAAATTGAAAAGAGAAAGGGAGATTTGAAAACCAAAGTATTATTACTGTAACGCTCACCTGACTCCCACGGGGGAGCTGGCCTGGTTCGCGCTGCTGTGACCTCGTCTAAGGTGATGCGCAGGGTTCGGAAGACGGACTGGACCGGTCCCCAGATCTGGTTTGTCTGACTCGCAGACGTATCCTTCTTAGGGTCTGGAAGGACAAGCTCTCCATCCTGCTTCTGATGCAGGGGCGCGTTGGTATCCAGTTACGTCACTGGATTTTCGGATGGGTGAGAACCAAACTTGCTTGGCTTCCAGGTAAGTTTTTCTATAAGTGGTTCCCCTTGTGTCCATGCATTAATGTTCTAATGCTAGTGTCTTTTTCCCCATAGGGGCCGGGGTACGGAATGCCGGGGAACAGGCACCGACCCGAGGTGAGCGGTGAAATCCTTGTGGAAATCAGGTAAGTCTTTAATGAGTGTTTTGGTAATGTCTTTTCATTCACTCATTAACGCTGATGTCTTTTTCCCCTTAGGGGCCGGGGTCCGAAAATGCCTGGATGCGGCGCGGACCCGAAATGAAAAGGGAATGACCCAACAGGTAAGTCTTGACATGGAGTTTTACCTTCGCTTTTCCCTTCTTTCTCTCACCTTTGTTCTTGTCTTTTTCTCCCTAGGCGCGGGGCGCGAATGCGAATCTGGATGGTCGCTGCTGAACATGGAGGCGCCCTGTAAAGGTGAGTAGAATGCGGCGCTGCAGCGATTGATGCGATGTGCTTTTAAAAATAAATGTCTTCCTTTTCAGGATTGTCGGCGAAATGTCTCTGGGATGCAGATTTAGCAGGTGAGGCCTTTTCCTTCTTCTGTTCTCTTGTTCCCTTCCTTTGCTGGTTATCCAGGATGCTGGCAGGCGTGGCGGAAGTCAAGATGCAGGAGCAGACACGGTGAGCGTCCAGCTGCTAGATGCAGAACAACGCGAAGCATGTGTGGCTGATCGGGTGTGGTTTAAATAGCCTTGGAAGAAGTTCCTAGAATGTGTCCTTCCTCCAATCAGGTATGTATCCTTCCCCGACCACGCCCGGGTGGTAAATGAGTCCCACAGGTAAATTAGTTCCTTTCAGTCCTCAAGGAGGCCGGGGTTCTGCAGCATGGTCTGCATCAGGTAAGTGCACCCAAACACTTTCATAATGAGCCTGGCGCCTATGGCGCCAGGACTGACGTTTTCTATGAGCCTGGCGCCATAGGCGCCAGGACGCTGTCCAAAGGGCCCCTATAAGGGGTTGCTGGGACCTTCCCCGGGGACTTGATGCACGCTTTCGGGGACGCAGGGCCTGAGCCGGCTCCCCGGGAGCGGGCATCGTGACAGCACTCCCCCCCAAGGCCCCTGCCAAGGTTGTTCCCTCTGGGGGTTTTGGTTTGTTTGGGAAGAGTCGGTGGAATTTCCTGACTAATCGAGGTGCATGCACATGGTCACTGGGTTCCCACGACCTCTCCTGAGGTCCGTACTCCTTCCAATCAATTAGGTAGAAAAGCTTTGACTTAAACATTTTTGAATCTAAAATGTTCTTCACTTCGAATTCGGGTTCCCCATTTATTTGTATAGGTTCTGGAGGTTTGAGTAGTCGGGTTCCGAGGACCACTGGTTTCAGAAGTGACACATGAAAAACAGGGTGAATTCGCATATTAACTGGTAAATCAAGTTTAACCGCTACTGGGTTAATTATTGCCGTAATAGAATAAGGTCCCAGATATTTTGGGTTAAAGGTTCGAGGCCCTTTGAGCGGTAAATGTCTGGTAGCTAACCACGCTTGATCCACAATCTGATACGGAGGTGCTTCACTCCGATGTAGGTCAGCATTCTCCTTGTATTTTCTCTTGGCTTGTTGTAAATGCGTGGTTGCCTCTTTGAAGGCTCGGGTAATGGTAGAGGTTCTGAGGTGAGTCGAGGTTTGAGGTTCGAGGGTGATGTCCAAACAAGGTATAAAAAGGACTATGGCCAGTTCCAGAGTGTACCGAATTATTATATGCGTATTCGGCTATCCAAAGAATGTCTTTCCAGTTGCTTTCAGATTGCTGTAACATACACCGTAAGTACTGCTCAAGGGTCTGATTTGTCCTCTCGGTCTGACCATCGGTCTGAGGGTGGTGACTGGTCGATAATCTTACGTCGATTTGTGCCATTTCACAACATTTGCGCCAGAAGTGGGAAATTATTTGGCTTCCTCGGTCAGAGATTAGTATAGATGGGAATCCATGTAGCCGAACAATATTTTCGAGGAATTCTTTGGCTAGGACAGAAGCTGAAGGTAAACCTTTCAAAGGAATGAAGTGGGCCATTTTGGAAAACAAATCCACAGTTACCAGAATGGTATTGTATCCCGAACAAGGAGGCAAGTCCGTAATAAAATCCATTAATAGGGTGTGCAAGGGTGCTGGCGGAATGTCTAGAGGTTGAAGGAGATCGGCTGGTCTTTTCTTTTGACCTTTATTTTGGGCGCAAACACCACAGGACATCACAAAAGATTTAACATCTTTTCGCCAAGAGGGCCACCAGAATTATCGTTTCTCCTTTTCCATTGTCTTGGCAATACCGGGGTGTCCCTCTATTAATGTATCATGATTACCTGAAATAACTAGTTCGTGTAAATCCTTGTGCGGCAAGAATAAGCGTCCTTGGTAATAAGGTAAACCATTATCTATGGTAAAGTCTGATCCCTTTTGTATCCAATCCTGTAGGACTGTAGGGTCCAGGAGTTGTTTCACTCTGACTTGAATGTCTTCAAGCGTCTGTAACGAAGTCATGCCTAGAATTCTCTGTTCGGGAATTATTGGTACTGGTTCTGAGTTTGTATCAGATTCTCCCATTCCAATTCGGGATAAGGCGTCTGCTTTGCCGTTCTTGCATCCAGGTCGATAGGTAATCACGAAATCAAATTCAGCGAAAAACAAAGCCCATCGGAGCTGCCGTGATGACTGAGCCTTGGCGGTTTTCAAATACTGTAAATTCCGGTGATCAGTGATCACCGTGATGGTATGTCGAGCGCCAAGCAGGTAATGCCGCCAGGCTTTAAAAGCGGACTTTAAGGCTAACAGTTCTTTGTCAGTGATTGCGTAATTAATCTCTGGTGCCGAGAATTTTCTGGACCAAAATGTTACGGGATGCAGTTGGTTGGTTTCAGGATCTCTTTGAGACAGAACTGCTCCCATGGCTAGGCTTGATGCGTCAGTTTCGACGACATACGGGAGATCTGGACGTGGGTGTTTCAATATAGGTGCGGAGGTAAACTTAGCTTTTAAATCCTGGAAGGCCTGCTCGGCTTCTTCAGACCATTCAAAACGCTTATTTTTCCTCAAGAGTGCAGTAATGGGTTGTACTATGCGTGAAAATTCCGGGATAAACCTGCGATAGAAATTGGCAAAGCCGAGCATGCTTTGAACCCCTTTTACAGAGCTAGGTGATGGCCATTTGAGGATGGCATCCACTTTTCTTGAGTCCATTCGGACTCCTTTGGGTGTCAGGATGAAACCGAGAAACTCAACTTCTGTGGTATGGAAAACACATTTCTCCAGTTTAGCAAATAGTTTGTGTTGGCGCAGTTTTTCCAGAACTGCCCTAACGTGTTTTCTGTGATCAGATTCCGAAGAGGAGTACACTAGAATGTCATCGATATAGACGACAACACAAACATCGAAGAGTTCCCGAAGGACATCATTCATGAAGAATTGGAAGGCAGCAGGCGCATTGCACAACCCGAAAGGCATTACCTGGTATTCGAATAATCCATATTTTGTACGGAAGGCTGTTTTCCATTCGTCGCCTTTTTTTACTCGCACCAGATGATATGCCCCCCGGAGATCTAACTTGGTGTATATGCAAGCGTCCTTCACCTGGTCAAGGAGTTCAGGAATCAGAGGCAGAGGATAACGGTTTTTAACCATTATCTGGTTCAATGCGCGGTAATCGATACAAGTTCTAAGGTTGCCTTCTTTTTTAGGCACGAAGAACAAAGTCGAGGATGCCGGGGACTTTGACGGGCGAATAAAACCATTGGCGAGGTATTGATCCAAATATTGTCTCAAATGCAGGTTCTCAGGTTCGGTAAGGGCATAAATCCTGCTACAAGCTGGTTGTGCACCGGGCACCAGATCGATTTGGCAATCATACGATCGGTGAGGAGGTAACGTGTTGGCCTGTTCCTTTTGGAAGACGTCCTGAAAGTCCTGGTATTCCGGAGGTAATTGCATGGAGGCAGAGGTTACAGATGCTAGATTAATCTTCAGGTTTTCTGGGTAGCATGTTTGTGCACAATCCGGGAAGGTTATTCTCTTAGCTCGCCAATCAATTCGAGGATTATGTGTCTCGAACCAAGGAATTCCAAGAATAACCTGAAACTGTGGAGCCTTGATTACATCAAACACAACTGCCTCCCGATGGCCGTCAGGACCAATAAGAGTCACCCCCGTAGTGGAATGTGTTACCGGTCCAGAGGCAATTTCAGTTCCATCGACTGTGGTGATGACATCTTTGCTGGTTTTAGGACGGAGAGGGAGGTTATTCCTAGAGGCCAATTCACGATCCACATAGTTTCCAATAGCCCCACTATTGATGCATGCCTTTATTGCAAGCAACCGCTTAGGCTTTTCTGGATCTACGAGAACCATTGGCACAATGAAATGCGAGGTCTGAGAGTTAGTTTTCAAGCTCGGCAAGCGGACCCCTACGCTTGTCGGGCTGAGTCGTTTCCCAAAACAGAGTCTTCATGGTTTTTATCAGCGGCTCCTACCGCTTTTCGGGGAGGTTTTGCCGGGCAATCTCGTAGAAAGTGTCCAGAGTTCCCACAATAAAGACATAATTTTAACTGCCGCCTCCTTTCACGTTCCTTTTGAGTTAAGGGTTCTTTAACCCCTCCAATTTGCATAGGCTCAGAGACATCAACTCCCTTGGGGTTAGCGTGGGTCTTGACCAACACCCGGGTCTCAAACCTGGACCGATCTGTTTTTCTGTTTTGAAGTCTGTGATCCAATTGGACCACTAAGTCTATATATTCTGTGCATTCTTGGGGCGGATTTACAACTTGGGCCAAGACATCTTTAAGTTCTCCGCGTAGACCTCGATAAAATAACGTGACTCTTTTATCCTCTGGCCATCCCGTTTCCACAATTAGTCTATTAAAGGTTGCAATATAGGATAGGAGGTCCTGATTGCCCTGTCGCAGGGATAGAAGTTCGTCATCCAGAGCCTGCCCCTGAGAGTGTCGAGCAAATAACCTTTCCATGCTTGCTTGAAATCCTTGAAAATCACGGAGAATCGGGTCATCTTGAGTAACCAGTGGAACTGACCAATCGGCAGCGTAGCCGCTGAGATATGAGAATACAAAGGCTACTTTGGTCTGATCATTAGGGAAGGCCCCAGGTCTGCATAGGAAGTGCAAACGACACTGATTCATGAATATGGCGAATCGTTTGGGGTCCCCAGCAAAGCGTTCAGGTGGGGCCAGCGGCATGTTTCCAGGTAGATTAATCTGCACAGGGTTACTGGGAACCACAGAAGCGGGGTTCCCTCCGGAACAGGGTAGAGGAGTTTGTCCAGCTTGACCTTGCAAAAGCTGTCTGGCCAGGTCATCAGTTCTTTCCTTTGATATTATTAATTCCCTCTTGAGGGCATTAGTCTCTTGACGAGCGGCATGTACTTCGGCCCGTAATTCCCCCAGTAATTGGGCCAACTGATCAGTCTCAGAAGTTTCCATAGCGCCTGGGTGGGAATTTGTAGGAAGTCTTCGCGTTCTGTAACGCTCACCTGACTCCCACGGGGGCGCTGGCCTGGTTCGCGCTGCTGTGACCTCGTCTAAGGTGATGCGCAGGGTTCGGAAGACGGACTGGACCGGTCCCCAGATCTGGCTTGTCTGACTCGCAGAAGTATCCTTCTTAGGGTCTGGAAGGACGAGCTCTACATCCTGCTTCTGATGCAGGGGCGCGTTGGTATCCAGTTACGTCACTGTATTTTCGGATGGGTGAGAACCAAACTTGCTTGGCTTCCAGGTAAGTTTTTCTATAAGTGGTTCCCCTTGTGTCCATGCATTAATGTTCTAATGCTAGTGTCTTTTTCCCCATAGGGGCCGGGGTACGGAATGCCGGGGAACAGGCACCGACCCGAGGTGAGCGGTGAAATCCTTGTGGAAATCAGGTAAGTCTTTAATGAGTGTTTTGGTAATGTCTTTTCATTCACTCATTAACGCTGATGTCTTTTTCCCCTTAGGGGCCGGGGTCCAAAAATGCCTGGATGCGGCGCGGACCCGAAATGAAAAGGGAATGGCCCAACAGGTAAGTCTTGACATGGAGTTTTAGCTTCCCTTTTCCCTTCTTTCTCTCACCTTTGTTCTTGTCTTTTTCTTCCTAAGCGCGGGGGCGCGACTGCGAATCCGGATGGTCGCTGCTGAACATGGAAGTGCCCTGTAAAGGTGAGTAGAATGCGGCGCTGCAGCGATCGATGCGATGTGCTTTTAAAAATAAATGTCTTCCTTTTCAGGATTGTCGGCGAAATGTCTCTGGGATGCAGATTTATCAGGTGAGGCCTTTTCCTTCTTCTGTTCTCTTGTTCCCTTCCTTTGCTGGTTATCCAGGAGGCTGGCAGGCGTGGCAGAAGTCAAGATGCAGGAGCAGACACGGTGAGCGTCCAGCTGCTAGATGCAGAACAACGCGAAGCACGTGTGGCTGATCGGGTGAGGTTTAAATAGCCTTGGAAGAAGTTCCTAGAATGTGTCCTTCCTCCAATCAGGTATGTATCCTTCCCCGACCACGCCCGGGTGGTAAATGAGTCCCACAGGTAAAGTAGTTCCTTTCAGGCCTCAAGGAGGCCGGGGTTCTGCAGCATGGTCTGCATCAGGTAAGTGCACCCAAACACTTTCACAATGAGCCTGGCGCCTATGGCGCCAGGACTGACGTTTTCTATGAGCCTGGCGCCATAGGCGCCAGGACGCTGTCCAAAGGGCCCCTATAAGGGGTTGCTGGGACCTTCCCCGGGGACTTGATGTCCGCTTTCGGGAACGCAGGGCCTGAGCCGGCTCCCCGGGAGCGGGCATCGTGACAATTACAGCAAATTGTTAGAAACCCCAGAGGAGGTACGACACAGACTAGAGGTCAGTACGTTCCAAAAGGAAATGTTCCTCTGAGTCCTGTAAATATTAATCAATGTGCTTATTGCCGCCAGGAAGGTCATTGGCGAGCACAGTGCCCTGTCCTTCGCCAGAGGTCAAGCAGTGTGTTTGGGGGTATGGGTAGACGACCTAGGGGCCGCCCTGGAGCAGGGGGCCCTGACAGAGGTCAGCTTTTACAAGATTCTCAGCAGCCTTTTTCACAGGAAAATCAGACCTTGAGTATGGACTCGAGAAACATATTTGATCACCCTTCTGCTGCCTACCTTTCTGAAGAGCTTTCTTCTGATGAGGCTCTATTTCATTAGGATTGCCCGAAGCAGGGTTTGGAACCTTCATCTATTCCCGTTATTCAGAAAGGCCCCTACGTTGAATTATTAGTGGGGAATAGGAAACACCAGTTTTTGATTGACACTGGAGCACAGAAGTGCTCCATTGATCATTCTCGGGTTCCAAACATCCCACTGTCAGGGCAACCAAATGTTTCCGTAGGGTTCTCTGGGGTACCAACTGTCTGTCCGGTTTCTGCGCCGGTATCCGTTTCTTTGGGTCCCTTCACGGACCATTGTCCTTTCCTTCTCACTTCGAACTGTGGAGAGAATTTGCTGGGGTTGAATTTGTTAAAGAAATTGAACGCAGTAATTCATTGTTCTTCGGATGGAGTACGGCTAACGGTTTCACCACAGCAACTTCCTAATTCTCAGTTCTTGATTCGACCTTTACCTCCTGAGTTCAGCATTGTCCCGGAATGTTTATGGGCGGTGGACGACAATGATGTTGGAGTGTTACAGATTGAGCATGTTAAAATAGTTCTGAAACATGGGATGAAACTGCCACGCTGGCAGGTGCCCGTCACTGGGGGTGCGGTGGGGGACATGTGTCGGGGCTCCCAAATGCATGGTGCCACGTGTCCTGCTGTTGGGGCATGGTATGGGGTGATGGGCTGCCTGAGGGGCATGGCCAGGGGTGTGGGGTGGTCCCCTGTGGTGTGGGCTGCCTGCGGGGCATGGGGAGGAGGGGCACAGCCGGGAGGGCACACACTGCCAAATCGCATGTAAAACTCCCTGCGCACCCCTCGGAATATGCGTACCCCACTTGCGCCAGCGAAAATGCGTATAAAACTCCCTGCGCACCCATCGGAATATGCATACCCGCTCGCGTGAGCGAAAACGCGTGTAAAACTCCCAGCGCACCCCTCAGAATATGCGTAACCCGCTCACGCTAGCAAAAACGCATGTAAAACTCCCTGCGCACCCCTCAGAATGCGTGTACCCTGCTCGCACCAGCGAAAATGCATGGAAAACTCCCCGCGCACCCCTCGGAATACAAGTACCCCGCTCACGCTAGTGAAATTGCATGTGAAACTCGCCACGCACCACCGGCATACGTGCAGGCAGCCCATCCACCCTCCCCATCACCCTCCAGGCAGCATATTACCCCAGTCCATGACCCGCAGGGAGCCCACACCACAGGGGGGACTTTTTCCACGCATTTTACCTGACGCAGCGGGGTACGCGTATTCCAAGTGGTGCGCGGGAGTTTTACACGCATTTTCACTAGCGTGAGCATGGTTCGTGTATTCCGAGGGGTGCGCTGGGAGTTTTATATGCAATTTCGCTGGCGCAAGCGGGGTACACATATTCGAAGGGGTGCACAGGGATTTTTCCACGCATTTTCACTGGCGCGAGTGGGGTACACGTATTCTGAGGGGTGCGCAGGGAGTTTTCCATTCGATTTTGCTAGCGTGAGCGGGGTACGCGTATTCCTAGGGGTGTGTGGGGACTTTTACGTGCATTTTCGCTAGCGAGAGCGGGGTACGCATATTCAGAGGGGTGCGAAGGGGGGTTTTCCACACGTTTTCGTGACTGAGGGGCTGTATGCTGGTCCACTGGCCTTTGCGACATGTAGGGGATTTCTGCGATGTTTTTGGCGCACAGGGCAGGGTCAGGGGCATAAATGGTGCTGCTGCATGATCGCTGCGCCACTCTGCGCCATGGCTGGTTATGGATGTAAGTATCCATGAATACGCTGTGCGATGAAATTGGTTTTGCACACGCGGCTGGCGCAGGGTAGCACACGCACCCTCTGTGCGCCAGCCGCGTGCGCCACTCGTGCGCTGAATTCTATGAATTACCCCCCAAGTGTCAAGATGGTATTACGCATTTGGGAAACTGTATAAATAAGCAGGAAGATAAAGTATCTATATTAGGCTGTAACCATGAAATTAGGTTATTATAATATGAGAACCACTCAATTTGAGAAACCAAATGTATTAACATGCAACTAACTGTAAAGTTCACTGGTTGATCCAAAAAGAGTCGAAATGTGAACTAGGTATAACTTTTCTTGTGTCTAGAAGCAGGTAACCAATTGATGGCTGATTCATTAAAGGTAAAATGCAAAAAGGTAAGGATGCCACTAATGGTAAATAGTTAATTGAAGAAAAAAGTTTGATTAATAATCAAATAGATTTTGAGACGAAAGACGAAATTGCACTGTACACAAAAGAGAGATTTTCTTTAGATGCAATAATATTTAGTTAATAAAGTATCAGTTATCCTTTAAAAATTATGAAAACTAATTGCAATCCATTAATATCGGTACACAAGGCAGCTTACTAAGGAAATGATAAAACAACAAAAATGATTGCGGCACGGCGGTGTGATGACGTCATTGCGCTAATTTATGTAGATGTGATGACATCATCGCATGGCAGCGTTAAGCACCATAAAAACATGCCAAACACAGTCATTATTCGTGCATCAGATTTGCTGTACCTGACTGGGGACAATTGAATCCCCACTCGTTTTGCTTTAATTAAGGTAAGAATGTATCTGTAATCTGCATCCTATGCTAATCTAAACACTATTTAAAGTGTATTAGACACTTAGAGGCATAAAGAAACTTTAATATCTTCCTTTTTCTTTCTTATTAATGTTGTGCTTTAGCCATTCCTTACTAAAAACTATAATCTGGAGGATAAAGATCCACAACAAAATTGTTTAACAAGAAAAAAGGCAAATGAAATCACTTTACTTGCAATGGGCCTCATTACGAGGCTAGCGGAATGGGTTTAACGGCACCGGTAATGGTGCCGGTGCCCTTAAACCCACTCCGCCCCCTTACGAGGTTCCCTTGCGGGACCCGGAGAGGACATCTGGTAAAACCCCTATGGGGCTCAAATGGGAATGGCGATTCATTTTTACTGGGTCCATGGAATGGGCAATTACCGGGTCCGCCAAGGTCGGCATGACCTGGTAATTGCCCATTCCATGGACCCGTTAAAATTTAATTACCGGCAGCAGCCTATCCCCTAATAAGGGCATGGCTATCGCCAGCCTCATAATGAGGCCCAATTTCTTGAAAAAACAATTCTGGAGTAGCCTTAGGTGAGTGGCTATTCTTAGCCAAAACAAAAAAGGGAGTACTTCCCATGGATGTCAAATGTACATGTTACAATTACCTCTTGTATTTTTCTTTTTGAATTATGAATGGGAAATATTACATATTTATTTAATTTTACTATCACAGACACTCTCCTGATGAGCCTTCTAAATCTAAGGAAGTGAACCACGTGTTGAGCCAAAAAATGATAATTATGGAATAAATAATGTTTGCAAACTATAAAGTGTGTAAACTTATCATTTGTATCTCACCTTGGAGTCACCTTATCGAAAGATTTGTTATATCACAAAAGGTGTAAAATATACATAATTCAATAGAAAATCTGAATCAGTTGGCATCAGAAGAACAATACCATTCATAAGACATTCTCTACTATTCCTACAGTCAAAATAGAGGTATACACCTGTGCAGACAACTGAAACAAATCTATAAGGAGTTAGATTCGACAATAGGTAGTTCCTTGGACTGTACCTTGTGCAAAATAATTGCTAGTAACTACATGTGGCCATTAAGAAAGTAAAACACCCAATGGAGCCTGGAGAGCCCATTGGGTGGCATAGCAAGACTGTGGCATGAGCAAGTCTGCAGTCAGTATCCGTTGAAGACAATAACATAACACCATTTAACCAATGTGACTTCTCCTTGCCCTACCACCTTAACAGATCACACAATTATTTTATTTATTTATGACATTTGGTAAACACCCAAACCCAGGGATATCACAGCGTTAGTTACAACATATTATTCAGTTACATTTACAGTAGAGTTTAACAAGACCATATACATTTGGCATCAATCCAATCTGTCAAACAGCTATGTTTTGAATCTTAGGTAAGATTGTTCATTTCTAAGGTGTGCAGGCAGAGTGTTCCAGAGGGAGGGACCTGCAACTGTGAAGCTGGAGCCTCCTGCTCTTTTGCTATTGTAGCAAGGAATGTTAAGTGAGGTGATGACACTTGATCCTAAAGTCCATTGTGTTGATTTTAGGGTGATACTGTCATTGAGATAAGATGGTGCATCTTGTAAAGGCACTTGTTAGCCAGAGTGAGTGCCTTAAAGAGGATCCTTGCTTTTATGGACAGCCAATGTGCTTCCCGTCTGGTTGCGGAGATATGATCGGATTGTTTTAAGCCCAGAGCAGCTCTTAGTGCATTATTGTGTAGCAGTTGTAGTTTGAATAGGTTAGTAGCAGATGTACCCAGGAAGAGCATGTTGCAATAGTCCAATTTAGAGAGGATCAGGGATCGGACTAAAGTTAAGCAGTTGTTTGCTGACAAGAATTGTCTGCTTTGCAAGATGAATTTAGAGGTGTAAGCTGTTGGAGCAGGATAGGGCATTGATGTGCCTGGCCATTGAAGATAGATCGGCTTTGAGATGAACTCCTACTGTTTTTACGTGTTTTAGTACTGGAATGGAAGTGCAAAGAATGAGCATAGAAGAGTAGTCACTGTCAGAGGATTTCAAATGGGCAGTAGTGCCCACAACGCAGATCTCTGTTTTCTCATCATTAGGCACAGACTGTGAGTAGCCATCCAGTTTTGAATAATGGTATATACTGAGTTGAAGTCTCCTGTGATAGGGATGAGAATTTGGGTGTCATCAGCAAAGTTTGTCTAAGTGATGCCCAATGAATCCAAGACCCAAGGAATGACATGTCCCTTGTCACTACATACTAGCTGCATAATTGTTCCTGTGTCAACACTGAGACAGTCATTTTCTTCTCATTGCATTTTGGGATCTGTGCACCAATACTTACAATGTGAAAATGAAGCTAACAGTTCCAGCATGCTATAGTTAAGACCAGGACCAGCTAGAGGTTTCATGCTTTTTACAGGGCTACATGGCTGGAAGATATGCAGTTGCCCATTGGATAATTTCATATCTCACTTTATTGTAAAAGAGGTCTCACAGGCCAAGTTATATATTCATAAACGATGCAAAATCCTACACATACAAAATGTTTATAAAAAAACAAATCTGCTGTTTCGCTGAAGCATCTGCTATCAAGAGTTTCAATAATTAATTGAAATCAGTATTTTTCACTTTCATATATCCTTGTGCCTAAAAAAGGGCACTATGTGCATACCACTAGGTGTTATATTTCCTGTGTATGGTCAAACCTTTTTAAACCAACTTGTGCTTTAACATGTCGTTCTTTTGTGCCATTCATATGCCACAGACATCACTGATATGATTTAAGAATTCCTTTTCCTCGGATGTCACATCTTTTTCTAAACTGTATTTTCACTAGTGATTAATTCAAAGAATATGCATTGTTTTAAAACATTTATTTTGAAACAATTCAAAGATAAAACTACTAAGGGTCCATGTTCTGTATTGAAAGTGAATGACTTTCCATCCCAGAAATGGGTGCTGCAATATTGCTGCTACATATATTTTGTCTGTTTTGGTCAAGTACAAATATTCTGTATGAATTCAGTGGTTTTCTAACTAGGATTTCAAATGTGGAAGTTGAAGGAAGAAGACAGCCTTCCGCCATGGCGCTCAACCCGGAAAGGCAATGGTAAAAGTGACAACAGAGCAAGAGCCTGTCAAAAACTCACCTCTGAGAACAGAATGTTTATGTTCAAACAATAATGAATGAATGAATGAATGAATCAATCAATAAATCAATTAATTCTGCTTTATTTAAGCATTTCCGCCATAAAAGCACAGATACAGGTTAAAATGCAGCATCAAAAAATACCTAAGAACATTGCATATTTAAACACAAAACATCCATAGCACAACTGAAATGACAATGTTACATAAATAATTAAAAACATGGTATTTTATTAAAATCAGATCACCCGGATTTGGCTCAAACTCTTAATATATAAACAATTCTGATATAATATCAGCAATTCGTTCATCACAATGCAAGAATTCTAATTGAAATCTATACTCTATTAAACTAAAACCACAGTCTGTGGATATAAAGTGTTTTATTGTATAGACACAAATATCAATACATGGAGGGAGATATAACACCCTATTGTCTATAAACAGAGTCCACAGTGTACAGTTCTTTTTTCTCATCTGCAGGCGCATACACTCAATTATCAACTCTTAACTTTGGCTACCATCACATTACTCAATGCGCAATTCTACTAACAAAGTGTGTTGCATAGAAAATGGCATGATGAATGACAAGGCTGTGAGGGACAAGACAGGCCCCCCACCAAATGCCCAAAAATGGGACAAATCGTCAGTCTCTCATATAGCTCAGTTTATTTAACCTCCACCCCCATGGTCTATGAGATCATTGCATACTGTGTGAACTGCCACACTATCCCTAGATTGACAACACATTAACATAGATTGAGCTGTTGTCTGGAGAAATCTAGCTAAAACAATGGCTTCAAATAACACTTCCTGATATTAAGATACTCATGACAAATTAGCATAAAGTGGACAACACTGTCGGGCAGATTGCTACAAAATGGACTAGCATCTCGTTTATTCCAATTCTACTGCCTGCACAATTGCTTAAAAGTAAGATTCCTAATCACAGTTTAAAAAAAAGAAAATCTCACACATTTAGGACACAAATACTCCCCATATCCGAGTGTTTGCTTGCATTCCCAGAAGTTTCTCAGGCTACACGTTGGGCCAACCGAGTTCACAACATCGGCCTCTGCCTAGCCTTAATTACTCTTCTGAGTGCATACTTTGTCGAGATACTCATTGGGTCTCATTAAGACCCTGCCGGTCCGGAAAGAACTGAGGCGGTAAAACCACTGCCACCATTCTTTCCGGACCGGCTGATTCAGAGTCCTGTAGGCAGGAGGTGTCACTCCCGCCAGGTCTGACCTGGCGGGATTAACACCACCCGTCTGCAGGCGGTCATGGAAACACCGGCTCTGTCATAGACGGAACCAGTGTTTCCATGGTCCCCATACCCATGGAGTCCTACATGGGAATGGGGATTTACAGAATTCCGCCTCTGGAATTACCGGGTCCCCGGGGTTGTAATGCACCAGTGATTCTGGCAATCACGGATGCGGAATGGTATTACAGGTCCCGCAGGAGCTTGCCGGTTTTTCCGGCACGGCTACCACCGGACTCGTAATGAGGCCCCTTGTCTCAGGGCGCACTCCACATGAGCTCAACACAGTGCCCTCAAGTTGTTTCTAAATGTGCACAATCCAGGCGAGTGAAGCCCCCCTGGGTAGAGCCATAACGTTCCCCACTGCTTCTCTAAACCTTTAAAGCTCGGCAGGTGTCCAGATCCTAGCCCACTAATATATAGGTTTTGACTTGCATAACAAATCAATCCTCTGCAAGCCTAACTCCAAATAAAGAGGCAAATTAGCCATGCTAATGGGCAGGCCCAAGACATTTTTAAATAATACTGTCTGGCTGTCACAGTTTCATTGCCCCATAGTTCAGCGCCATATAAGCCTGCTTGCCAGGCCTGCACCTTGTATGCTTCAATGGAGACTCAAACGGCCCCATTGGCAAGTTCATGGGTATCTTGCCATGGTCAGGTCAGTCTTATCAACTTGTGCGCTCCACATACAATTCTCTCTAACTTTCAATCCGAGGTAGTCATAGATGTCCACTTGCTCAATTGGTTCACCATTTAGTTCTAAATTAATCCTTTGTCCTGCTGCCTCTCAAAACCATGGGCTTAGTTTTCCCCACATTAACTGATTTCGCATTTTCAGCACAAAATTCAGTAAATGCTGTTAGCTGCGTCCTGAGCCCCCTTGGAGTAAGGGACATCAAAACTGCATGATCCACAAACATAAGGGTTTGTATTTTTAGACCCTGCCAGAGTAAGAACATCCAACAGGAATTCTTACAGTCTGTCAATGGCACAATTAACAAACAAACACAACAATTTATGTGCAAGGGTACAGCCTTGTCACACCCCCTTCTGAATCTCTATCATTTATATGGTACTACCATTGAGATTCCATCCAACCACTGCCACGTTTTTTTTAGTATAGGATCTCAATGACCTTCATTAGAGACAGGGGTACGTTCATGATTATAAGGCTGGCCCCTTGACATTGGGACCCTATCGAAAGTGGTTTTCAGGTCTGTAAATACAGAGTACAAAAACATCTTCAGAAGATTGACAAACGTGTTACATATCAATTGGAAATGTAAACTCTGATAAAATAGTGCTCATACTTGGCTGAAAACCTGCTTGCAGGTGACTAATCACATTTTGCACATGTATTCATATCTCTAGGTGTCCCAGCACTGCTCCAAGAAAGAATATCCCCCTTTCATCAAGCAAGGAAAATGGCTGACAATTACACAGTTGATCCCTGCTACCTTTTGCTTATATTTGGGGTCTATCTCTGCTCTTTTCCAAGAAGACGGGACTACATTAGATTCCAGTGCTGATTGAACAATGTCATAAAATATGGAATCCAAATAATCGGCTCCAATATGTAGAAGTTAGCGGGAACTTTATCTGGCCATGGTGCTTTTCCCATTTTTTGGTTTAAGAAGGCCTTTCCTACATCCTCCTTGCTTAGAATCAGGGAGCTATATCTGCGGAGCCAGGCTCTTGAATTACTGTTAAAGGATGCAGCTCCTAAAAGGACCTATTTTCGCAGTAAAGATTCTGAAAGATTCTTAAAGTGCAGGCTGATTCTAGGATAAATGGATATGTAAAGGTGGGCATCAGTAATCCTAAGAAGAACATAAATATTAAATACCTATATATTCACAAGCTATTTATTTCATAATTAGGAGCAAAATGGTCAAATGAACACTTGGCACAAGGGTGTATATGATGAGGCAAAAAAGGTTCAGAGTTTGGTGCACGGCCAGGGGACTCTGTTCCTGTTGGACTCATTTTTTAAAATTCTGCAGTGCACATTTATCCACCTTGCGCTGGTTGCAAGATTTACTCCATTGCATGCCATTTCATACACTCTTGCATTGTTTTTAGCTCTGAAGATGGACCTGGTTACGAAATGCAATGGGTAATGGACACACAGAGTGCTCACTGCCTTTTATGATGGAATAAAAGAACTGAGTTACAACATTCGTTCTGAAGAATATGATTGAAAGATATCATTAATTATATTGGATCAAATTTTGCTGAATTAAGGAGTGAGAGCATATGGTTGGTCCAGAGGGAACTCTGAACCATTTTTGCTTCTTGATGTCGTGGGTATTAGTTTTGGCAGTTCACAGTAGTGGTTGCTTAACTTACCATAACTGGTGGATTTCTATTTTATGTTCTCAATTTTAATTATAATCATAATATCCCTTTAAGAAAGTTTTTCCACTGATTTTGTTAGGTTTTTATTAGTGCAACTCAACCATAACGTCCCTTTAACAATGTTTATTCACTGAATTCCATGGGTTTTTACCAGGATACCAATAATTCTTCTACATGTGGATTGTCCCTGACATCATACTGCTCCCTTTGCCCCACTGTAATAGCCATAGAGTCTGCAGACTGTGTGACTGTCCAAGGACTTCGCACAGCATTCACACTGCCCAAAAGCACAGGGGTTAACTTACATTGATATATCCTGCAACGGGCAAAGGCATGTACATGAAACAATAACAGATGTATGTCCCACATCCAAAAATAAGTATATATATATATATATACATTCTGTACTTGAGAAACCAAAAGTATGTTGCATAGGTTGCACAACATAATGGAATGCACCAAGCACAAAGGTCAAGTGTACACCTAGCAGTATCACCACAGTGCAACCTTCCTTACACACTGAGAAGCAGCTGGCAGTTAGTCCAGAAGTAACCCTTTGAACAATAGCAAGTGCACTATATTTATTTCTGCACCATTACAATGTGTTATGCATACATAACTTGAAAGAAATAATAGCAGTATTGTGTTCTTTGAACAGAAATGGCAAGCACCCTGGAGTCGTTAGAAGAACATGTATCCCATGATGACATGAATGAAGGAAACAACTCTAATGGTACAGAATACCATTTTTAAACCAGAAAAAGGGATCTAAATTGTTTGACATGTAACTAATACATGGTTTTCTTTTTAACAGTACACAGTGCAAATGAAGAAAGTGGCACTGCATTACTATTGAATGACCAAGAAGATGGCCACAGACAGCCCCTAACTCCCAATGCAGAAAATCAACTACTAAACATATCTGCAAAAACTGATGAATTGAACAATAATTTTGTACAGTTGGTGACCTTTGTTAAAAATCATGTTAAAGAAAATATCCAATACCACTGACCCATTTGTACCTGTGCCCATGCACCCTGTTCCATCCAATCATCCCCATCAAATTCCCTAAATCCAAGATGCTACGATGAAACCTCAATCCCTTCCTCCCCTCATGAGCAATCTCTAGGAAACCCCATTTCCCCCATATATGTTTTCCATTCTGCTTTCCCATCCCTTTCCTAAATAATTGTATGTGTTTGTCTTAAAAAATATGTATGTATGTAGTGTCGTTGTGTGTGTGTTTTTTTAAGCCCAATTTGCAGTTCCTAGACAGCACAGTTCTCCGGACCAAAATGGGGGTGCCCCCGAATAGCGGGCATGTCTGGAGATGTCCAAAAGTTTGTGTCGCACTTTTAGGTAGTTCGGTGAGACCGGCCCCTGTCCTGCAGAAACATGGATGCATACGTACCTGGTCTCACTGTGCCCTCATATAGTGCCTGTCTGGAGTTGTCCTCAAGGTCGTGTAGCACTTTAACTAGTTGGGGGACCCTGCCCCTGACCTGCGGACACCTGCATGCATGCGCACCTGATCTCGCTGTCATCCCGAACAGCGCACCTGTCCGGAGTTGTCTGCAAGGTCATGGCGCACTTTTAATTAGTTCAGGGACCCCGGCCCTGTCCTGCAGACATCTGTATGCATGTGCATCTGATCTCGCTGTGCCCACGAACACTGCGCCTGTCCGGACCTGTCCGTTTGCACGTCACATTTTTTATTAGTTTGTGGGCTCCATCCCTGTCATACAGACACCAGAATGCATGTGCACACTGTATGCCATGCAATAGGTGTCCGCAGGACAGCCGTCCTGTCTGTGGTCATTCGGGGATGTCAACGTGTGACCACACCTGCGCTGCCCATCAAGAGTATCCGTGGACACTGTTCGTACCCTCGGACAGTTAAAACACATGTTTTTGACCAATCCACCTTCGCAGCGGTCCTAGACCATGTCTCAGTTGTTGTGGATTTTTATAACTTTTTGAGCCCTACCTGTGGATCAAGTTGTCTGCTGACAGTCATGCGGTCCATGGACAGCACCCCAAAAGTGACATAACACTGCTGCTCCTCATTGTGTTTCTGGCAGTCCAGGAGAGAACACCTGTTGCTGTTTGTTTGCTATCTGTACTTTGTACTTCTTCAGACAATGGCATCCATGGCCACTGCAGCTGCTCCACCACCATCACCACCACCACCACCATCTGGAGGGCCTGGAGAGGGGAACAGGCGTGGTGATACAGGGGTGGATCAAGAGGAGGAAGAGGATGAGGTAGTGGAAATTCCTCTCACAGGCTCCCAACGTGAATCTTGGGCATGGAATATTTTACCACAATTGGGGTGTACCCAAAGCTTGTGCAGACAAGGTTAGATGCACTGAGTGCAACGTTGAACTCATTCACAGAAAACTGGGTTTGTGGCACCGCCACCTATGGTCGAATCACAAAGGAGCAGTGAGAAAGATTGTACCTTTCGAAGGGGCGAGTAGGTTGACATCTACTATCACATCCTCATCATCTGCTCCTGCCACCACAAGAGACACTCCTGTGGGGTAGAGGATCCATGCAGAAGCCTCGCAGGCCATACATGACACAGGCGACCCTTACATTTTGAGGGTGATAGTGCTCTGTATGCACTATGACACTCCGCATTGTAATGGGGAGCAGTTTTGAAGTGCTTTCGAGGCTGCAGTCCGGGAGCACGAGAAACACTGTCCCCTACCTAAAGAAGGCCCACCAGACATCTTCCTCTCTCCACCTACCCCTTTGTCCTTGTTGTTGGTGCCCCTTCCCTACCCTCCCTTCCCTTCCCATTCACTCTCTTGTGTCGCTTGTGAAAAAAATCCAAGACAAAATAAAACACAAAATAAAACACAAAAAATAAAAAAGGTCCTTTTCAGAACCACCTTTTACAGTTCAAAAATAGAAATACCCAAAAGGGTTGCAGGCCTCTATGCAGCCTGTTAAGTCCGTAGACAGTGCAGCAGTCTGCAGACATCCAAACAAATGTGGCTGGTGGTGCCATCAAAAACATTGAACATTTTTGGGTGGGTCTGAAAATAACCTTTTTTTGTATTTTTTGCTTTTAGAAAGTTTTTTTAAAGTTATCAAGTAAACTAAATAACATTCTACTCAATTAAACTTGTCCATGCAACTTACACAACAATAGGCATTTTGTTTTTGCCATCCTTCCAAGCATTTTTTGTTCTACCTACTGGCAAATGCTTTCTATATTTACAAAAAGTGTTTAAAGCATTTTGAATATTTTGCAGAAAAAGCTGATTGCCAACATCAGTAAGATGTACTCCATCTATGCGAAATATATTGGTAATATAAAATTTAACATTTTTATTATCCTGCTCCCACATGCGAGGCTAAAAACCTCGGGTCATCTTCAACTACACACACTCCTTCTTTCCCCACATCTCTGACGTCTCTGAGAAGTCACTCAACCAGCTGCACCTTTTCAGAGGTATTCTACCTTTCCTCTCCTTCCCCCAGAAGCTCACTGTCTCCAGAGCTCTGGTTCTCTCTAGGCTTGACTATTGAAACAGCCTCTTTCTAAATCTGCCTGCTTCTACTCTCCGCCCTCTGCAACTTTTCCAGAACAGGACTGCAAGACTTGTGCTTGGCCTCAAGCCCAGGGATCGTATCTCTCCAGGGCTGAAATCTTTGCACTGGCTCCCAGTGGATGCGAGGATTAAGTTCAAAACCATCTGCATTGTCCACAAGACCTTCTGGGGCCTGGGGCCTCTATACCTTCAACTCTCTCTTCCTGAATATCTTCCTTCTTGAGCTCTTTGCTCATCTGCCTCCAACTCCCTTAGGGTCAGTCACTTATCCAAGCAATTAGTTTGTGGTAGATATCTTTCTTCGGCTGTGGCCTGCTACTGGAACAGCCTCCCTGTCTCCCTGAAACTTGAGAAGAATCATCTCCCATTCCGGAAGCACCTCAAAACCGTTCTTTTTGCTTTTGCTTTTCTCCTCCTCTCCCCTGCTGACTTCCTGGCTGATACTGAAACTGCACTGGTTACCTGGCCACCCTTTGATCTCTGGCCCAGGTCCCCTACCCTGCCAGTCCCACACCTGAACTGCCTTCCTGGTAACCCTCACACTTGGGGACTCTTTCTGTACCCCTACAGTCCAACTACCAGCACTTGACACCTGATGCCTGCACTTACCCTCGCACTTCCCACCTGCTGGCCATACTTTACCTATTGTTATTTATTTTATCATCCCAGGTACCGCCCTGTTCCACCCCGCATTTTCCTCCTTTCTCCTTACCATGCACTTGCGCGATCTGAATGACATCTGCCTAGTATGATCGTAGTCTGTCTTCCCTCTGTTCCCCCTCCCTTGCCTCGTCACGACTTGAAACACTTGTGTATAGTCGCGTTATAAATGCCATATCATATTATATCGTAAACACGTCATGCTAACATCTCCCAAAAATGCACAGACACCCTTGTTGACATTGTGCCTCGCTTTCTCCATTTGTGGACCAAATGTACTGGAGCACTTAGAAAACTTTGGGTATTTTCTCGGGAGGATAGCTCAGCTGCAACGTGTTCACGTTGGAAGCAAGACGACACGGAGCAGCACAGGTTCTATCTGCGGGTCCGCGCTTAGAAACGTCTGGGT
The DNA here is from genome assembly GCF_040938575.1 of Ambystoma mexicanum. Taxonomy (NCBI): domain Eukaryota; kingdom Metazoa; phylum Chordata; class Amphibia; order Caudata; family Ambystomatidae; genus Ambystoma; species Ambystoma mexicanum. The sequence continues at coordinate 196,889,768 of NC_090933.1, read as the reverse complement.
GGTAAGTGCATTATAAATATCATATCTGTCTCTGGGCAATGAGGGAAAAAATAAGTCGAGAGTTCGGGAACATTTCCATCATTCTGCCAAATGTCGCCTTTATTGTAAACTGCAGTGAAAGTTCAGTTACATGGCCTAAACTTTTCCCTCCTCAATGAACAATGATGAGTTCCTGTTGTTGGAGCGTGACAAAATTGACAAAAAATGGGAGCAAGTCTACCCCCCTTCATGCCACCCATTTCATGCCGCCCACTCCATACCACTTCACATTAACATGGTGAAATCAGAGATGTTCAGCCACACCACACTACTTTGCATACACCTGCAACCAATGGATCCACAAGTCCCCCACATCCACACACTCTGCCTCCTAAAAGGCACCATAGCCATAGCCATCTGCACTCTTCTCAGCAAACAGACCTTTTGTCACACTCTCTCCTTGCATACCACATCCAGGAAACCTTGTTGACTAATCCCCTTGACTGCACAGTCCCATTTCCATGCCTGGCATCCTCAAACGACCCGGATGTGGCACGTGCTGTCCATGGACTACTGCAGTGTCCACGGACAGATTGTGCAGTTCAAGGTGGCGGGAGAGAAATTAAGGTCAGTTATGTACCCTTTAGTGGTGGATCTGAAAAGAACCTTTTTTTAAAGGGGCTTGTAAACAAAAAACATTTTAATTTTTTTTGTTGCTTTTATCTTGGTTTTTTTCCTTACAGGAACCACTTCAATGCATTCCTTACATTATAAAGGAAAATAGCATTTCCAATATTTGAAAGATGAACTTCATCCAGAGCAAAGAAAATTCACACCCTGAGAATTGATGTTTTCATTTTCAAAAGATGACATTCGAGAAGCATACAAAAAAGCAGATACACCTTTATTGACAATCTGTCTTGACTGTTCAATTTGAGGACTAAAAAGGTTTGTTGGACGTCTCCATATGCGTCTCTGATTTATTTCTGAAAAGATAATCTTAGCAGCAGGAAACAGCTGCATAAGGCTTTTTAAAACAATCTTTCAACGCAACTTGCAGAGATACTGGAACCACAAACACCCCAAACTGTCCCCTCCACAATGGACAATCACAATATCTGGACTTTAAAAATATGCCATACTCTCACACAAGGAAAGCAAGCTTGCCCAGTTTGAGCCACAAATTGCATGCCTGGAAATGTCCACTTCTGGAAACCCAATATCTCCAAGAATGCCATGATTCTCAGCATGTACCTTCAATGAGTGAATTGAAGAGTCCCCCACAATCCACACACTCCGCCTCCTGAAATACATAGATATAGCCATAGCCATCTGCACTCCTCTCAGCAAACACACCTTCTCCCAAACTCTCGCCTTTCAGACCACATTCAGGAAACATGATTAGCAAATCCACTGGGCTGTACACTACCATTTCCATGCCTGGCATCCTCTAAAGACCTGGATGTGGCACATGCTTTATGCGGACTACCGCAGCATCTGTAGACATTTTGTCCAAATCAAAGGGTTAGGGAGGGAAATAAAACACGAGGTAGGGTATTTATTCTTCAGTGGTGGCTCTGAAAAGAACATTTTCTTGAGGGGGGTTCAGTTTGTTTTTTCTACACCTACTCACATGCACTCTAAATCATGTTACATGAACTTCTAAGTGCATTCTGAATATCAGCTATAAAGATTTCATTGTCACAATCTGTTAAAGAGATGCAATCACAAACAAAAAGCATGTGCATCATCTTCCAGAACTTTGTAATTTGGGAATGATGATATCCCAACACTGCACAAAAAAGAAGATATGCCTTTGTTGACAAGACACCTTCCTGCATCTTGTTGAGGACAGAAGACATTGGGGCAGGTCTATAGTGTCCTAGGTCGTATATGGGAACATTTCTGCAATTTCTTCACTGCACTCTGAAAACGTATTGCACTAATGTAACTCAAATACAGTCCTCTGCAATGCACCAATATGACATCTGGAGTGTTGGTCAGCCATATGTTTACAAAGTGCAAATACACCTTTCAAATTTTGCCCAGGCACACCACACCACAGAGCCTTCACTCCCTCCAATCCAAGTTTGGAAGAAATGCCACATATTTCTGTATACCTCTGCAAATAAATCATAAAACTATCTTCCACCATCCACACACTGAGTCTCTCCAACTCTGCAACCACAGCCTTCTTCACTACACACAGCAATGAAAGAAAAAAAAAATTACCATAAAGCACAACAAGAACACCCGATTGGCTAATCCCCACAGTCCCCTTTCCATGCCAGGCATCCTGCAAAGACCCAGATGTAGCACACCCTGTCCACGGACTACCACAGTGTCCACTGACCCCGTAACACATGGCAGCCCTTCTTCCCTTTCCACTTCAATCTTTGCAATACTTCCTCATTGGCTACTGTTAAGCAGTCACACACCCATTCACCAATCACATCCAAGAACTCTACATCTAACTCTCTCATCTCAGTTCAACACTTCAGATGTACTTTTCAACACTCAGAGTACAGGTCTCCTGTTATTCCCAAGCACATGCATCAAAAACTACTGTAAAACATTTCAAGATTTCTACTTGCAGATTCATCTGCATCTGCATCTATCAACACAAAGTACATGTATGCATATATTTTTAAAATGACATTTCCAACTCTTTAAAAAATGCCTATGAACAATGTTCCTACCACTTACTCTGCATTAACCTGCTCAATAGTCATGCTCTTCTTTGTCCCACCCCCTGACATCCAATGACACTCACTTACAATGCTGTGTAGTTGCAAACATGTTTAATGACAATTTTCATAATACTTTCAAAACACGTATTTGCAATTTCAGCAGCACTCGCTGTGTCTTTCTTTGTGAAACAAAAGAAAACCACCTGTGAAACATTTCCACAGCATGTTTAAGTGTCAGATCCTGTAACTTCAAAATATTACCAAGACATGCATGCTTGCCCATATCACCCATTCTAATGTACAAACTGTTATTTTCTTCTTTCATTCTGTCATTTTGAAAACCACTTCTCCCACTGACAAAGCTGCACTAAATCTCCCATAATGCACACTCAAAACAAAAACTGCATGTATGTTACTAAAGAATGGCATGTACATGGAATGAAAAATGGCAAAATTCAATGCATTTAAAAGTATTAATTTCAGCACCATTTCAAGTAAAACAAATAAATGCATGTGTATATTTACAACAGTGCTGTGTGCAATGTATAATAAATAAATGAAACAAAACGATTTCTCCAAAATATTGCAATAACACTCAGTGGACCTCATTCCGAGGTTGGTGCTAGTCATGGCGATATTAGCGCCATGACAAGCACCATTACCAGTACCGTGTCCGCCCTTGTTCAATGGGGACTTACCGTCTAGTCCGTCCTTAACGCCTGTTAAAACCAGGCGTTAAGGCAAGGACCCGCAAAGGGACCTCGGAATAGGGCGCAATGGGATTACTGGCACCGGTGTCCTTACCGGTGCCCGGTATCCCTTTGCGCCCGGGTCGTAATGACCCCCAGTGTGTGCAATTTGATTAACTTTCCCACACATGCATACTTGCTACCTAACATTCTCCTTTCTAATCTGTACATGCTTCTTTGGCTTCTCGATTTTTCTCTGAATACTGGGACTTGTAGTGCACCATTTCTAATACAAATAGTGTAACAACAACTCCCACACTTTCAAAACCCAAGCCCCATTACCAACGCTCCCGGTGCTCCCATGTCCCCATTCCCATACATTGCTATGCAACTCCACTTCCTGACTTTCCAGGCCAAAATTACCTGTAATGTCCTAGTAACACTGGGAACTAGTGCAAAACTATTATCATAATCTGGTGGCAACGTGTCTGCAGCAAAGGTAAAGTTATAACCATACTCCTAATCACATCCTATGTGACTAACTCTTCTTCCCATCAACTCCTCCAACATTGCATAATAATGTCTTCTTGTACTACAATTACTTTGCCATCAACATAGATACGCACTAATTTTCTTCTTTCCCAATTGCAGTGAAGAACAACCTCCTGAAAGACAACAACCTCTCTCCTAGAAAACAACAACCTGAAGAAAACTACTCTTCACACCCTACAAAGTAAGTACGCTGGTGTAGTAGTATTCTTTCTGTTACTCATATAGTACAGTGTAGCAATATACTAGCCTTCACAATTCTTTCAAAACCAACAACATTTACTTAACTCTTACTCATTGCAGGTACATTCTTCATATTCTCATCTGAACACCAATATGATAACAGCAACTATTATTGTCAAAACATCATAATGTCCTTACTTATTCATGCACACTACACTATCTTACATACTAACCCAAGCCCTTCACACATCTACACATACATATACGTTTACAACCTTCCCAACCAGAACTAACAGCCCATTGCACAATCACACAGCCCTCAACGTATGTCTGCCCTCATATTCACACACTTATTCACAAAGCACGCACATATATTCCACAACTTTCAAACCCAAACTTTCCTTTTTTCTCCAACAGACAGAACAGAATGACTACTAAAAAGCAGTTAAAACTAAAAGCATGCAAAATACTCATCCACCTCTAGCAAAATGTATAGCAAATGTTCAAACAAAACTGCTAATACCATCAGTCAACAAAACTGAAACAGCCAGCAGTAAAAACAACTTGGGCTTCTCTTCCAAAAAATAAAAATAAAAACAAATGTATAAAAAAGAAGAAAACTACTAATAGCGCTAGCACTACATCTACCAATGTAAACATAGCCACCATTAAGCATTCCAAAAAATTAATTTTACAGAAAATGTTCCACCATAGAGTACTTCGAAATCTAATAAAAACAGCAGAAAAGTCATGTGAAACCCTTAAAAATTACTGCAGAAGACTAATGCTGGAAGCTCTAATTGACCGCTAATTGCTCCTCAAAAGAAAATTGTTTATATTAATTTTAACCAGAATTAAACCACTAAAAAAATTAATCAGTAAATTACAAAAAGCATGTCTAAACATGCACAATGTCAACATAGATACCTTTGTGAATTTCTGTGCAGGTGAATGGATTCACACAAGGAGCACAGAACTAAATTCCAATGAAGACGCATATAAACAAGAGCAGAAAAACCCAATTGCTATATGTAGTAGTGGCCGAAGGTATGAAATGGTAGACAATGCCATTATGGCACAAGAAACCCTCATTGGAAAAATGTCACAACAAACTTACAATCAACTCTTCATCCCACCAAATCAATCCGTCCAGTTTACAAATGGCCCTGCACCTCAATGTGTAACATATGGAAGCAATCCTTTAAATCTTCACGCCAATTCATCAATCACTATGTGAAAGTAAAGGACAAAAATAGAATACAAACTTTGCAAGCCATGGACTCCTGTCCAGTTCACAATTACAATGGACTGCAAGGACATTCATTAGCGTGCATTTCAGAACCTGCTTGCAAAAGGACCTTCAACCACATCAAAATGTTAGCAACAAACCATTTCACTATACAGAATCTTCTCCAGAGACTGTACTATGCAAAAGTCCTGCTTTAGAACTGCAACATTTTAATAACATTCTCCTAAATGGCACAGTCAAAGAACTCCTTCAACAAATAGACCACATCCAAAGTAAATATTTTGGAAGTGAAGAACACTTGAAAATTCAGTAACTTTAGAAAAGAGTAGCAAAAATCTTACAAATGTCCATCTTCTAATAAACACGTACAAATAAGAAATAGCAAAGTTTAAAAGCACATCTGCTGAAGTACCAAACCCAGTATGAGTGTGTTGTTGCAGAACCTTTTATAATGGAACACCAAAAGTGTAGATGTAACTTACAAAATAGAAGCAATGAGGAACCCCCATGGTTACAATTAGCTCTATAGCTTATAACAGAAAGCAAATACAAAATAATTAACCCCTCAATACTTTGCATACACTGCAATACAAAGCTTGATAATAACCAAATGCCTTCACTGGCTTCCCCTTATAACTTGTAAATATTCTCACTTCCAAAACCTCTCCAACAGCTTAATGTGTATAAGAGCATTATAATCCAAACAGTACACCCATTTCAAGCTATAATATGGCTTCAACCCAAAACAGCCAAATTGCATCCTTCTGAATTACCAAAAGTAATTTGTGGCAGAGTAGTTTATTTGCCATTAGATCTTAAAGAAAATGTAGAAACTCTAGTAGTGCAATGGCCAATAGATCAATCTTTGATTATCCTAGTAAATAGTGTACCAATGAAAGACAATAATATTTGGCAACAACTAGTAGACGTAAACGAAGTTAGAAAAGCCCTGCAGTATCTTAAAGAGAACAGTCACTACTACAAAGATATCAACATTGAACAAGACTTAAGGGAAACTACTGAAATAATTTGGGATTCCTCACCAACTTGTCAATTAGAATTTGTAGATCCTATTACGGCATCCAATATTTTAGACCCATCTACAATTCACCCACTAGACTCCAAAGACAGCATAGATGATGCACTAGAAACATATCAAATGTGTCAAGCCAAAGGATCTCTAATCAGCATATGGAAAAAAGGTGTAGAAGCACAAGCCTTTCCTCTACTCTTTCCTACAGGAAAAGGGGGAAGATATTATGAAAGAGGCACACAAATAAGAGCATCGGAATACTGGTTTTAATGAATGTATTCTGAAGACCCCAGATTCAGACAAAATGTTGAATACATATTCCATCTCCTGTTTGAAAGTGAACAAGCAACTCTATGTTACGGAGTTGCACACACGTTGAACACAGGTTCCAATTCTTTAAACATGTCTGCTTCCCAACTACCTCAAAAGATAAAAGACAAAGATGAAGTTTTGCAGTCAAGTATCACAAATCTCTTGCCAAACATGCATGGTACAAAAGAATACTGATTCTGATGTCACGCTGATGTACTGTGAAGGCCAAGAAACCTTGGCCCACCCATAAGGTTTGTCACATTAAGCTGTGCAGAATATGCATCAGAGGACTTGCATGACTTCCTACGCATAGCAAACCAAAACAAAGAAGGGATAGACATAAAAAAACACCTGGAGAACTCTGCTCTCTTTACCCTGTGAATGTATGAAGACACTTTCACCACTGCTTGATTGCCATGCTGCACTTCATCTGTAATAAAAAATAGTCCTCCCCTGGGAATAGTAGAACACTTCTTTTGCAGAAAATAATATCAAACCAGAGGAACACCACACATCAACATACTTTCATGGATAAAAGATGCTCCTAAATTAAGTCATGACAGCAATGCCACTGTTTTGCAGATTATTCACAAATATGTTGCATATATGTATAGTGAGCTACATACACACATTTTACGCTTCCAAAACATAAGTGTGGCAAATATTGCCAACGCAGATATAAAAACAAAGGCAAATACTATACCAAATGTTGCTTTGGTTTCCCTAACCAGTTTCAGCAAATGGACAAGTAAACACCTTCATGTCTTCTGTTAGACACAGGGCCTCATTACGACCCTGGCGGAATGGGTTTAACGTGCTGGTAAAGGTGCTGGCGCCGTTAAACCCATTCCGCCCTATTACGAGGCTCCCTCGCGGGACCTGCTCTGGACATCTGGTAAGCCCAGATGTCCTTTGCGGTACCGCGAGGGGACCAGCATGTTAACAACGGGCCCGTCATTAACGGGCCCGTTGTTAGCATCACCCCCATTCCCATTGAGCCCTGTTAGGCTCAAATTGGAATGGGGATTAATTTTACCAGGTCCTTGGAATGGGAAATTACCAGGTCCACCAAGGTCGGCATGACCCGGTAATTGCCCATTCCATAGACCTGGTAAAATATCATTACCGGCAGCAGCCGTGCCTTTAATAAGGGCACGGCTACCGCCAAGGTCCTAATGAGGCCCACAGTGTGAAAAGCTAATCGCCTAAAAACACATACTGCATTAAAAGAAACAAAGCTTCAAAGTACATCATTGATTATAATGCAACCATTGCCCTCTTGTGGAATGCAACCATAGATATATAATATATTGGTGACATTTCCACTGCTGTTGCAAGGTATGTCACAGCCTATCTAACCAAAGCTGAGAAAACAGAGCTAAAAGACCTCTGGGATGACATATCATCTGACACAACACTGTTGCAAACATTCTACAGCTTTGGCATACAAATGTTCTCCCATAGAGAATGTGGATGCTATGAAGCTCCAGACCATTTGACAGGCACAGCTTCTATGGCTAATCTGAACACAGTCTGGCTAAGCCTGGGTCCTGCTGCATCAAGAAAAACAGTGCTGAAATTGTACAAAGACAAAGAAACAATAGCCAACAATGATCCCAACAGCCAGGACATTTTGAAAAACAATGTATTAGACACATACTACCCAAACAGAAGTACTGCTTTGGAAAACATGTGCCTATACCACATAGCCCAAAATGTATCCTACAAGAATAATGTTAAACCAGATGATAAAAGTGGAAAATACATGGTCTCAACTTGTGAAGGGAGCCTCGTCAAACTTACCAAACCCAGCCTAATTAATCATATGAAGTTATCATTTAAAACTTTTCAAGATAGAGAACTTTACTACATGTCCCTACTCCAACTATTTAAAACATGGTGAAAAGAAAAAGATTTATTAGGCACCAATGACTCATTTCAAGCTTAATTCAATGCAAATGAAACCAATTTCAAGCAATACAAAACAATGTTAGACAATGAACGCCAACAAGGGGAAGAAGTTCAAGCACAACTAAATGAAGACACTCCTGAGGGCAGTCAACATTCTGTTACAGGAAGCCAAGAACCACTTTGCGAGCTACTCATAGTAAATGAAGCAGAATTAGTAATCACTGAAGTAGAAAACACCATGTATAAATATGATCAATCAGAAGAAATCTTGGAACTGCTGAAATCACAACTAAATGATTAGCAACTTAGATTTTTCCTAGAAGTGACTAAAGAGATTGAACATGGTTTGCAGCATGAAAGTAAAACTTGTAGCTTTCAAAATTATAAACCTATGCTCCTCTATGGAAGCGGTGAAGCTGGTTCAGGCAAAACATTCATAATAAAACCCATCAGGAAATTCCTACAAATATTAACAAACTACAACCTTTCAGCTCTTGTAATAGCCCCCACAGGTTTAGCTGCCTACAACATAGGAGGTGTTACTTTACGTTTTTGCTCTTTCCAGCTGGATACTGGAACAGCTGCTTGTATTTCATTACTAACAACCGTGTGTTCCATTATTCCCCACGCCGTGTGTGCAGCCGACCTGGATGCCCCTAACATGAATGCTGATGCTGATGCCCTTGTTGCCATGGAAACATCCACAACAACTACTGGTGTCACAAAAATCACAGCTGCAGGCCTAGGTTCTTATTCGCTGTATCCGCCTGCCCACCCCTCCCCTCCTGATTTAAATGGAAGGGAAAGGGCCAAAAGGTGAAGCAGATGACCAAAGGCCAAGAGAAAAGGCCAATGCTCTTTGCAGCTCTTCACTGCTTAACTGCCAACTACCGCAGACCTCTGCCACACATTCAAGGTAATGAGTTCCGTGTCAATCCACTCCATAATCATGCTTGCCCTGCATCTAGACTAATGAGACTACATGCCCGCACATTTGGAACCACATTTGGTAAATGCTACCTCACCTGTGTCCAGCACTCCAGAAAATGGGAGCCCTGATCTAACCACTGTGATGCCACATTTTTCCAACCCCAATCTCAATTGTAATGTATTGAATGCTACCTTGCCCAGGTTTCCTCACCCCAAAAATCGGACTACTTAGACCACCAATACTGACAAGTAATCCTACTCAGTGACATCAACCTAGGTCTCTATGACATGAAGGACCCAGCTGCCAAATCCCTCAACTCAGCCCTTCAGACCCTAGGGTTCAAGAACTCTATCTCCGACTACTCACACTCTAGGCAGAACCCTGGATTGGATCGCCCAACACAACTGCCCTATCACCATCACGGGAAATACCCCCACCTGATGGTCTGACCACCACATCATCTCTTTTTGCATAACTACCTCGAATTCCTCTACTCCCTCTCCTCAGCCCTTGTCGCCAGCCCTCACAAGAAGTTCTCGACAACTACCTAAAGAGAGATTACAACCCTCCCTCCAAGGCCCAGCCTTCAGACCACCTTTCTCCACTGACCCAGAAACCCTCACACTCTCCTACACTGCTGCTATCACATCAGCTGTCAACTCCATAGCCCCGCTCAAACCCCGCAAACAGAAACCCATGAGTAACTCCCATACTTGGTTCACCCCTGACCTCTGCACTGAAAAACGGACAGCGCTCACACAATGGCAAGCCTCCCACTCGGATAAAGACAAACTGGACTTCAACGACCGCTCAGAAGAGTACAAGAAAGCAATCATCCTTGCCAAAGCTTAATCCTTTGAATCCAGAATCTCCACGGCCAATTCCAACACAAAAGACATCTTCTCTAACTTCAGAAAGTTAGAGACTCCAACTCCCACCCCCCTAAACTTCACCAAAGACAAGGTATGGTGTCACGAAATTCAAACAGCCATGCACAATACATTTAACACACTCCAAACCAAAATACAGTCCACTGAACACTCGCTCCCATCACTACCACCCCTACCCCCCTCCATAGACTCCTCCCCACTTTTCTCATTCAAAGCCATACAGGAACAAAACATGATCAACCTCATGAGGACCCTAAAACCGTCCAATTGCAAGGGTGACTCCTGCCTGCCTCTATTATTAAAGACTGTGTCAGTATCCTTGCACCATTCCTGACCGCTTTCGTGCACGCTTCATTTGCCATTGGGAAAATCCCTTACTGCCTCAAGGAAGCCTGGTTCTACCCCCTTTTTAAAAAAAACACACTCGACCCTACCTCTCCAAATAACTACAGGCCCATCACCACCGTCCCCTTCTTGCTCAAGATACTGGACAAAGCAGCCTATCTGCAGGTGCAGCACTTCATCAAAGAAAACAAGCTCCCAGGGCTACCTTACTGGACCTAAGAAACCAGATGGACGATGCCAGAGACCTAGGTAAACCAGCCCTACTCATACTCCTCGACCTCTCTGCAGCATTTGACCTCATAGACCACAATGTCCTATGCTACCACCTCTCCTCCACAACCAGATTCTTCCAGGATGCCACGACTTGGATCACCTCCTTCCTGCAAGACTTAACCATGCAAGTATTCTTCCACTTATCCTCTGCCTCACCCACCATCATGCTATGTGGAGTACCCAAGGCTCCTGCCTCTCTCCCACCCTTTACAACATCTTTACTCGCCCACTCTTTCTCATCCTTGACACTATGGGTATCTCCTACACAAACTACATGAATGATACCCAGATCCTCCTCAACCTCACTGGCAACTACGACACAGGCTCCACTATGCTTAAAGACATCTACAACACCATTCAGGCCTGGATGGCAGCCAGCGGACTATGCCTCAACTCTGACAGACTGAACTTTTCCTGGTAGGCTTCCCAACACACTTAAAAACCTTGACACACAGTTTAGCCACTTCACTATCGACTCCATTAAAATCCCAGTATCAGACTCAGTCAAAACACTATTTGGACTCTAACCTGTCCATTAACAGACAAGTCAGTGCTATCTCCTCCTCGGCAGCCTACCATGCCAAACTAATTAACACAACTAGGCCATTTCTATCCAAAGAGAACTGCACCAACATAGCCAGAGCCATCACTGGCTCAAGGTTAGATTACTGCAATATACTCTTCCTAGGAACCTCAACCAAAACAAAAACCTGTATAGACTACAAGTCATCCAGAACAACCCACTCCATGCAACTCAAGGCATCTCTAAAATAGAGCACATTACTGCCAGCAGGAAAGCAGCCCACTGGCTCCCAATCAAAGAGATTATCTCATTCAAAACCCTGACACTAACCCACAAGTGCATTCACCTCTCCGAACCTGAATACCTTTCACAAAGGATCCACCCCTCCACTGCCACAAGGCCAACTAGAACACCCTACGCCAACATGCTCTGTGTGCCCATAGTAAGAAGAACTAAAGCAGGTGGCTCCAGCTTCCCCTACCGCGTACCCTCAAATTGGAATGCCCTACCTCCTACCCTCCAAGGCGAGGCATCTCTCATGGTATTTCGCAAAGCCATGAAACCTGTGCTCTTCACCTGATGTACGCTACGATCTCCAGCTAAACCTGTTATACCGCATAAATGTACCATGCTTATATGTATATTTTTATGTATCCTAATGTATATTTGTTCAACGTATAACTACTGTTCCCCATTGCCCTCACCCTGTAGCTAAGCTCCTTGCAAGTAACAGCGCAGCGATGCCCAAGGGCTGCTGTGCGCTATATAAATGTAATAAATACATTTATTAATTAAAAGGATAGGACGCTCAACTGCATGATTCCTTCTTTTCAAAGACATGTATGTACGCAGAGAACATTTCTCTTTGTCTCTTGCATATGCAGTCACTATTCACAAATCACAAGGTCTAACCCTAGATCAGGAATAGGTTGACATTGGCAGCACAGTATTTAAAAGAAGGTATGAGTTATGTGGCACTGTCGCATCTACATACACTCAAATTACTATTTCTAGTCAATTTTGATGCAAAGTCAAGGATGATATTACTTGCATTGTAGAGTGCAACAGACTATGCACACTCTACGCGCCCCATCTCAATATGTACCATGTTCCTGAAAAAGGTAAACCTTTTAAAAGAAAAGTTATGCAAAAATGACTGATAAGAGATCTCCCAAAAGTACCACCAAAGAAATTAAAAACAACTGCTACTCCATGAAGTAGTACAACCACAAATCTATCTAGCACAAATGCTAGTGTACATTCATCAGCAGAAACAGAGAGAAATATGTCTTCTAAAAAAAACAAACGCAGGTCCAGAAAATGATACATAGACAGAACTCTCTGGTCCATTTACATTTTCCAACACACCTGGCGTAAATTGCTATGCAAATGAAGTAACTCTTCTGTTCCAAATGCCACCAATTGTTCAAAACATTTACTTGAACGACTCAGACCAGTTGTGTTTGCAAATGTTCGTCCTTCATAGAAATACAGCAAATAATCCTGACAACACTTACAGTGTCTCAGGAATAAGGCAAGAATTGAACTACTGTGCAGGAATGGTCACATTCACCATAAACACACAGGAAGATCCACAAGAATTTCTAATGTACTTACTGGAAGTACTAGAAAGCAAAAATATGCCTGTAAATGAAATCTTGCAGATTTCATACATGTCAAAGCATACATGCTCTCTCTGCACCCATTTTGCACAAGAGAAGGTCCCTAGTGAACGATGTGTGCATGTATCTATACCTAATTTTGAATCCATTCCATTTCGTTAGCTGGTGCAAAATGCAAATCATTCCATATTATGCACTTTTTGCAGTTCATACAATCATTCCACCTTAAACATAAACTCACATAGCCAATATGTAATAGTGATGCTTTTAAGGTACAATGTAGATGGCACCAACAACAACTGCAATCTTACTAGCATCACACACGGGCAAGTATCTCTTTGCAAGAAAACCTTCACAACAGTAGGCATAATATACCACACTGGGGCCACAACCACTGCAGGACACGATACTGCATACATTAAAAAAGATGTGGTTGGTTTGAATGCAATGGCACTTTCATTACTCTAAAACATAGATTACCAGCAAATCTAACAAATGCCTACTTAATATTCCTTAAACTTAAATTTAGTCACTGGCCTGTAAATCGCAAGTTAGTGCACTTTAGACACCAACAGGTATCTAACTGCTTCAAATAATACCCTTCAGAACTGTAAAACTATAAACAATTAGAATACACCAACTGGTATCTAACTATATCCATATTGCTGCAATGCTGTTTATGAAATAGAAAACTGGTTCAATATACCAAAAGATGTAAATTTAGTACATTTTTGATAATGTTATATAGATTTTTTTCCCAGTGACCCAATGATTATGCAAACTGAAACAACAACTGTGCAGAGCACACACTAATGTTGTTTCACCCACAGTATTTAGAGTGTACTGATTATGAGGGTCTACATAGTTTAGTCACTAACCTGTAAAACTATATCAACAGTTAGAATACACCATCTGGAATCTAATTGCAGCCATACTACTCCAATACTACTTTAATATATATATATATATCTTTACTGAGCATTTTTTAGGACAAGGTGCATAAACATATCACCAATTTATAAACAATCTGTGGCCCCCTTTCTGCAATTGATCTTAATTACTTCTCCCCATTGAAAGTCTTGAGTCTGAGCTGGACAATTTCAGCCAAGTTTACTCTTACTTCCCATTCCCTCCCGCCAGCCCCCTGGCACCCGGTTTGAATCTGGGCTTCGTCTAAACAGGAATTAATTATGTCAATGGAGGTGGTTATGTTCTTCTTCAGTTGTCGGGTCACAGTACACATTAAAGAACGGCAGCCATTCCATTCCTCTTGTCGGAGTTAGGTTGTGAAGGGCCCCTGTGATGTTCACCATTTCATAGATCTCTTTGGCTTTCTGAGACCAAATTGTTTCCGGTGGGAGCACCTCTGCTTTCCATCTTATTGTGAGGCATATTCTCGCAGCTAGGAGTAGGTAATGAGGCATGTGTAGGAGCCGGACCCATCAATCTTCTCTATTCTGAAGTCCAAACAAGACCAGCCAGGGGTCCGGGTTGCGTTCTACTCCTTCCACCTTCTTGACCCAGCCCAGTACTTTTTGGAAATACTCTTCTTTCTCTTTGATGTGTTCCTGGGAAAAGATCTTGTCCCTCCACAAGTGTTCATTGCAATTCCACCTAGAGTCTGACCTGTTCATGCCTTCCATCTCCAAGTCCATGGTGACCATGTCGTGGTCAGACCAGACCACTACTCAGATTGTGCTATTTACAATTATTGACCTATGTATTCTATATAGTAGCAGATAATCTATTCTGGTGAAGGTCTTGTGGACGCTGAGAAAAAAGTGTATCCCTTTGAGTTTGGGTGGAGTGACCTCCACACGTCAGGTAGGGCTCCATTTTCTAGGCTCTTTTGGAATTTCATTCCTCCCGCCTGCGGGGTCCCTCTGTATTCATTTTTTGTTACCTGCCGGTCAGCTTGTGGGTCAGCCCATGTATTGAAGTCCCCCCACTATGAGTAGCCCTGTACTCCTTGCTAGTATAGTGTAAAGGGCTTCTTTGTTGAAGGCATTCGGGCCTTGGTTGGGGGAGTATACCTCTGGCAGGTTGATTTCGATCTCTTCCCATTTCCCCTGTGCCATCAAGAGTCTACCGACCACATACCCTTCAAAACTGTAAAACTATCAAGTTAGAATACACCAACTGGTATCTAACTGCACCCATTTTACTGCAATATTAGTTTCCAATAGTAAAATCTTTAGAATCCACCAACAGGAATCAAACTGCATCAAAACATACCCTTCAAAACTGCAAAACTATGAACAGTTAGAATACACCAACTGGTATCCAACTGCAGCCATACTACTGCAATACTACTTTTCAGTAGAAAAATAGTTTGAATACACCAACAAGTGTCAAACTGCTTCAAAAAATGCCCTTCAGAACTATAAAAGTATAAATGGTTAGAATACACCAGCTAGTATATCAATACATCTGTAGTACTGCAATGCTCCTTTTCAAATAAAAAACTGTTTCAATACCAACAGATATCTAAATACTTCAAAATTCCTTTAAAAAAACGAAGCCACCAGCACTTTCGTGAAGCAAAACACTTACACCATTACAGTTCTTCCTATTGCAACACTGCTTTTAGTAACACATACACTTATTTGTGCACCTTAAGTACTGCACACGCCAAACAAACATAGTGTGACACGTAACGTCAAATAAATGTACTAGGGTTTTTTTAATCCTATATGGATTTATTTTCCGAAAGACACAATGATTATGCAAACAAAAACAGCAACTGTGTCAGGGTTAAGGGCTGGGGCAAGCAAAGATGTGCACATCATGTTAGAAACTAAAGCAACTGTGCTAAAACTACATTTCCCAGCAGCTCTGGGGAAATCCTGTAGTATTGCTTTTCGCACGTGGTGGCAGGTGAAGGTAATTGCAAGCTGCATAAAAACGTGTTGGTCGCCCGTGTCAGGTGCAGATTATTTTGTTGCAGCATGGGCGGTTACGGCACGCAGAAGGAATTCCGGGCGACTTGGAGGTGACTGGAGGCTTTTCTGTTTTTAAAGCAGTGAATCTTCTTGTTCGGGAAATCCTATGGGACTCCCCAGACCGAAGCTAAGTGCCTTCATCTTGTGTTTTCATGTGTTACAGGCATATTACGTGGAGTGTGTAGTACCCATGTCAGCATTTTTGCAAATCACGCACTGCACCTATGGCCATGCACCCAAGAATCTAGGAACTGGCCACAACCACCACAGCAAAATACGGCCATGCACCCAAGAATCTGGCCACTGGCCACAACCGCCACACCACAACTTACCCTTCACTTCCCAATTCAAGTGCCATCTGCAGACATCAAAATAGACCGCCAACCCTATTTTTTACTGATGCCAATATCGCCATATTATCTAGATTCTACTCTCCTACTCGAACAAGCACTCTTGTAGTCACCAAATAACCCCAAACGTGTTTCTCCAACTGCCCACCGAACACTTACTATTACAATGGTTGTGGCCAGATTCTTGGTTGCAAGGCCATATTATACTGTGGTGGTTGTGCCAGTGCCTATATACTCGGGTGCATGGCCTATTTTTAACCTATGAAAACATCCTCATATCATCTACATTCCACTTCCCTACCCTAATAAAGCCTGCCTGCAGTCACCAGATAAACTGCCTGCCCAAGACTCTATCCAAGGATTAATGCGGTGTCCGTGGACTGACACAACCCGTAGGCTCTTCTTCCACCTAAACAAATAGCCCCATATCATCTTCCTTTCACTCCCCCACCCTTCCCAGCCCCTCTTTCCAACACCAAATGACCCAAAATATGTTTCTCAGTCCTGTTCCCCACTGCACTGTCTGCAGACAGCCACGGATATCTGCGGATAGAACATGGCGGCTTTTAGAAAAATATTAAGCATCTCATGCTTTTCACTAAGCAATCTGCAGGTGCTTCATATGTCCGCAGAAATCACGCCATCCTCTGGACCAATCGGAGACCTGTCCGCGGAGAGAACAGGGAAGTGATTCTGCGGACTGAACTCAGATATCACTAATTTCTTTTCACTCACATTTCGCCTGTTTTAAAGAAAACTACTGGACAGATTTACACCAAGTTTACAAAAGCAAATTTCTGGGACCAAGCTGGCGCACCTGCCGTAAATTTGGTGAAAATCCATCCAGCAGTTTGGGTTGTAGGCATGAGCAAAACATTTTTTACATTGTGTCTATGGAAGAAAATAAATGTTGTGACACCCCCTATAACTCCCCCCCCTTAATGAAACCTCACCAAACTTGACAAGAAACTTCCGACCGGGCCATATACTGTTTTTGGAATGTTTTGTAAGGATTCATCCAGGGGGAGCCAAGTTCGAAGCCACCCAAAAAGTGCTCTTCCTATGAGTTGAGCAACTTAACCATAACTAAAGGGCCGCTAGCGCAGGCCCTGTAATATGTATGTTTTTAGACATACAGCGTGTATAGATTGTTAAATACTTCTTCAGGATAATTTGAAAACGTCTGTTTGTGTCATCTATTGATTATAATATGGGTGACCTTTTCTGTAATTTCCTTAGTGTCTCTCTTTGTATGTTTGTACCTTATTAATGAGCACATCTCTCAATTCCCAATGTCAATTCCCTACCTAGAGTGCATTAATGAAATATACACAGTTCCTATCAGTTGAACCACCTGAGCCCTTCCTATGGGACATCTGTGCCCTTTCTATCAGTGGGGACTTGGTTCAATTAATGGATGACAGGTTACCCGGTGGATTTCTTGCCATGAAATCATCAATCACTCTATCCACTTCTCTTACTACAGTAACTACCAATGTCTTTTCTGTCTTACCCTCTGTTCCTTTGTGTACCAAAAAATGAGTTGGACTCCCCTGGACAGGTTCCCACTAGCTCTATCCTTTAAGTCCCCAGCCTTTTGCACTAGTGCATCCATATCCTTCTGCAAGGCTACATTATTAGCCTTAAGAAGTGCAATAATTAATAGGCAGCAGCAACACATGTAGAGTGGGATAAATTGGAAGCCTGCAGTGACCATATCAATTTGCCCCCCACCGCTTTAAATAGCGAGAGAATCAGCCAAACCTTTTACAATGCAAACAACACCGATGAGTAGCATATCTTTGTGAAGCTAATTATTTTCTGAATTGGGGTGAAAGATGGATTGAATGGGCCAAAGGAAGGGATAATAAATATTCTGCCTCTTGGTCTCAGAGGAAGGGCAAGGTCCAAAGTACAGTTGGTTAATGCACCTACTGCAGCTATGTGCAGCTTGTGGGCACCTCATCCAGCACTGATGAGATACTGAGACATGTGTGCTTGATATGCCGGACGCTATAGACAAAAACCATCACCATGAGAAGGTGCCCTGTTAGTAATACCATCACATGAAATGTATCATCACTGACCCCAAGTCTTAACTTTATTTTCCTAATTTCTTTCAGGACATCTATGCATATATGGGAGGATCGAGAGAGCTTTTTTGAGTGCTACTGTAGGCAGAGTATGCATATCGAATTGATTGTGGGTATGCAGGGACTTAGAAGTCATTGAATTTTGGGTGATCACTCATGGCCTCCTTTGCGACCAGGTTATTTAAACTGTACTCTTGCCCTCCATTCCCCACAATATTGAACACCAGTTCAACCTCTGGCTCATAAGCAAGGATATGTCTTCATAGGAAATGTCTTGACTCTTATATGGATGTTGCTAAATTTGATTCCCAAGCAGATAATCTTCAACAAAGGCTTGTTTTTCAGGGTTATCCTAAGAAATTGGTGCAACACTGCTGCAAAAGAGCACGATTCACAAAATGTGATGCTCATTTGTCCATGCGCCAATAGTCTAATCGATTGGTATGTTCCACCACATTTTGCCAATTCAGTGAAGCCATTCAGAGGTCTAGGTTGAGGAACTGGCTAGTGCTGCATGCATTTGTCCGATTGCTTGAGAAACCTTCATTTGCATTTAAAAAAGGAAAACGTTTAAAACAAACACTTGTCAAAGCTTATAGGAGTTCTGGCATGCAGTAGAGCCCACTTAACATCTTCAACGTCCCATTGATAGGTAATTTCCCCTGCAACACATGTGTTGCATGCACATTTTCTAAAAAAAAGTCACCTTCTTCAAAGGTCAAGGCAAACTTGCATAAAAGCAACAATTATGGATTGTCAATGTAAATAAATATTGAAAATGGTCACAGTGTAGTGGAAGAATGGCAATCGTGTGGGTAATCCATCAGTTTGCTCCTCTGCATGCCCTTCCAAGATGTCTGCCATTGAGAACAGTGTTGTGATTTTTACTCAGATCCCTCTTTCATTTCCATGAATCTTCATGGCCTTGGGCCTTGTTATGCTCCACATTGGGAATTATTGTCAGTAGCCTTCTCATTTCAGGCTTCCAGCTTATTTCTGTTCATATATTGCACTATGACTGACATCTGCCGCTGCAGCCCTCAACAGACTTGTGAGATGGTTTATTCAGCTGGTTTCTGGCAAAGCCACATCAATTACAACACTGGCATGCAACAGACTCAATCGACTAAACCAGGCCCGCAGCCGCACCAACTATGATGTTTTTCATCACTTTAGCCAGTCTGTTCTTTCATTAATTGCTTCATTTTTGCTATGTCTGTAGTGGTTTGGGTTCCATGTAATAATGTCGCCACAAAAATCTCGCCATGCAAAAAAATCGCCGAAAAATGGCCTTTTTTTGTGGTGACATTATTGCATGGAACATGCGGGGGACACCCCCGCAAACCCCAAACTTTTTTTTTTCATTTTTTTTTGCCCCTGTTCCCATATATATGGTCACCCATACAATATCGCAGTGACCTTTTCCCGGTGATATTATTTACGGCGACCATATATATGGGGATAATATTACCTGATACCGTGGTTTGTTGATGCTATGAACTCATGCTTAATGATACAATGTATTGGGTCATTTACAGGTGGATTACATTTTATGTGAAGTTGAAGAACTCCACACCTTTTATCATCTGTAGCCTAGTTAAGATATTCTCTATTGGTATTAGACTGACCAGTGCATTTATTAGTCTAGCCATTATTAATTGATGGAATACATTTTCCTGGTAATTTTGTTGTTCACTTTGTAACTGCTGTGCAGAGACCCCAATTGATCTCTTCCCTCTTACCTTTGGATAGGATGTTCCTGTGAGCGTCCCTCATGTGAAATCACTGGCGGTGATGAGATGTGGTACCCAGAGAACACATTATTAATTATGTTTCCTTTGGGTTTTAAAAATTGCAGTCTGCCATTAATGTTTGGGCCCATGTCCATCGTATTTATTAAAATGTTATTGCCTTTATTCAAGCTTGTAGTGTTGTTTGGCAATATGTTTATCTATACAGTCTTTGTGTTTATTCTGTTTCCTTTATTCAGTCTTTATTTCCCTGATGAATATGTGCCAAATTTGTATATCACGTCAAAACTGGTCAGTACCTCGAGTGGCTTAAAGAATGGAATGTTCAACAAAATGTCATTCTCATGTATCTGCCACCTGGATTAGTTACATTAGTCAGCCTGCTGTGGACCTGTGCACTAATTGTTAGTGTTTTTTTTGTAAATCTATTGTTAGGCCCTAATTTTGTTCTTACATTTGTAGTCATATTTTGAGTGTTCACTGGTTCATGTTTTCTTTCGAATAATTCTATTTATGCAGACATTTTTGTTATTTCAAGTGATTTGTGTAATATGCTTTGTGTTATAATTGTTATTGAGTTTTGTAATGATCATATTGTTTACCCTGTTATCTTGTATACAAATATTATTATTTTTAGCTAATGATTCAATTTACTTCTTGAATTACTCAAAGTAAGTGTTTTTCCATTCAGACCTCCAGATATCTCTGTTTCAAAATGTATGTTGCTGACTGTTTTAAAACATGCAGGCATGTGGTGGACCCTCTCAAGATGTTTGCACATTGCATCCTTCACTTTTGCACTTACAAAAAATGCAATACAGTTTTAACAATCCACTGCTATATAAACTTATCATCTACCGTTTAAGAGAATTTAAACAGCAAATAGTAGCCTTGCACAGAACACAGCGCACCACATCAAATATTACATTTCACTAGTTATCTTCTCCAATGTGCTTGCATTCAATTATCATTACTACGCAGAAAAAGGGCATTATAATAAGTGCAAAATATATTGGCAGATGAATTGTAAGAATATTAAACTGGTTAATTTCATTGAATGCACCAATGTAATTGTACACATTATACAAATATGGCATTGGGGGATTGAATAATGAAATAGGCCTTTATAGGAGACCACAAAATCATTATATAGTTAATGAACACAACATGGCATATTCATTAAAATGGCTACTGAGTTGGGCGGCAACGGGAGATTTTGGCAGACATTCATTTTTGTGCCATGTTTTTGGACAATGTTTCTGCATGTGGTCTAAATCCATTTCTCCATTGGCATGGCTGATAACACCAGATCATAAACTAGCTCAAATTGAATTAGTCTGAAAATTGGCTTGGCTACCCACTATTTCTTTCATTTGGTGAAGTCCAATTGGTGACACACTTCTCCACTACCTTTTTTCAGATGATACCACCACTAGTTCTTGACTGTTGCCTATCAATAATTTCATTGTTGCCGAACACTGCTAGGTATGTCCACAACTCCATGCCATCAATGCTGAAATGCAACCTTTTTGGATGGTATTTGAGACACATGTTATAGAACACCTGTAAATCCCATCTGTGGCAAAATTTTATAAGGCGCTTCAAATCGCCGTCAGCCCTTTGTCACATACAATCTTCACATGGGCTGTATGATGTGGAAACCCAGGACCCAGCCATTTTTGACAAATATGTCTTTGGATTTTTCACAATTGAGCAAACTCCAGCAGAGATGATTACTTACTGACTGTTGTCATTTCATTTGTTTTTCCCAACCCTTCTTTTTCCTTGCAGCACTGATTTTCATCTTAAATACAGAATTTGGAACATGTCAAACATCATCTAGATGGCTGATCTGTCGGAGTCTCTCATGTACGACTTTGGCTATGCTCACGTGCCTGTCAGTGGATATTCATTTGATTTGTTACCCTATGGATTGAAGAAGTTAATTCGATTTTTAAAAACCTTGTTTCTCTACTGCAGCAGAAGAGCTATAATTGGTAATCTGGACCACCAAAGAGACTGTGATATGTTTAGGGCACAAGTGTACATGGTTTATGCGATACTTTCCACTAAATCCAGGACTGCTACACTGACCACCAGCTACTAATCAGAAATTTTTTCCTGCAAGAGCATTGTCCAGTGCTGCCTGATCTTGTTGCCATGCTTCATCTATTGCATGAAAGTGGTATTTTCTCTAGTACCTGAATTAGAAGTTCTTTGACATGAACTATAGCTCAAAGAAATTGAGACTTTTGAGAATATTGAACTGCTAAAGAAAAGTGTGCATGGATTTACCAGATTTCTAACTGCAACATTCCCAAGAAGTGGTTAAACAGACCACAAAAGTCTAGATTGGTCATACGTGCATGTGCCGTGAATTGTCAAGTTGGTGCCAATTACATGTTTCTTTAAATAAATCAATGGTTTACCACAGCTAGTACTGTGAGTTAATGTGCTGGATTTCAACATCTTAAAAATGTCCCAAAAGCAGCCCTAAAACACAAAAGACCTCAATCCAAGTATGCAGTTGTCGAGTTAATGTGCCAGTAATTCCATTTACTGGCACTATTCCATACCAGAATACTACAAGTCTGCAGGTGAGGTTGCCGGAATTACCTCCAGCCAAGAGCTGGTGGTAATTCCGGCACGCTACCGGCAAAAAAGCCAGTATTACTGGTAGTACTGGCAATCCGGCCTGGAGTTCTATGGGAATCCATGGAATGGGGATTAACCAGCATTGCCAGCACTTGGAATCTCCCTGTAATTCCAGAAGAGCAAGTGCTGGTAACAATATTACCGTTTGGTGGTATCCCGCCAGATTTAGCGTTGGGATACCACCAAACTTTTAGTTTCCCATGGAATCTTTTCATTTGGCAATTCATATTCTTCATTCTCAAGTACGGTTTTCATTTCTCTTACTCTAAACATAGTGTAGTCTGGGTCAATTTATTTATAATCCATAATGTCCTGAAGCTCTTCTGTAGCTTAAAAAAATAGAATGATCAGGTGTATGTGATGTGATCAGGTTACATTGAGAAACTCTTCTGTGTAACATGCAATTCTGGATTTGAAGGTGTAGATAATGTACAATATGTGTCTGCTCTGAATTTGGTTACCTCTCCTATTATTAATGGCAGCTGGGTAGGATACAATGAGGAGGAGTAATGGTCTTTCATCACTTTCTACGTCTCTGCACTGGTATTTATCTTCATTTCAAGCCATGCTTTCAGGACTACATTGTGGAATGGTTCAAATTGCTGCAAAATTAATTCTTCACAAATCAACATCGTTTGAGTTGTGGTCTGCACTTTCCTGTTTCCTTTTTTCCTAGGACTCTATTTGAATGCAATGTCATGTAATATTGTAAATGCTGTGTGATATCTTTGAACATTTAATTTACATTTCTGATTGAAAATTGGTTTTGGACATAACAAAGGTCCGACTCTAGATTGGCTGGCCAACTTCAATTGGGACATTAACATCCTCTCCAACGTGCCCTGAGCCTGTTCAGATCATCATCTGATTTCGTTCACTATAAAGATAGGTAACCAGCGTATCAATCAGGAATCCCCCCCTTATGCACGAGGAACAATCATGACATAACATTGGAGAAATTGCTTCTGCTGATACAACCCATCACTAACGTCACTACGAACATTCACACAGACCCTACTGTGTTAGTGGACCTCTAAAACCAGACTTTACTCAAAGCCATAGATACAATTGCACTGCTGAAATTTCACAAAGCTAAACCTTATGCGCACTTAAACTCCTGGTTTTCGCTGCACCTGAGATCCCTTTGCAAAATTAAAAGAAATGCAGAAGCCCTCTGGAAGAGCCTCCCAATAGCATCCAATAAGGACAACTTCCTGATAGCATCCCTCAACTACAAAGAGGTGATCCTACAGGCAAAAAAAGACATGTACAACAACCGTATCATCCAAGCCAAATTGACTACCAAAGAACTCTTCAATATACTCAGAGAGTTAGAATCCCCGGCCGTACCACCCGACTCTTGTACTAAAGACACCACTTGGTGCACCAACATTCAGAAAGCGCTTCTGGATAAAATAACTATGCTACAAGACAAAATAGAAGACAATATAATTAGTCTCCCCACTACCTCATCTCAACCAACCATATTAGCCCCACACTCGAACAACCACAAGTTATTTAACTTTTCTGCACTTTCCACTAAAGAGGAAGAGGACATCATTTCTAAATTAAAACCGTCAAGATGTAAGGGAGACATCTGCCCAGCCCCCATCATCAAAGAGGCAGTCAAGGAGCTGGATCCTTTTATCACCTCCCTAATCAAAGCTTCATTCGATACAAGTATAGTCCCCAATAACTTAAAAGATGCTTAGGTCCTTCCTTTACTCAAGAACCTGACAATGGACCCCAACATTACCGTCAATTTTAGACCTATCACTATGTCACTTTTCTATTGAAAATCTTGGCTAGAGCAGCCTATCTGCAGATTCAGGAGCATTTACGATCAAATAACCTTTTCGGCATCAGTCAATCAGGCTTTAGACCGAGACACAGTATGGAGATGGCCTTTATTGCCCTTAAAACACAAATAGAAGAACTAAAAGACAATGGCAAAATCACCCTCCTCTTACTTCTAGATTTGTCGGTGGCTTTCAACTTAGTAAATTACAAAGTCCTATGTAATCACTTAACTTCAGCAGCACACTTCTCTGATAAAGCTAACACTTGGATTCAGTCATCCCTAGACAACAGATCAATAAGGGTCATCTCACCCTCAGCAACTGCTGAGCCTGCACCAGTTACGTGTGGAGTCCCCAAAGGCTCATATGTGTCTCCAACTCTATACAATGTGTTCATGAAACCTCTCTTCGATGACCTTGACTATTTGGGTGTCACTTGCCCTAATTATGCAGATGACACACACATACTCATCCCCATCACCGTAGAGCATAAGATGGACTCCAACATACTTAATTACATCTACCATGTGATAGAGGCCTGGATGGCTAAGCACAGACTCTGTCTTGATGACGATAAGACAGAGTTACTCCTACTAGGATCCCAGCCTAAACTTAACAGACTAGATGAAAAGTTTGGCTCCTTCAATATAGACGGCAACACTATCAGGGTCTCTATGGAGGGAAAACCCTTGGCATCTATATTGACTCCACCCTAACCTTATCTAGACAAACTAATGCAATAGCTTCCTTGATGGCCTACACAGGCAAATTATTCACTGCATGCAGGCCGTTCCTAACCACGACTAATTGCATATCCATAGCCAAAGCTTTATTTTTTATCAAAGCTAGACTATTACAATGTGCTATACTTAGGAACCAGCCCACGGAACACAAAAAAGATGCAAGTTATACAAAATAACGCCATCAGGGCAGTGTTTGAATATCCCTAGAGCCCAAGACATCTCCGAATTCAGACGGAATTTGAATTGGCTGACAATCAAAGGATTGCTTTTAAATCCCTGTCTCTTACACATAGTTGCGTTGCGAACATCGCGCTGAGATACCTGACCAACAATTTCTCGTGCAACATTTCAGACCGCCCTTCCAGATTTGCCCATTGCTTTAAGATCCCTAGGTTCAAGTTACAGAAGGCAGGAGGTAGCAGCTTTCCCTTTCTAGCCATTAAATTGTGGAACACGCTACCAACATTGCTAAGAATCAAACCTTCCTACCATTCATTCAGAAGTAATGTAAAAGAGCTCTAGATTCTTCCTCTCTGCCAAAACATACTGCATCCACTTAACCTGTTAACATGTTAACCATGTATGCAACCTGTATATGAATACGTATCCTATGTAAATGGAAGAAATGTATGAACTGTGCAACCTATTCTCATGTAAGAAATGTGCCCAGATTCCTCAAGGCTTGGTGTGCTTAACAAATAAACAAAATACAAATACAAATGCGTACTATATTCCTTTCACATACCCCACAACCTAGTGTTTGTATATTGTCTACGTTCCTAAACCACAATGTAACAAATATCACTTTGGTAGCTATCTAGTTGCCCCAGATCTACCAGCAATTAGGGTGGCATCAAATCAGAGGGGTAGTGCTGCAAATCCAGCAGCTCACCCAAACCCGAATATAACCTCTCTGATCCTGCTCTCATGGCATTCTGCATGGTGATATCTTTTTCTGCAGTGGACCATCTAATCACATCGTCGACCCAACTAATGCAACTCGGTGGGGTGAGTCTTTTAAAGTGTAACACAATTTGGCATTTAACTTTGTTTTTCATTTTGGGTTTTATGGTTTTTGGTTTATTTAAAACTTTACAAAACTTAGGATTTTCAGCTATAAGACATATTGGAATACAAATAACACAATTCACAATAGTTTCTAAAAACAACAATTCCTAATCATTAATTAATTACTGAGAGGAATCTAAGAATAAATATACATTTGTTGTAAATTAATTCACTTTAAAACAGATTTCAAACACATTTCATATCCAAAGGTTTGCATTGCACTGTTCATTCTATGGTACATATATTCTTCAGAAATGCATTTACTCTCATTTTCATTACAACAGAGTTTCCATGAAGCATTTCATACCATAGCTTTTCTCTGTTCACGTAAGAAGTATTGGTAACACATTGCAAAAAGTGTTCAATTCTCTGGGGCATCAAGCTCGGGCATATCAATAAAAGATGCATTAATGACTCAATTACACCTTTCCTCTGACAAAACCAACAAACTTTATCTCCTCCTCAGCTTTTGATTGAATATTCATAACCTTGTGTCTATTTAATACATTAAATCTAAATCGCGTGGTACTATTTCTAAAGGACCGGGAGGGATATTTCACTATATCATTTTCAGGGACTGGAGTTCATTTCCAGAATGAAATGAATTGACAATACAAATTAGAATTTAAAACAAGAGCATTATTTATGATCCAATCATTGGCTTTTTCTTATTGTTTTATTTTGATGGGATTCTTAATAAGAGTATCAATTGTGAGCCCCAAATTTAATAACATTTTCTCACCCGCAATTTTGTGAGAACACATGAAATTCCTGTTCGATTCAATACCTAAGTAATAGTACATAGATTCTTTTTCAGACAATAGGCATTTTCTCAGCAGAGTTAACATTTTACAATACATTAATTAATTGCAGTCCAAGTTCATACTGTATCATCTCGAATGGGATGCATTTAGGGATAAAACTAATTTCAATCCTCAGACCACAAATTCCCTCCTTGTTTTCTCATTCTTCCTTCATGGGAGTCTGCCCAATAAACAAACCTCAGGGTCAAGCACCAGGTCACAGTCCTTTTATTTCAGCCAGACATGTCACTGCTTACCGCCACAGGGGTTGCAGGCGAGAACAACTGCATACCTTATGAATGAAATTAGCAGGTAGCAGCTTGCATCTTGGGCACGTGGCTGAACGGTCATGGAAGAATGTGTGCACCCGCTCTATTGTCATATACACCTTTTCCACATATTTGTAGTGTATACGTTTCAATCGTGTGTTTTTGGACACTTCCCTCACATGTTGGCAGATATCTTGCCACTTAGCATCATCTATATTTATCTCCAAATCCAATTTCCACTTCTGCCTGATCCTTAATATCCCTTGGAATCGGTTGGGAGCCAGTGGCCTGTGCAAATTCTATATTGTTTTCTTCCCTCCAACTGCTCACTCAAGTTAGTTTATTAATATACATATAGAAATCAATGTTTTTGTATACATACATATTACCATAAAAAACACACATCATCAAAAGTCCTTATTTAAGAGCGACAACTAATTGTCATTTAACAAACGCCTAATTACATCAAATATTAAAAACACCATAATAACTATAGATTACAATGAGTTAGAATATGATCTTGGTTAAAAAAAAACAAATTGAAAAAGAGATATTGGGAATTAAAAGATGTGTCTATCTAAAATTCATCACACGCTATAAATACAAGACTACAAAACCACAAGTTGTAACACACAGATTAATACAATTCGTCTACAATTTTCAAACATTTCACATACAATTTTATCATATGAAAAATACAGTTCATGTCATTGCCTTCCATTAGGATATTCCATAATTGGTCTGTAATCTCAATGGGAAACATGTTGTTATAGGATTTAATTGCCAGATTTCTTAATGGACACAGATGTCAAATTGCATCATTATGTGTTTTGAAGATTCCATTTCCATTTCACCACACAAACGGCACAATGACGATCAATTCTAAGTAACGCTCCATTTATTTCAAGTACACTAGATGCATTAAATTTGAAGAGCAGGTTTTGCCTGATTACTTAATCATCCCGACTATCTCATGCTGTGGTGGTACACTCAGAAAGCTGTCTCGGTTGTACTTATTGTGGACATAGTTACAGCATATGATAGGAACTGGCTCCTCGATATGCCCCATTTCACACAGAAGTCGCTAAATGCCAGGGCCGTGTCCCTCTCATAGAGATCCCCACTGGTTTACAACCCTTGGTGCCCAAATTTTCCTTCCTCCTGGTATTATCAATAGAGCCTTTGAATACGCTATTGCCCCATAGTGGGCGTGCATGTGCCACTACGTTTCTGCTCTTTTTGCCAGGATCTAATGTTGCCCACATTTGGTTTAATACCTGCACCGGTAGAGGCAGATCTTTAACCTTCAATGCTTCTACCCATAGCACATTCATCAGCTCTTGCCCCCTGCTCATGTCATGTACCTTCCTGCCTGGGAGGTCCAACTTATCATTCACCCACCGTTGCATCACGTGCTGCAGTTGTGCTGTGTGGTTTTACCTCTTAAAATCTGGAGTGCCCAGTCCACCCTTCTCTACGGGTAATTTCAGTGTGAAAAGGGTGATTTACAGGGTTTTATTACCCCCAGTACAACTTAAGGAGTATCTCAACTAGTTTCTTTAAAACACCCAGAGGTATAACTGTGGGTATAACCTGAAAAAATGCAATAAACTCAGAAATGTTACCATCTTGGAGTTCACAATCCTCCCCATCAGTGAGAATGGCATGCTGGCCCTCATCACTACCAGATTACTTAATTTAGGCAGCATGCATTCAAGGTATTCATGATAAATGGATTCAAAGTAGGCATTGATCATCACTCCTAAGTACTTAAAGGAGTTTGTCAAGACACTAAGTGGAAGGGCGCTGAGCTAGCCCAAACCTCGCTCGATACGGGGAACAGCACCGACTTAGTCCAGTTGAATTTCAGCCCCTGCACCCATTCAAAGCTTTCGATCTGCTGCAGTGTCGGCGGCATGGCATGCACCAGATCCTTTATGTATAGTAAAATGTCATCTGCATACAAGGAAATTAAAGGTAGCCTCCCATCCACCTCAATTCCCTTCTCAGCCAACTTTCTCCAGAGAGAAACCACCAGAGGCTTCACAACGAGTGTGAAAAATAATGTATATAGGGCAGCCATGCTTGGTGCCCCTTCCAATGGAAAATCCCCCAATAAAATGTAATTGTTTTATAGCCTGACCACAGGGGTGTGGTAATGTATTTATATCCACTTGAGAAACTGTTGCCCAAACCCATATTTTTGCAGAGTGGCTCGCATGAACTCCCAAATGACCAAGCCAAATGCCTTCTCAGCGTCATGATTCTCTGGGACAAATTTACCATCCATTCTCCTCAACCTATCTAGCACCAAGAACCACCTGCACAGACTAAGGATAGTATGTCTATTTTCAAAAAAGCCTGCCTGATCCACTGCCACCAGGTAGGTTGCGTTCACAGCAATTCTTATAGCCAATATATTGGTAATCATTTTCACTTCAGTTTTTATTAAGAACAGTGCTCTTTCTGAGTCACAGTTTGTTTCATTTTTGCCAAGGTTCAGCAGCAGTATGATTACTGTCTCTCTGAGTGTAGAAGGTAGGTATTCCAAGTCCATGGCACCCCTATACATCTTGTGCAGATGCAGAACTAAGAGTTCACCAAACATAGAGTAGAACTCTGCTGGCAGTCCCTCAGGCCCTCGAGGCTTGGCCGTAGGGAGGCTAGCGATCACACACTCTGTGTCTAGTTTTTTTCTGCTCAAGCATTTCATAATCTGACTGAGCCAGTCACAGCAACATCACATCTGCCAGGCACTCCTTGGCTTGTGCCTGCCTTGTCCCGCTCCATGTATAGCTCTGAATAATACTTCTTAAATGCTTTATTGATTAACACTGGGGCATGTGTGATGTGGCCCTCTGAGACTTCTATTTGGTTAATTGGCTTTCTGTTCCTTGACCTTGTCATCATCCACAACAGTATTTTACCATCCTTGTCCCCAAACATGTGTTGGTATTTAATGTATTCCTTGTACTTAAACTTACTGATCCTTTCCCTAGCGGAATTCAGGCACCCCTGTAAATTCCACTGCCGCTGACCTATGTGTGGTCAGAGAACCTCAGAGTGTTGATTGCTTGAACCTGTCTTTCTATCTCTATAATTTATTGGATCAGCAGCCATCTGACCCAGCATGTTTTTGATATATTCACCCCTCTTCTGGTGGCTTTAAAGGCCTCCCAGAAGACCCGGCTGGAGCTCACTTAGTCATTATCCTTATTAAGAAAAATTCACTTATTCAATCATGTGCCTGTTGGCCACATCCAATAATACTGAGGACTGCATTCTCGACTGCAATTGCCTCATACGATACCTCCCCACGTTTAGCGCAACACACAATGGCGAATGATCAGATAAAGAACAATCCAAAAACTGAACCTCTCTTACCCTGTGTAAAAACAAGTTACTTATAAACACCATGTCAATAAGTGAAAACATGTTGTGCACCTGTGATCAGTATGGATATCCTCCACACCTGGGTTGCAGTCCCTCCATACATCAGTCAGTTGAACTCTTTCAATCAACTATTTCAGTGTTCTAGCTGCCGTGCCCAAAGGGCGCCCCAATTTTCTGGAGCTATCCATAAATGTGTCTATGATACAGTTAAAGTCGCCACCCCACACAATCAAAAGGACTGGGTCATCCAAATAGGGGTGTACATAGTTAGTAAGCATACTTTTGTGCCATTGTGCAAGCCTCTCAGCCACACGAAATCAGTCAGTGTCATCAGAGAATTGTTTTTGCAGTTCGAATTAGACTGCTGGAGCCATCCAGATCGCCAACCTTCTGGCAGCTGAAGAAAAGAAGGAGAAGTATAACTGACCATTCAATTGGCTGTGTAGTTTTTTATGCTCCGGACCTCCCAACTGTGTTTCTGGAGCACTGCCAATTCGATGTTGTGGTGCTTTAAGTAGGACACAACCCTGCACCTTTGACTCCACTGTTGATGCCCCAGATATTCTACAACATGCACTCTGTAGCCCAATTAAGAACTAATGTAGCCCTGCTGGAATGTACTTGATTCCACATTAAAAACAATCTGCTTAGCCAACTCCCTTAACCCTCCCATGATACCATACCGCAACTTGCAAACAACAATAGCACCTCAGCTGCCATGCTGGCTGGTGGTTGTGCTTTCCACAACAAAAAGTAACCAACTAATGCCCAGATGGTCCTTGATCACTGGCACCCTTCTCAAGTCACCCAACGGGACTGGGGCAAGCCCTAGGACCAGTGATGGGTAGGGTAAGTGGTCTGCTCATTGCCTGCCACTGCTACCGTCAATGATAGAGCTTGGGATCAATATAGAGTAGCTCCTCTGTTAATCGCATATTATGGGCGCTCCCTCTACCACACACACACCCCACACCATCACAAATAGTCATAAATGAAACTGTTGCATAATTATGTACATTAGATACATAACGTTCTGCTGGGCGTGGCACACCAGCACCTGAGAAGAAGTGACTCCGCCCCCCCGCATCCACTCTCAGGTGGGCCGGCGGCAAAAAGGCATATTTCAGATTTCCCTCCCGGAGCAGCTTCTTAACGCCTGTGTAGGTTTGTCCCTGTTTCTGCATTTCCACACTGTAGGCACGGTAAAAGGAAAGCCTAGCAATATTACATGCTATGTCTACCTTCTCCCTGGCTGCCAATTGTAATCTGACCTTGTCCTGATGCTTAAGGCACTTTATAATGATGCCTCAAGGTGGTGCTCAAGATATGGGTTGCTGTGTCAGTATTCGGTGAGCCCTGTCCACAAGTAAGCCACTCATCTCTTCCTTTTCTGGTAGCAGTGCTGGTATGGAGTCTACAATAAATGTTTCTAGCCTGCCTTTTTCAATGCCCTTGGCCAGGCCTAATAGGGGCACATTATTCCGATGTGAGGAATGCTCTGAATCCACAACCTTACTTTGGAGCTACGCATGAGATGATTTGAGCACCGCCATGACTCGCAAAGTGCTCGCAAGTGAGTCCTTCATTCCAGGACACGCTGCACCACCTCAGTGGCTCTTTTTCTGAGCTTGTCTTGGTCATGGAGGATCAGGGTGATGTTTTGTTCAAGACTGCTGAGTTGCTCCATTATGGTTTTGTTCCCTTCCATTATCAGTTGTTTAAGGTTGCTGTAAGAGATGTTGTCTTTGAGTGCCTACCCCCATTTTGTTGCCAAATGTGTCCCTGTTTAAAATCTCCATGTAGACGTCTGTGCTGCACTGCCAGCCGTGAAACTGCATTGTATGTTGTACTGATGAGTCTTGGCCACTGCAGCCTTGGTGAATTTTCTCCCCGGCATCTTTGTGGAGGTGGTCAGTGGGACGAATCAACTTCCAGGGCACCAGTGGTCCAGGGATGAATATCAGTTTCTAAACCATCAAGTAATCCCACACCTCTAGTACACCAGAAAGGATCCGAACAGTTTGGAATACAAGTGAATTATAATACCTCCTTGTCCAATTTTGGTAACATGGATGGACCGGCAGGCTTATCTCTGCACGGTCGTGGAGCGATGGTTAGTTGCAACACAGCGAAAATACAATTATTACCCAATGATAAAAGGGACTGTCCAGTCAAGGTTGTATAAAATATCTACTTCATTATTACTACAACAGACAGTTCTAGCACTACAAAATACAACCCTGTAAAGGAACACAGAGGACAGACAGTTTTGTGAAAGAAAGGAATGCACTCTGGATACTGACAGGAGAGTAGTTAGTAATCAGTCTTACAGTTTAAGGTTATTCGGTTGCAGCACCAATGGGTCAAAGGGTTGTAACTGTCTCTAGGAGCCTTAGTAGAAGCATCGAGGGCAGAACAACAATGTACCTGGTTCTGAAGAAGTTCTTGGTGCTTGACAGCATAAATACAGTTCCAGGGTGCTTTGAAGTCCTTGAGACAGGAATAGTGGTGGGAGACAACTGCAGGTTTTCAGGCGGCAGGCAGTTTGGCAAGCGAGGCTGGATGGACGTCTGCAGGTTGGCCGGCGCGGTGACTCGGGCCAAGAATCATTGTCTCTGTGCTGGTTGGTGGATCTGGAATGCTGGTCGAGGCCGGTGGACGGCTGCTGTGACTCCGGCGTGACAACAATCAGCAGTGCAGCCAGATGCAGTTCAAGGAATTGACCGTCTCCAAAATGTCCTTGGATGATGGATGCTGTTTGATGCTTGTGTGGCACTTTTCTTAGCTTCTTCGCAGGGCTACTTTCATCCTTTCAAGGCGGATGGCCCAAAGCTCGGGAGAGTGATTGCAGGCAACAGCCTTGTCCTTATTCAGATACTCTCCAGCACTTCCTACCTAGGAAGGTTTCTGGCAGAACCTAGCAGGGCATGTTGTGTGCTGGCTGGTGACCAGTTCTGGTGCTGCTGTACGGGTCTTCTGAGTCCCGTATCTGCCCTGGGAGATGTTTAGGGGAGGGATATTACTTCCATTTTTGAACACCTGGTCTTCCTTCCCTGGCAGTAGATGTAAGGTAGACTGTACCTACAGCCCGGGTCCAAATGAGTCCTTCTCTTTACTCCTTTCAAAGTCATTGGATGATCTGTCAAGTGAGTGGTTCAGCCCTCTTTTAAAGCCAAATGGGCCCCAGTGATTGGTGCGGGCTAAACTCACCTTAATGAACTAATCCTTTGTCCCCACCAACAAGCTGCTGTTATGCATGAGCTCAGGGCCAGAGAGCTCTGCAACAGGACAGACAAGGGGTGACAACACATACCTAAGTCTCACCCATCTTCCTGTCTGTTGTAGATCAAAGTATCTCTCTGGTTAACTGAGCCCTCTGTGACTCTTGATTTAAGCGCATGTCTCCTTTGAAGTTTGTGATGGGAGCAGACTTCCTGTCTCCACCAAATCACATCCTTCATCCCTCTGAAAGGGGTCTGCTCTGTAGGGACAACTTCAGTAACTGCTGGACCCACAAAGGTCATTCATTGCATTTCATGCAGCAAGGTAGGAACTAGCTTCCAACTGACACATTGCGTACCAAAGGAGTGTTAGCCCCACCTTCCTGTTGTCTCTTCTGGCAATCAAGCCTCTTCTTTAGGCTTTCTTTAATTATCCCTCATTAGTATGCAATGCGACAAGTCGGATTAGACAAAAGGAAAGCAGATCAATGGGGAATTTGATATTTTAATTAGGCTGCCAATGGCTGGAGGAAGGTGTGCCTTCCCCCTTCTAGAGATGCTTTGATGTACCTGTGGCTGTCACATTCCAGCTGAATATGACAGGGGAAGACAGCACCTGTAGGCTATGCATTTTGTGCGGGAAGCAGATGAAATGTGTGCAGAATGGCCTCACCCGTTTCTCAGAGGTCGGTCTAACATCATTCATTTTCATTTATCAAAAATCCAACATACAAGGTCCCAGTGCGTGCAGTCGTCTCCACCTCTCTCACTATGCACAACAGCACCCTAATGTCGAGTGCTCAGTGTCACCAGTGGTGCTTCTCTCTTCCAGGGGCCTGGTGTTGATGTAACAGGATTTTGTGAACAGCATGGATGCCGGATGCCGCAGGAGGCCATCAGTCCCCCAGGGGAGGTCTTCTGATGTTAGTTGCCTGGGACACCCTACATTGTGGCAGCCTCACCTCAGGGATCCACCTCAGCACTCCGTTCATGCAAGCAAATGTAGGCCTCTGTATGGGTGTGTCCTGAAACCACAGCAAATCCACACCCGTACCGTTGTCCCAATGACAAAATCTTGACTGGTGGGGTGCTGGCCGGTATCGGCTGCCACTCGTTGCCTCTTCATAATATGAAGTCCCTCTCCCAGGATAATTCCAGTATAATTAGTGCAGAGCCACATTTCTGCACTGTTACTTTGCCACCATCTTGGCCAAGCACCCAGCAAGTGGTATTTTTCATGGTCAATTATTGATGTGCATAGGCATTTTCTTTGCAGAGAGACCATGGTATGTTGCCTTATGTTTGTGTATTTAGACCATCTGGTTTTTATCAGGCAAGACACACCATGTTTATGGGGGCAGATATGTTCATTGTATTGTAGCTTTGAGAAGTAAATTTACTGTGAAAAGAGGACTGTTGTGCCATCTCCACAAACTTGCACTATACTCCATTGGAACATCTAGCTGAATGTAGTCAGTTAAAGCTTTTTGTTCTTGTCTGTTGATGTCCCTAGGAAACCTTTTAGCAGAGACTGGGTGGCCATTTTTTATGTTTGAGTATTTTGACCATCTGGCTTTGACCAGCAAGATATACCAAGTCTACATCAGCAGATAATTACATGATATAGAAGCTTTTATCTTTTTTTTTTTTTAAATAAAATGACTTTGAAAAGCACACTGCTGTGCCATTTTGGAAAACATTTTCCACACCCCAGTTATACACCCAGCTGAATTTAATAAACAAATGTAAGTGTTTTATGTTTACATCAGTGTCTTTATGTTTTGAAGTGACCTTAAGCTGGAGCAAGGATAGTCAGTCCCCTTATGTTTGTGTATTTTGACAATCTGGTTTTAACCATTAAGACACACCATGTAAATCTGTCTAGGTGTGTTGATATTGATATTGATATTTTATGTCTATCGCGCTCATACACATGTGTTTCAGAGTGCAACAAGGCAAGGAAGGGGAACAGGGTAGAACAAAACCACGATCTTACTACGCCCAGTGACATTGAGAACGCACAAGTGCATGGGAGAGGGGAGGAGAAACGTGCGCACAAAGGGGGAGAAGTGGAGAGTGCAGAGCAAAGGAGAAACAGATCAATAATAATAAATACATAATAAAGGCAGCAAACAGTGGTAGTGCAGCCAGCAATTGGCAAGTGGAGGGTTTAAAGCAGCAGACAGGGTAGGTCTGATAAGTGCAGGAAGAAATAAAGGGGGGACTGCATGGGTACAGATACAGACGCCAGTGCAAAGGATGGCCCGGAGGCAGTGCGGGAGGGTGAGCAGGTACCTGGGCCCAGAGGACAGAGGGTGGCCAGGTGCAGGGTGCCAAGAGAGAACAGATCATCATTGGAGAGGGGGAGCGAAGGCAGAAGCAAAGAGGAAGGTGTTGAGGTGCTTCCGGAAACAGAGAGTTCTCCTCAGGTTTTAGAGTGACACGGAGGCTGTTCCAGAGGGAGGCCCGAGCCAAAGACAGAGATCACCCCAAGCTCGTGTCTTTGAAAAACGACTGACCCTGCGGGAGTTAGAGGTAGAGAAGCGAAAAGCAGACAGATAGTGGCATGTCAACGAAGCTTGTATTTCTTTATCAAGCCAATGTAATGGTGAACATATGAACGTTGTGTTATCTTCTAAGACTTGTAACACATACCTTTAGGACATTATGCATAATTCAAAGGTTAGGGAACATATAGGTCCATCCGGAAGGTTTGTCTGTTTGTTTTCAGTATTTTAATCATCTGACGTTGCGCAGCTTGAGACACCATATTGCAAGATGTACAGTTATGTGGGCTGGCTGTTTGTGTAATGGCTCGGAAGACTGTATACCTTTCAAAATCGAATAGACTCAAGAGCACAATGCCATGTAATTATATACATTACAACCTAGAGGTAAGATAATGCTTGAAGGCGCACTGTACGTTCTATGAAGTGTTGTCTTATGGCCACTTTTGATTGCACTACTTTTATAAAAAAACAAGCACTGTCTGATAACAAAAGATGATAGCCAAAGGCATATACTTGAAGGAAAATGAACTAAGTCTTTGTCTAAAAAGTAGCAGACCCGCTAGCATAACAGTTAAAATGAGAACACTCACAGGAGTGTCAGGCATTAGATGAATCAGACATTTCCTATCTCATTGAAAGCGTCAGACATCATAATATTTTATGACCAATGGTAAAATTGTTAGGCGTACCATTTTAAACATTCTTTCTCATGTTCAAGTGCTTTCTTTTCTCGGTATAGCTAATAGTGTTTTGCATTTTTATGTATTTATTTATTTAGTTAATTTTGTTTAGTGCGAACTAGGCCAAATGCACCAGAGTGCTGCACAAATTTCCATATATAATAAATGCAATAAAATGAATGCATGCAATGATAACACTCTTAAAATCGAGAAATTACATAATAGTAGCTCATTAAAATACAGAATTGCAGAGACATGATGTAAGTGTTTTCATAAATCTCAAGTAATCAGAAATCTTGCACAGATCAACTAGCGAGGCATTACATCAAAAAACAGCTGCAACAGAAAAAATACTTTTCAAGCAGAACACATGGTTACATTTACAGATATCTAGCTGGAGAGAATCCTGGCTATGGAGACCTTTAGACCCCCGGAAATCACCAATTGTTTTGCATTTCGGCAGATACGAAACAGTCTCTAAATACAACACTTTATAAACAATACTTGGTAACTTCAAAGTAATTCTGGCATCCAGAGGTTGCTAATGAAGAGATTTAAAACAGGGGTAATGTCATCAAATGTCTGTGCTCCGTGTCGTGTGGCAGCATGGAATGCTACTTTCAATTGAGCTAAAGAAGGAAGAGGAATACCTGTTAAAATGGAATTTCCCAAATACATTTGAGATATAAGCAATGATTGAGCTCAGGCACGAAATGAGATGGTGATACAAAGGTTTTCTCAGATCTCAGAGAATACAAATGGTAAATTGTAGATTTCACCATGGCATTAATAAGAGGTAAAATGGTCAGTTTGGAATCCAAAATTGAGTGATTTGGAAGTATGTGAAAATTCCACAGTGGATCCCAGGAATTGTGCATTCACAAACCAATTAGAAAAAGTAGATTGACAGGAGGAATGTGAAAACAAAAGAAATTCAGCCTTGGATAGATTCAATATTCGAATAATAATCAGCCATACAGATCTCAGAATCCAAAAGACAATCCTGGAGTCGAAACATATCCCTTTCCTATTATATTCTCAAATAGCTCTCATGCTGCATGGAGAAATACTTCCCCATCCGACCACTCAGATCCGCAAACTGTCATCTCCTCAAGATCCCCAACTTCAGTAGTCTTGTGGTGGGGGGCAAGAGCTTCCTGGTCGTGTCCGCCAAACATTGGAACAATCTCCCAGCGGTCTTCAGAAAGGAACCTGCCTGCTGGACCTTTCGTAAAAATCTAAAGACTTGGCGGTTCACCTAACACAGCACCTTCTCAGACTTGATGCTTGTCCTGATGCAAAGAAACCACGAAGCCTACTGTCCACCCCAAGCGGCACCCCTACAGACTCAAGCCCTGTCTTCCACTGCTCCCCTTCTATCTGTTCCCCTTCTATTTAGTCAACCCTTGTCCTCCCCCCTTTTCGCCCTCCCCATACTTTCCTCAATGTACCTAGAGACTAGACAACCAATAAATGCAACAGCAAAAAAAACATAAATAGAGTTCTTCACACAGGCACATTGATGCGGGTCAACACCATGATTTGCAGCCAGGGCGCCCAGGGATTCTGTGTATAAATAAAAAGCAATGGTGACTGGATTGACCCCTGGAGGACACCACAAGGAACTTGAAATGGGTCTGAGTGATTCTGGCCGCTGACGATCAAGAATTATATAAACCATTTGAGATCCATACCTCTAATCCCCATAAGATAAAATCGAATTCCAAGAGGAGTTTCATGGTCAAACATATTGAATGCTGCAGACAGATCAAGTAAAATCACCCAACAGGATCCACGGTCATCCAAGATTCTATAAACAACATATAATATGTGTAACATATATGTTTGTGTGCTACAGCTGGTCCAGAAACCAGACTGAAATGGAGCTACTAAATTCTGATTAGAAATCCAACTATACAATTGATCAGAAACCACTCTCTCAAGGCACTTCCTAGGAAAGGGCAAGGAACTAACTGGTCTGTAGTTGGACAAACACTCAGCATCCAAATTATATTGTTTTGATAGGGGTGATACCTGTCCTGATTTCAGGGAGCCAGAACCAAGTGATAGATGTAATGGCTGTCTAATGAATGGGAGGAACATTGAATAGATATTACATGTTTAGGCAATGCTCCATGGTAATGCTTAATGAGGTATTGTGAAACAACACACTTACTTCCTAGTGTACACCATGATGTGCAGCCTCGAAAACCTTGCTAATTTAAATTCATTGCTTACCATTACGTTTCCATATCATTTTAGAAAAATAGTCCCTATTTACTTTTCGCTGTTTTGGTGCTCACAACACTTGTAGATTTCAATGTGCCTACCAGAAATACCAGCACTGCTGATACATTGTATTAAAGGTAGAGATCTGTAATGCATTTTCATACTGCTTCATGCAATCCCCCTTCTTCACCCTGCCCAGAAATACCCATCTCCAGCATTAACATAACAGTGCCCACCTTTGTTGGAGGTGGGGAGTGGGGAAAGCAGCACCGTTTGGGTACCACTTTGCTAGAGCCACATCCTTAGCAGTACCTCAGTGTTTGAACACAAGATTCTGTGCACATACATGACCTGTGGCAATGACAAAAGCTGTGACAAAGCTACTCCAAGGACTGTCCGGGTTAGAAATGGCTACAGAGTGGAACACGTGCTTGTCAAATGTGCCAGTACCAGATATAAACTGTAAACACATGTCTTCACAAAGTGTGAAATGAAAGGCTAAGGGCCTCATTACACGGTAGGCGGTAAGGGTTTACCGGTACCGGTATTTTACCGGTACCGGTAAACCCTTACCGCCTTACTACGAGGTCCCTTTGCGGGTTGGGGAATTTAACGCCTGCTTTTTGCAGGCGTTAAAAACCAACCCGCAAAGGGACCAGGGAACTAATAACGGTACTGCAATTTGCGGTACCGTAATAAGCGCCTTCCCCATTCCCAGAGAGCCCTATGGGGCAATAATGGGAATGGGGAAGGGCAATGGGGGAAGGGGGAATTACCGCCCCACCAACCTTGGAATAGGGCGGTAATTCCCCTTTCCACCAAGGCGTTGCCGGTATTTTACCGGCATGGACCAAGGTGCTAGTAGCACCTTGGTCCATCGCCATCCGTGTAATGAGGCCCTAAGTCTGTATTGTTTGTAAATGTAACCAATCAAACACACATGCCATGTTTAAGTGATTGTTTTGTCAGTTAAAAGTAATGAAAAAAGGTAGAACATATTTACAAAGTGGAATCTTTTTTTTAAAAGATTTGTGGCATGCAGTGCCCTTTATGTGAGTACAGTATGGCTGGATGTTCCAAATAATAATTGAATGTGACCCTTGGCACATGAAACAATCCAGTATGCTACCACATTTGTTTTTTCCTTGTCAGCTAGTTACTTTTCATTTGTGTAATCTTTATCCCACATTTTATAAGATCCTAAAGATCCTAAAGAGGTGTCTCCCTGGGATTCAACTCACCAAAACATAGCACCTACAGGAGACACTTCCTTCTCAATATAGCCTGCTATTCCGCTGTCACTATTCAAACCATTTCAAATCTCATCATACCATTTTATAAGAGCAGGGACCAGTTCAGGAATAACAAAACCAAACACTAATACCATTAAGTAGTTGAATTGCGAGGTGTTCAGCCACATGTGATATATGAATTAAAAAAATAAAACCTATATATGGCAGGCTCTTTGAATATTTTTGATGCTGTGAAAAACAATGGGCCTCAGTATGACTTTGGCGGTAGCCGTGCCGGTAAAGTCATGAATTTTCCGGCACCCAGGAATGGACAATTACCGGGGCATTACAGCCCCGGTGGACCCAGTAATTGCCCATTCCCGGGCACCGGAAAATATTAGTCCCCATTCCCATTGAGTCCTACTGGACTCAATGGGAATGGGGAGGCCGGGTGAACCGGCACCATTCATGAATGGTACCGGTGCATCCATCGAAGTCTGCCACGGGTGCCGTTCCGCCTGCCAGGTCAGAAAGGCACCCGCTCACAGAACTCAGAAACAACGGTACCAGCAAGCTTAACTGTACTGTTGTTTCCTGACCGGCAAACATAACGAGGCATGTCTTAAACAACACAACTGAGAAATTCAGAGTGTTGCCAAGAATGATGCACGCTGGGATAACTCAACAAGTCTTCCATGAATTCAGCAGGCATGCACACTGTGCACATCAAAGCGGAACGATGTGTTGCAAGAATCTAAAATGGTTAATTGATAGAAGAAAAATGCAATGTATGGTGCTGGATGGGAATGATTTAAAATTATTTGCTTTGCCAATTTTGATTATACATGCTCAGCACCCCCAAAAAGCCAGTATTTAAATCACAAAGTGGCATCAGGCCATAGTAGGCATATGGAACAACATGACAATGAAGAAAGCGCAGGGCCAACATGGATACAGTACTATTTTTTATTTGTGCTCAAGGATAGTATTTTAATACATCGGACCGTTTAGTCACTACTTTTGACCATTGTTGATCTAACATTTGTAATTTAAATCGACATTACATGAAAAGTCAATGTTTAGCGAAACAAAATCCATGTTCTGAAACAGTAGCTTCAAAAAATTAAGATTTGACACAGGGAGGTGTGTGACACTATTGCAGTGAATTGTGAGCAAGTTAGATTATAAATGATGTGAAAATGGTAATCAGTTGGTTTGTTAAACAAGTCGCAAGGGATGTGTGAAGAAAATGCATTACACAACGATTTCACAATACTAAAGCTAAGAAACCTCATTTGATCACTGATGCAAACAGATTAGTAGAAACATATTAAGATAAATGTGAAAGCGACATTCATTGTTGAAAATTGTTGAAACAGATGTCTATAAATGTGCATATGCATTCTTCTGAAAAATGGCACGCTCCATTGGTAAAATTAATAATCCAAAACACTTACACTGACTGATGTACCTGATGTTCCAGTATTTTGGGGTTTCCACAAGATGTAGAAAGTTATTTGGGAAATGTAAAAAATAATTTGAAGCACATAACGAACAAAACACAGACATGGCTAATAAAGTGAAAATGGAGACAGTAGTGCTTTAACTGGGCTGTTGCCAGGCCCCTTTCCTATTAGACCACAGCGGGACACATTATCCTGCCACGGCCACAGCTGCGACGGTAGATGCGCACACCATTTCAAGTCAGGCAAGCTCTGACTGATAGAAGTGCCAGCCAGCCACAGCATCGCTCAAACTGGAAGTTGCTGTTTCAGCAACGCTGTGGCTTTCGGGCACTTCTGTCAGTTGCTGTAACTTCCTCTCACGACCCCTCATGCAAGGGGTCATAAGAAGAAGTTAGGGGTCCTTTGTTTCCCAAGCCCCTCTCAGGTCAATGAGGCGTCTTTGACCCTCAGCAAACCTGTGGGGTACGCAATCTAAAGATCATAGAGCCCCCAGGTTTGTTGCCGGTCAAAGATGCCTCAGATACAGTGATCTAATTTGCTCTGCAGCACCCAGATCCCTGAGCCCGAGGCATCTTTGTCGGTTAGCAAAGTCCTATAAATGATGGCTTGAGCTGTGTACTTTTCAAGCCATTTTTAAAAACATAGAAATATGTTATGTATTTCTATGTTTATAAAGGATGGCTTGAAAAGTATACACACCATAGTAAGGTACGCAGTTAATGCTTTGTGCGTCACTTACTATGGTTTGTGTACATTTTAGGTCACGCCATCATGGAAGCCATGCCCCGATATTTGCCCCTCCCCCTCAATTTCTTACCCCAGTTAAAGCACTGGGAGACAGGCTGTGTTGATATGTATTGCAGGATGAAGCGTCTTCTAAATTTCCAGGGTGACATGTGATTGAGTAAATGCATTGATACTGCATTTTTAGCAGCAGACTTCATGATCAGATGCATTTGCTCTGGTTGGTGCCTCCAGAGCATTCAAACTTAGTACGAGCATGTCAGATTTTATGTTACAACAAGATGGCTGTGGCGAACGTGAGAGGTCACAGTGATACTTCATCGAAATGTAAGTTATGGTCCATACAATATACATCTCTATGAGTTGTGGAATGGGTGTACTGAAGATTCTGGCCAAAAAAGTATGGAGGTGACCTTTCCTTTAACAGGAAAGGGAAGATGGATGCTGGAGTAATGCAGTTTCATCCTGTTAGGGAGATTTCTCACACAAGTTCTAATATCCCTCTACTTTAGAGCCTTCCAGCTCTTTTGCTATATTTTGGGGCTTTGAACTTCATTTTCAATGTGTTTTACTTTT
Source organism: Ambystoma mexicanum (assembly GCF_040938575.1). Taxonomy (NCBI): domain Eukaryota; kingdom Metazoa; phylum Chordata; class Amphibia; order Caudata; family Ambystomatidae; genus Ambystoma; species Ambystoma mexicanum. Next base: position 196,846,065 of record NC_090933.1, on the reverse strand, counting down.
GTGTTCTTTGGATATGGTTTTTTAAACAAACTCCATTGGCATCATCTTTTTCTGTGTGTCACACAGCACCTTCAGTGCAGTGACACGGGGATGTCTTTCAGACTTCCCAAAGTTTAAATACCTTTTCTGGGACTGACTACTGTCTCCCAGAGCATGTAAAGTTAAACTGACTTTACTAGTCACTTCAAATTTACTGACCCAGCACACCCTATCTTACTATAGAGTGCTGGAGGGGTTGCCTATCTTCCCCTCAGTCAAAACACTCATGTAACAGTAAAATGTTACCCTTTCCTACTTTACATGGCTGATAGCAGTGGTTTAGATCAAACTACCATGATTTTTCCTGACCGCTAACAGCGGTAGCTAAAAATCGGGTCAGCATTATTTTTCAATATGGCGCCCAAGACCCATCTGTAAAAACAGACTCCGGTCATCTTTTTTTGCCATTTCTATTAGGAAAGGTCCTTCTTGTGTTTTTCTCTGTGCGCCAAACCAGGTTTGGTCCCTTTGTTCGTTGGCCTCCGGCGGGCTTCAGTGCTGAAGCCCTCCTCTGGCGCCTGAGTGTCTGGGGTGGACAGGATGTGAGGGAGGTGCCCAAAACTCCCTGTGCTTAGTCTCCTAGGAGACCTGAATACACTCTGGCGTGATTGGCTGACTGGCTGTCCAGCAAGGACAGACACCCTCCCTACTGTGTGAGTGACAGCCAGGCTGCAATGAATAGGGGAAAACTGTTTAAAAGCAGGTCTCTGTGACTTGGAAAGCAGATTCGACCACTAGAATGAAGTAACCGAAAGGAGAGGAAGGAAGAGGACTGCTGCAACTCCTGAATGACCGGTGAAGCCATGCTGCAGGTCCGAATTGCCTGAAACTCCGATGACAGAGGAGCCCTTCAAGGTTAACTTCTTCCCTTGAGTTTGGTTGGAACAACCAACTCATAACCCACCTGGACACTGTCCCCATCTGGTCGAATTTTCATCAGAGTGCTGTTGAAAACCGGATAGCCAGAGGGAAGGAAACCAGCTCATGGACTTTAAGGCACTCACACCTTAAACAGACTTCTTGCTACAGCTTTTGGCCTCTTCCCTGGGCAGTGCAGGAATCTCCCGACGTCCTCCTTCTTGTCCCCACGACTGAAGCTCAGTAACAGCGAGATCTGCTCGAACTGCCAGGAACAACTGTCTCAGCTACAGCTTTCTTCATTGACAAAGTACTGTGCAAACGTAGTCTGGAAATCTTTTCGGTCATCTAGAAAGTGCGTGAAACTTTCCTCAACTACGAAGGCTTGTCCTTCCCATAACATTCGTCAAACTTTTCGCCTAGCCAAATCCTTTAACAATTGGTGGCAAAGACTTAACCGTTACTTACCAGAACTGTGCTATCCTATACAAATGACTCTGAACCATTGACTTTGGCACAGGCCTATTGAGAAGAATTGCTGGTTGTATTTAACTGAAACCCTTTGCCCTGCCTATGAATGTGTTTGTGCTGCCTATTCTTATAACCTCGTCGTTTCCCTCCTTTATTAAGTATCTGAAGTACCATTTTGCTCCCACTTCATTTTGGAGCTAAACTTGTTCATTTACTTACTGGTTGGATTTTTGTAGTTTATTAGTGTGTGATATTGATCTACTTGTGCTAGTGTAATGTTTTCTAACTGACTGAGTAAATAACTGGATACTCTTTTACCAAGAAACCTTGAGTAAGTGTCTATTTGAATCACTGTATTAGTTGGCCCTTTGTTTAACTTGTTCTGCTGCTCACTTAAACTCTTGGATAAGTCTGGCTGCACAGCCATCGCTACCACTTTAATATGTAGTACAGGCTTGAACCAAAGGTGAAATTGTGCTTACACTTGTAGTCTTAATTGCCTTTAGTGTTCCCAAAGGGAACTGCTGATGATTCTGCCCAACAAATCCCTGCTTGTTAGTTGTCACATTTCAACCCACGTGAGGAGGGCACATGCAAAGCAGCCCCGCATCTGTCATCAGAGGCCTGTCACTACAAATGTGCGCCCTTGGCCCATCCATTAGTGGGAGGGGGCATTCTGACCCTCTCTCCGTAGCTGCATGTGACGTGGCCAGAACTGATATGAAAAATGGGTAAGGCGGCTCGGCAGATGCTCCCCAGTCCAACTCCCCTACTACACAGCTGCAAAAATTGCACGAGTGTGCTATACAAAAACACTTTACATCACATTACATGATGGGAGGATCCACCTACCAGCCAACTTCCATGAATAACGCCTAAACCTTCACAGGTGCCTTCCTGGCTGACCCTCTTACCGGTTATAAAATGGCAGTTACAGTAATGCCACTCACTGCAATAAAACGAATCAGTATATAGATTGCCAAAACGCAGCAAGAAGTAGAATATGTCCATGTTTTGAACTACTTCCAACCAGAGCAAAAGTAGGTATTTGGGACATGACATTTCTGCCCATTAATGGGTTCAGGAGGTGCTTCAACGCCTGCACGTTGTCAACGAAAGGCCACATTAAAGCTCGAAATGCACCCAGATTTAGCAGTATTCCTAAAAAAATGGCACTTTCAGTGATATATGAAAGCCATTCACTGCTGTGAAGTGCCTTCCAAATGAAGGGACGCGCATTGCCATATTATATAGAAATTGCCCTATCATGTTTCCATTAAAGTAAGAAACCCGGGGATTGGAGCCGTTAACATTATCTGACCCACTCCCCGAGATGGTTGTTTGCAAGCGAGGAACACTGGCGCGTGGGAGTGAACGCATCTCCATCAGGCCTGTTTAATATGGTCTCTAAAAGCTACTGTGGATTCATCTAGAAGCATCGATATGAAAGCAGCCAGCGCCCGCCAAGCATGTGTCTTTGTTCCATTTTAGAGTAGCCTGCTGAAGCGTTTATGGACTATTGAAATGATGAAATACGTCTCGACTTGCTTTCTACTGTTTTTTCATTCAGAACATAGATTTCTGATAAAGGAGGCACCTGTCGAAAAAGCACAGAGAAGTGTGTTTTGACTTGGATTTTTTGGTTTCTTCGATTCTTGCTCGTCTGCTAGTTAAAAAAAGTTGTAATACATACTACCTCCAAAAGTGCATTATTTTTTCTGACTTGACGCAAGAATAAAACGATGGCTCATTATCTGAGAGCACACACTGAACACCTTAGGGATTAGTGGATACCACAACGTTTTAGTTCAGTTTAGATTATTTGCAATGCGCCAAAAAAGGCACGCAGGCATAAAGGCGCAGGAACAACAAAAAGAGTAAGAGAACACAGGTTAGTGGCACCAATCAGAAATCAAAAAGAAACAAGCCATGCACTGTTCAAAAGAAAACATGGGTTTCAAGAGTTTGTTTGAAAGGCTGAAGCGATGCAAGGAGAGTGTAGCGTCAACCTACATTCCAATGGTTTGAATTTTTAAATCACACTGATTGTGCTTCTTTCCCTCTGACCCATTATCCCATGGTCTCCTTTGCAATCTACGCCATCACTTCAGCACTTGAATATCAATCTTACCGAATGAAGTTGAAGACGGAGTGCAGGATCATAAGTGTGGTGCTGGCCCTTTAAGGGTTGAGCACACATATACTCCCTGCCCTAATCCACAAGGCTGCGATCTCTCCCACTCCAAACTCTCTAACCGAATAGCAACCTACTGCTCTACTCTGCACTATACCCACGTACACTTTAGTAACTATCCCATGACACCCAGTTAATGTGCCCTAGCACCTTACCTCCACTGTACCTCCTACTGTCACAGGTTTCCCCCTTTCTCACCTGTTTTCGCTGCTTGATGGATTCCGTTGTAGAAGTTTTCTTCCTTATGGTTCGGGTCTTGTACAAGCTCGCTCGGCCGTCTTCGGCTTCCAGTGTTCGTTCAACTTCTTGTCCGAGATCGATAGTAAACTCCAGGAAATCCAGGAAGAAAAATAAGGAAAGCACTCAGAGGCGGGTGCACGGATTCCAGGAGAAGTTTGGGTAAGAAGGAGAAGGGATAGAATGAAGCAAGGGTCCAGGAACCAGGAAAGCAACAAAGTTCTGAGAAAGCGAACTACGGAGCACACGTCTAGCCACAGCTAAGAGTAGCGTTGAGATGCACGGAAGCGCGGGGTGTGGCTATTTTATTAAGCGTGCTGCAATGAACGTGAAGGCTGGCAGGCAGCGTTCAGTGATTGCGGCCATGTTGGTAGTACAACATAGTGCAAGCCCCAACGTGACAGGGACCAGGAGGCCCAGAAGGGGCGTGTCCGATGGGTCATGACACCTACGGCACCTTCACTTACCTGCATCTGCCAAATATACTCGACCTCAGTCCATCACATCTCACACAGCTCTACTCACTCCCCACACACTATGTATTTACCAGCTATCTACTCAATCCTACTAAGGATTATCTTTCAACTTCTCCACTTCACTAATCTCCACTGGCCACACATCACTTCTACTAACACACTACCCAACACCACCATGACACCTACACACAATATCATGCCGAACCATCCTACCATGGCCAACCCATGCCATCCACCCACCAGAAATATAGGACTTCGTGCTAGACTCCCGAAGATTTACGAACCACTCAGCCGTTCCCTAAGAGAACCCAATTCTAGAACCACTAAATTCCTAATGCCCACCACGAGATCCACCAAGCCTCTAGACATGGATCACACTAACAACCCATACATAACTCCAGCTACTCATACTCCTACTCACTCCATCCCTCGAACCACAACCCCCAAGGCCACCACAGCAAATATTAGAGGCACACTCATAAATGCCTGACCAATTGTAGCCCATGCTACTGAGATAGCGGACCTCATACACTCTAAAAATCTAGACTTCCTGGCCATAACGGAATCTTGGCTCTACACAGCTGCTGGCCCTGCCCTCACGCTAGCCGTCCCTGACGACTACACCATCCTCAGAGCTGACAGAACTGAATCATGAGGCGGAGGCCTTGCCATTATTGCCAAATCTGATCTTCACTTAAGATTTACTCCTACCAACAAACTTGACTCCTGCAAATCCCTCACAGTTAAAATGCCCACTGCCAATGCCTAAACCCTCACCATCCACCTAATATACAGACCTCCTGGCCCCCTAGGATCATTTGAAGAAGACTACTATCATCCTAGTCGACAAGCTAAAAAACACCACACAAAGTATCCTTTTAGGTGACTTTAACCTTGGGTTTAAAGACCCAAAAGACCATCATGCCACACTCATACCCGACTCCTTGGTTGAACTAGGGTTCAACCAAAAAATCACCCTTCCTACACACAATAAAGGCAGGACCCTTGACTGGGTGGCAGACCACAACTGCGCCATCTATATCACCGACATCTCTCCCCAAACTTGCTCAGACCACCACCTCATCACCTTCCACCTTGAGGCCCTCACAACCACCGTCCATAACAACCCTCTAGCCACCAGAAACAACAAAAAAATCACAGCCGAAAAGCTCATGCCACTTATCCTCTCCACCCTCAACTCTCTCCCTGACCTGTCAGACCCCCTCAGCATAGTCGATGAATACAACAAAATAGTGACTTGGTGCACTCGACTCTTTCGCCCCACTGAAAGCTAGGAAAAGTAAACCTAAAACACACCTGAACACTTGGTTCATGCCACACCTTAAATCCCTCAGATTAGAGAAACGTAAAAGTGAATTGGAAACACTCCCCTACAGAATCCAACAAAACTAACCTCATCAAAATGTCCACCAACTACAAGAAAGAAATAATTTTGGCTAAACAAGACTCATATAACAAAAGAATAGTCCAATCTAACTCCAGCACAAAAGAACTGTTTATCATCCTCAAATAATTGGAAACACCTATCCCCATCCCTGACACCTGCGTCAAAGACAAACCTTGGTGTACCAGTGTACAAAACGCTCCCTTAAACAAAGTGACTACCCTACAAGCCAAGATAGCCAACAAAAAAGTAAATCTTCCTAGCACCACCACCACCCCCCCAGCTCTGAGCCATCACCCAAACACATCCACCGCTTCAGCTTCTCCAAAGTAACCATCCTCGAGGTTGAAAAGGTAATTCTCTCACTGAAACCTTCCAACTGTCAGGGTGATCCATGCCCCGCGCAGATTATAAAAGATGCAGCCAGAGACCTCTCACCCTTCATTACCAAACTCGTTAACTCATCCTTTTCGAAAAGTGTCATCCCTAACAATCTTAAAGAGTCTTGGGTTCTCCCACTACTCAAAAACAAACTCTAGACCCCTCCATACCCAATAACTAAAGACCCATCACCACCGTCCCCTTCCTACTCAAAATTTTAGACAAGGTGGCTTACCTTCAAATACAGCAATACCTGGGACATAACCACCTCCTGGGAGTCCGCCAATCTGGCTTCAAGTCCCAACATGGAACAGAGACAGCCCTGATTGACCTTAAGGCACAAATTGATACCCTTAGAGACAATGGGCCTCATTGCGACCCAGGCGGTAAGTTACCGCCTGGGCTGTGACTTTACCACCATGGCGTAAACTACGTTTACGCCATGGTGGTTGGCGGACTTACCGCCCCATTCCGACCTTGGCGGGGCGGTAAGTCCCCAATCCCCATTTACCCTTCCCCATTCCCATTTTTGCCCCATAGGGCATAATGGAGTGGGGAAGGCGTTAATTACGCCACCGTAAATTACGGTGGCGTAATTAACTCCATGGTCCCTTAGCGCCATGGATTTTAACACCTGCTAAAAGCAGGTGTTAAAAGCGCCATGGCGCTAAGGGACCTCGTACTCAGGCGGTAAGGGTCGGCGCTGTTAACGCTGCCGTAAACCCCTTACCGCCTGGGTCGTAATGAGGCCCAATGGCAAAACAGCCCTGCTTCTCCTCATCGACCTATCAGTGGCATTTGATTTAGTGGATCATTTCATTCTTTGCTCTCCCCTAAACACTGCAGCCCATTTCTCACAGGAAGCCATTAGCTGGATACAATCGTTCCTCAGCAACAGAACCATGCTCGTCTTTTCCACAACGGCAGCGGCTGACCCCATTTCTATTACCTGCGGCGTGCCTCAGGGATCCTGTCTCCCTCCCACCCTGTACAACATCTTCACAAAGCCCCTTTTCGATGATCTCGACTCCCTGGGTATCACCTACACTAACTATGCAGATGATACCCAGATCCTCATACCGCTGACGGGAGACTACGACAAGGATTTGGCCTTGGTGAACAGGGTGTACCTCATCATTCAGACATGGATGGCCTCACATGGTCTATACCTGAATGATGACAAGACCGAGCTCATCATACTTGGCACTACCCCTAACATTAACAAGTTAGGCCACACTTACGCCAGCTTCTCTATTGACGGAAACACCATCGGAAACACCATCGATTTAGCCATGGAGATAAGGAAGTAAAAACGCTAGGCTTCTACTTAGATTCCACCCTCTCCTTCAAAAAACAGGTCAGCTCCTAGGCCTCTTCTACTTCCTACACGTGCAAACTAATCAGAGCAGACAAACCCTTCCTCTCCTCCAACAGTTGTACGACCCTTGCCAGAGCCCTTATTTTATCTAAGTTAGATTATTTTAACGCCCTCTACCTAGGAGCCAATAAATACATCATAAACAAGATTCAGATCCTACAAAATAACGCACTCAGAGCAGCATTGAGCTTTCCAAAAAAAAGAGCATATATGTAACTTAAGAAGAGCTCACAACTGGCTTTCAACTAAAGACAAAGTTGCTCTAAAAGTTGCATCACTCACCCACAGATGCCTCAATAACACCGCTCCACGCTACCTCACAGACAGATTCATCAGATATTCCTCTAACCGACTCACAAGAACATTCAATTCCAACACCCTCATAGTGCCCAGATACAAACGCTCTAAAACCGTAGGCACCAGCTTTCAAGTACAAGCTGCACAACACTGGAACTCCCTCCCTTCTTCCTTAAGAGCCACCCAACCTTACCTACTCTTCAGACACAACTACATCCAGTGGATCAAGGAAAATGACATTGAACTTTCCAAACCCACCATGCCTCTCTCCAGTTAACTCACAGCAAATTACCTAGCCCTGATTACACGTGATACATTAAAACTCCACCCTGTACATATGACCCGCACTCTCTGTATATATTTACAATCAACTGTATATATGTCCCTCCGTATGTGTATGTATATTCCTCATTGCATATTAAGCCCCCTTATTTTATTTCCTGTATTTTCTTTTATTGCATATTAATGTACAGCAATGTAACCAAGCTGAGGATATTCTTTTTGCCTTTTCGTGCCCTGATACCCCAGGGTCTGGTGCGCACTACAAATATTAAAACAAACAAACAAACACGGCCGAGTGACTTTGCAATCCGCTGCGTGCGTATAAATAAAAGGGGCGTTCCCGGGCGCAGTAGTGAGACCGGGGAGCCCGAACTACACAGACGTGTCCGTGTGAGCATCTGTAGCGGGAGGGGGCTCATTGAGGATCGCGGAGGCCTGGAGATTGCCCCACAACAATACACACACAAACAACTTCTGAAACACTACAGATCAAAACGTGTACCTTTAAAGTGCTTACACAATATTGTACTCCTATTCAAAAAAGTTAATTATATTTGTATGTTAATGAAATAATACTATGGGAAAGATTTAGATGCACTTTTGCTTAGCACCTGTGCAGTGCACCACAACCAGCCTGGGTGGTCAGAATGCAGGAAGTAGCGGACTGTGCAGTCCTGAGTGACCTGAAGAACTGATCGCATGCTGTGTCTGGTATTCAACGTGCCAGTGCTCGTCTTCAGTGCAGAGCCACCCCGTCAGCCCGCACTGCCCCCCTCTCTTGGGCATATGCTGCTCTGCAACGCTGCACGAAACAGAAAGAAGTCTCTTTAGTCTTGAAGGTACCCCCTTCCAATTTAAAGCATCAGGAGTGAGTAGGGGTTTTGCAGTTATGGGAAAACACGGTATGTTTCAGTGCACCACTCAATTCTGAGTCCCACACCACATGTATGAATACTGGACACAAAGTATCCAAACCTAACCCGTGTGGTGACTGTGGCATGCCAGATGTGTACAGTGACAGATTCGAAAAAGCAGAAATAGCAGATGCAGTAAATACTGCACTGTTCACATTACCAGCACCAACAGGAAACATGGCCAAAGTCCACCTCTTGCACAAAATGAGAGGCAAGGAGTGGAAGCCAAAGAGAGGTCAGGCACAGGTGCATACCATACATCCGCTAAGGATAGAGCAGGTCCCCAAAATCTAATACAAGACACAAACCACCATGCGCGCAGGCAGAGCCTTGCCACTATACGTGTGGTCGTCATGCTCGTGTACGTGGGCGGGAACATGAATCAATCTTGCACATGTTCTAGTGAGTGCAGGTTCACTAGTGAGTCTTCAATAAATAATGGGCCTGTAGCCAATCCAAATCCAAAAGCAAAAGTAGTTATGAGTTTATTTTCACAGGTGATCCACATGAACGCCATCATTCAGTGCAACAAAGCCTGATTTCTTTCACCTGTGTATCCCTCCAGCATAATCATCCCTCCATGCTCAAGGTGTGTTCTAATGATGTGCAGCATTAAGTCATCTTGATCTCTTCATTCTAACTGCAACCTCACCTTCTCATACTTACATCTTTCCCCATCTATTTAGTATTTTCCTTCATTTTTTTAATTTCTTTTTTTTAATATGTTTCTCTTTTTATTTTTTTTGAATAGCTGGCTTTGGCTCAACATGCCTACAGACCTTGCAACTAACAACTGTGTTTTGTGGCACAGAGTGAAGCGTCATTTGGAGATGAGGCAGGTGCTTCCATTGAGAAATCCTTTAACTGATCATGTGTTTCAGCTGGTCATTATGATGTGAGTTAGCAGGCGTGTAGCTTCGATAAAAAGGTAGGCCTTGCATAACTTCTAGTGGAGCGAGTCTGCCGTTCACATTTGGCATGCGCTGCAACATTTTATCTGATATCACAGAGCTCACCGTTTTTTGTTCTATATTTCCGATCTTCCCCTTGTTCAGGTTGGGAGTTTAAAATAAAAAGTTATTCCTATCTCACTTTGGATCTGTGTCCATCCAATTGCTTCGTGTGCCTCATTAATGCCATCCATATCACCGAGTTGTCACATGCCCAGTTTGTTTCTAAAGATGGTTTCAGATCAGAAGTCAAGCTGCAGTACTTGGCCTATTTCCAATGTTCTTGAAATTAGTAGAACTGGTGTCATCCCAGCTCATCCTTGAAGCTCTGCACAGTTGATTTAAAACAAAGGGTTTCTGTTTTCTGTTTGTAAAGTGAAATAATACAGTTAGGGTTTCTAATGGCTAGTTACTTAATGACCACTGAAACTGCAAGCCACTATGAGCTTGATCTCTAACACAGCTACATTGAATTAAACATAACAGTACAGAATAAATCACACTAGTCCCTACGCATGATTTGATGGTACTGGACAACAGTGGGTCGCACATAGGGGACAAATGATGTGGCTCAAAGTAAATGGAATAAAGCGGGTGCTTTCGCATGTGGGGTTGGGCATTCCGAGGCGGAATGCCTGCCGATATGAAAGGGTTGGAATGGGCAGTGCCAATGTAACAATGTACTGTTCTAGGCTGTTTTGCCGCATTTTGCTCCGTTGCTCTGTGTCTGTAGAAAGTAAAATCTTTCTTTTCTTCATTCACTTGATTACAAGCGAGTTCCTGTGTTGCTCCATTTCTGCAGAAAGGAAAATCATTCTATCATTCATTTAATTACAAACGAGTTCCTGTGTTGCCCCACCTTACTCGCCTGCATTGAGGATATCATCTCTGCTGCTACCCAGCATAGTGCTCCAGGCAGTGGTGTTTTGCTTTTGGCTGCATGGCAGGATGGAAAGAATGAGGCATTCCAGTTAAAGATACCTGGATTCTGTTAGCCAAGAATTGATGTAGTAACGCTGTGTGAGACTACACAACACTTGTCTACTTGGTATTAGGCAACGCACCTTTTGGTATAGGGCTGTGCTACACAAGTTGGTAGTGTGACTGAGCAGCCAGGCTTATCTCAATAGTGGGAAATGTGAGCTGTAGCAATGACATTCACAAATACAAATAACCCAGGTTTCATTTCTACATAGTTATTTAATTTTTAAGTAAGCCTTCTTTGAAAAGTGCAAGATATGTAACAACCCAATACACTTTAAAAATACTTTTTGAGAATCAGAACAAGTTGGTGGATACTCTTTGGATATGCTTATTACTCACTTCCTACACCCGCAGGTGGCTTCAATCACAATGACAGTGACAGCATTTATGGATCACTAGTTATACTTAGCAGATTCTGAGGTTGCAGAAAGGAAAGGTTAAAAGAAGGAAAAGGGCTAGACAGGTTCTCAGGGCATGTGAGTATACTTAAATCCTCCAATGAGATCTAGACAAGCTTTTCCCAGCAATAACAGTTTAAAACATGTCACCACATCTGAGGGACAGAAATATCAAAGTCAATGGACTACAATAATCTGCAGGTAGCCAGGACAGCCAAAGTCAATTGGAGCACAGTCGATTGAGCTGAGGCATTTCTTAGATAAAAAGTCTTGCACAAAGTTTAGAGAGTTTTTGTAAAAATCACTTGTAGGGCCACAAGCTGCTAAGCCTGTGAAAAACAGAGCTGGAATCAACTCTAAGGGTAAGCCAATGCAAGTCTCTTCTCAACTGAGAAAAGCCCAGCTCAAAGACACTGAGGTAAGTACCCCAAGTCTAAACAGTACCTCTGATCTGAAGAAGAGTGGTCCAGCTGGATTCTGTCCTGTTGCAGCGGTGCAGACCCTGGGTTTCTGGGCCTCAGACGTGGGGACAAGAGGGAGGACATCTGAAGGGCTCCCGCGTTGTCAAATTGGAGGTTGTCGGCAGCTACAGGCTCTTTTCGTATCAGCTGCACTTCACGGTTTCAGCGCTCGGTAACCAGTACCACCACAGATCTCGCATACCGGTCGGGCTTCCTACACTCCTTGGGTCCTGCACTCTGGTGAGGGGACTCGAGCTCTGGTCGTCCTGCTTCTAGAGGGTCTTTAGGAGACTGATGGAGCTTCTGGCCGGATTGCAGCAATTTAAATCGACCATGGATTTCTCGATCCCTGGCACTCAGTTCTTGCAGCAGCGAAGAAGTACAACCAATCAGGGAAGATGGTCCAGTGGAGTTTGTCTCTGGGTCAGTTGGTCAGACTAACCCAAGAGAAGAAGTCGTCCCTTCCGGAGCTTCCCACATTGATCAGAAAAAAAGAGTTTCAGCACAGCAGCAGGACTTCACTGGGCAATGTAAGGGTCCAGGAGGATGTAGCAAGCTTCATTCACAGTTTCTTCATCAGGTGTTCTTCCCAGTGGTCAAGCCTTGTGGGGTACATTTGCCAGCCCCAACAGAAACCCCACTACAACAAAACATTTCAACCAAAAGCGGCTGTGCTGTCTTTCCCAGGTGCAGAAGTGGCAAGCTTTAAACACTGCCACTACAAAGAATGGATGCATTTGCTTCTTTCATCTAAATCCAGCAGAACATGACCTATGCTCAGAATGGCACCAACTTTTTCCGTTCTGTTATGTTGAACACTAACGCTGCACTCATGACACCCAAGTTGGCTCTGCAATTTACTCTTGATTTCATTTTTCATAAAGTTGTGTCCTTCATGGAAACCCACCCTGGCATGTTTTATTTCTGCTGAGTAGCAAGAAGTGAGGCAAACATATTCCCAGAGCAGTTGATGCACTGGGAAATCACTTGAAAGTCTAATAATTTGGATTTCTACTGAAGCACAGCTTGAATTTACTTTTGGAAACAAATTAATCCACGCAAATGTCTTCAAAAGATGCTCTCTCTCTTGCTATATGTCAATTACAAAGAACCGATTTTCCAAGCATATCCCTGTGTACAGAGCTGACCAGAGCTACAAAAAGCCTTCAGAAAGTAAATGCGAAGGAAAACCGCATTTTGTGAAATGAACATGATGAAACAAATGAACCTGTGTAAACCTGCTTTTGGAAAGCAGTGAAATGACATTATGAACGCTAAATGTAAATAATACTGTAGCTTGCAAAGAATCACAACTGTTCATTTGGGAAGCAGGGCTGCAAAGGCCTATGTATATTGTGCTCTGTGCCTCCCACCCCCTAAAAAAAATAACTTAAACAGCCTGGCTGAGGCTCAAGCATTCCTGTCAGACCAGTGTTCAGACCTGTCATGTCTCCTGTCATGAAACCTCATTTCCCCTCAGTTTCCCGTCTACCTTCACATACCCGACGGCAGTGGCTTGGTGATTATATCTGGCACACCCGGAAGAGGAGAAGCCTGAGCGGTCATCCGAGATCCTTGCGATCGTTCATCCACTGGAAATTACCATGGCGTCATTCAACGATGTGCCGCGGACATCGATACTACCTGGTTCCGCGTCGATCTCCGTGTCACGTGATCAGGGCGAGGCCAGTACCTGATATTAACACCGAACACGTGACACGGAGCATGTGTCATGTGACTCGGGTCACATGACTCACCACTGCAGTTTAAAAGGACCAAGTTAGCGTCCAAACAACGCTTCACAGCTGCTTTCTACGAGTACTGTTTGGCGCTTTGTTACCTGGACATCTACGGTTACCTTGACTACAGACAGCTTCACGGATTCCTTCGTCTTTTCCCCTTGCACCATCTTACTGTTCATACTTCCTGGAACTTCCGACTCTTGGCTTCGTTAACTGGTTTTGATCTGGATTTCCCCTGGACTTTTCGCAAACCGCTGGCTACTGACTTTGGATTGTTCACTGGACTGCTTACGGAACTACCCCTTGTCACGCTGCCGGCTCAGGTGTTAAGCTTCCATTCAGAGTGCTACTGAGACTCTTCCACCTTCTGCTGCCACCGGTTATCCGCAGGCTCCTGCCCCTTATGCCCACCTAAGGTAGACATCCTGTCTCCCCACTTAGGTAAGCCTTATTGTAATTCCTCTCTGGTGCCCTGGTTGCATTCTGCATTGCCATTGTCTTATCTGCACTCATTGTTTGCCTTGTAGTGGTCAGGGGTCCTTCCGGCGTTCCTGGTTCCAGTCTGACGGCACTCAACACCTGTGGCCTCAAAGATTGCACAGGCAGTTTCTTGTTACCTTCCCGTGTGGTACTTGGGGACGGAGGTTCCAATAATCTACACGACCATCAAGTTAAAACAGACTGTGAAGCCTGACTGGTTGTCCAGATTATGGAAGCCTCAGCCGGGGATCCCGTGGCCACTTTAATGCAAGCTGTAGCGGCCCTGAGGACAGACATGGCTGCAGCCACAACAGCAATCCACCACCGCCTCGACTCCCTACAGAGTGCACGACACCCATTACCTGCAGATTCAGAATATGGGGATGTCCCACCACAAAATCCAGGCCCCTCCATGACCCCTGCAGCTCCTGTTCCTGTGGTGGTTCCCACCCCGTTCCCTTTAGCAGTCCCGGAAAGGTACCATGGCGATACCAGAAAGTATCGCACATTCCTAAATCAGTGTAAGCTCCACTTCCTTTGCCAACCCTAGGCTTTCCCTGATTCTACCTCCAAGGCTGCCTTTTTGCTTTCTCATTTTACGGGGGTGGTAGCAACCTGGGCGAACCCACTACTAGAAAACAACCATCCAACCCTTTACAATTTTGACCTCCTAGTGAGCGAGATGGCCAAGATATTTGACACTAGATATAAAGCCCAATCCCAGGATCTGGAACTATTGGATCTTGCTCAGGGCAGACAATCCCTCATTGAATATATAACACGATTCAATCAGTTGTCTGCAGAAACATCTTGGCCCAAGAACGAGAAGGCTGTGATGTTCTATAGGGGTTTATGCAGCGCTATGAAAGACGCCCTCTCAGTAGTTCCATCTCTGCCAGCCATTTATTCTGATTTGGTCGATCTGGCTTTGCAGGTAGATGCCCGAAGAACTGAGCGTCGAGCAGAAGCTGGCCTTTCTAGCAGTCACTCTCTTCCTCCATCACATGCACACAGTGAACCAATGCAAGTAGGTGGGCTACGTAGTCCCATAACCCATATTGAACGAGAGCGCAGAACAGACAATGCCTGTTTTTACTGTGGTCTCAATGGGCATTACGTCAAGGAGAGCCCCCATCTCTCAAAGAACAAGAACCCAGGTTTTCAGAAAGCTTGCCCTTGAGAGTGGGGGTAAGGGCGAGCACTTCTCAGATCCCTTCTGAAGCTATCCCCACTTTTGGTCCCATTAGACCCATCATAGTCCAGGCTATATTGAAACCTACCAGTGACTGCACACATTCTGTATATATCGTGATCGACTCAGGGGCTACTGGTTGCTTCATAGATATCACACTGGCCAATACACTCAATTTACCACTGATCATTAAGAAACACCCCGAGCTGGTACAGGTTGTTGACGGGACCTCTCTCGTTTCCGGTCCAATCAAGCACCAAACCGCACCCCTTGAGGTAGTCATACAGGATACTCATAGGGAAACGCTTTCCTTTGACCTCATTTCCACACCTCAATTCGGGGTCATTTTAGGCATCCCATGGTTACGACAACATAACCCACTGATTGATTGGGGTACAGGTCAAGTTCTTTTTGAATTTGAAACGTTCCAACACTATTGCCTTATGGAACCCGAGGGAACGGCCAGCCCTGCACGAGCCCTTGGGCTGTTGCCCTTCTGGCAATCAGCGAGGACAACAAATCCTCTACTGCCCCGCATATGGTAGGTGCAGTCCTATCAGTTATACTCCCAGTATATCGTGACTTCCAAGCTGTGTTTGACAAAGGCTCGGCAGAAGGCCTGCTGCCACACAGGCCATACGACTGCCCAATAGACCTTGTGCTCGGTGCTTCAATACCAAAAGGCCGGATATACTCCCTGTCACCATCCAAAGATCCGGCCCTAAAGGAATACATACAACAAGTCTTACGGTTAGGCCATATCCGACCCTCCAATTCACCCTCAGCAAGTCCTATATTTTTTGTCCCGAAAAAATAGGGGGATTTACGCCCTTGCGTGGACTACAGACGGTTAAACTTGATCAAGATCAAGAACCGCTACCCCATCCCTCTTGTTTCTACACTCTTAGACAGACTAACACATGCCTCCATTTACACCAAGCTGGATCTAACGGGGGCATATAATCTGCTACGTATACTCAAAGGGGATGAGTGGAAGACAGCCTTTTGCACCCGCCAAGGGTTATTCGAGTATACAGTGATGCCCTTTGGGCTGTGTAATGCCCCAGCCACTTTTCCGTTTCATAAATAATGTGTTCAGCGACATTTACACTTAAGTTGTTATTTATCTAGATGATATTCTTGTGTTCTCTCCCTCCCTGGAGGAACACATCGTTCATGTTGGAGAAGTGTTATCCCGACTGAGCAAAAACACAGTGTTCGCTAAACCTGAAAAGTTCCAATTTCATACCAAAGAGGTGGAGTTTTTGGGGTTCCATATATCACCAGGTGGACTGACTATGAACCAGTCTAAGATCCGTGCTATCTTGGAATGGCCGGTTCCGGTAAATCTTAAGACTCTACAATCATTCGTGGGTTTTGCTAATTTCTATCAGCGCTTTATTTCAGGTTTCTCTTCCATTGTTGCCCCCATGACAGCCTTGACTAGTCCTCTTGTCCCTTTCCATTGGTCTACCGTGCATCAGGCAGCCTTTGAGTCTCTTAAAACATCCTTTACTACAGCCCCAGTTCTCCAACACCCAGATCCAGACCTCCCTTTTGTAGTGGAGTCCGATGCATCGTCTTTTGCTTTAGGGACTGTCCTTTTTCAACCATGTCCGACGACTGGCCACCTACACCCGGTGGCATACCACTCACGCAAATTCGCGTCCACTGAATCTCACTACACAGTCACTGAGAAAGAACTCCTTGCCATCAAGGACGCTTTTCAAGTATGGATACTCCACCTCCTGGGGGCTAAACACCAAACAATAGTGTACACTGATCACAGGAACCTACAAGATCTCGCTTTCCTTAAATGTGTGAATAGCCGGCAAGTACGTTGGCATCTGTTTTTTGCGGCCTATGACTTTTCTATCAAGCATAGGCTGGGGGTGGTCCACGGGAAGGCGGACACTTCCCGTTCCCCAGGAGGTGTGTCACTTCTGTCTTTTCCAGATACGTTATTAGAGCAAGGTAATGTAGTCTGTGCCTGTACGCCCTTACAACCCATGTTATCTGCTATACGTCAATGGGTTTTGCAACACCCTCACACGCTAACGGAGTGGGATCCTGTTTACCAGAATGGGCTGCCTTTCATACATGGGAAACTATTCTTGCCCACTAGTGATACCCTGAACCAGGTGATGGAATTGTCTCACAACGCCGCCATCAACGGACACCCGGGGCAACAACGTACCATAGATCGACTGAAACGTTGGTGCTGGTGGCCGTTGATGAGGTGGGATGTAGAGAACTACGTGAACACCTGTTTGGTGTGCGCTCAATGTAAATCACGCAGGGATCGCTCATTAGGACTGCTCAAACCACTACCGGTGCCCCCAAAACCCTGGCATACAGTCACGATGGATCTAATCACTGACTTAACTAAAACACAAGGTTATGACACAATTAGGGTAGTGGTGGATTCATATACTAAGATGGCTTGCTTTATTCCTTGTACAGGTATTCCTTCCACCCCCAAGCCAAGCTGTTCTTCAAGTCAATTTTTTGTCTGTTTGGACTACCTACAGTTATAGTGTCAGACCGTGGAACACAGTTCACATCCCGTTTTTGGCCGGCCCTTACCAAACTTCTTGGCATTGATGCACGATTCTCCTCCGCTTACCACCCAGAGAGCGACGGGCAGACAGAGAGGGTGAATCAGGCTTCGGAGTAGTACTTACGTTGTCTGTCTCTTCAGTATCAAAAGTCCTGGCTCAGTCTGCTTCATCTCACGGAGTTCACATACAACAACACCTTGAACTCCACCGGGTTTTCCCCTTTTTATTCTCTTTATGGCCAGCATCCCCGCACCCTTCTGTTCCCTGATTTCACAACATCCAGTAATCCTGTTGCAAATGCCTGTGCCCGCTATCTAGTCAAGGTTCATGCCCAGACCCTCACCATCTACAGGAGGCCGAATTGTCCATGAAGGAAGCGGGTGGAGGCTCCTAACTACCGTGTGGGGGACTGTGTTTGATTATCCTCTCGTCACTTGCACATTCCCGGGTGCCATAAGCTTCTTCACTGATTTCTTGGTCCCTACCGGGTATCCAAGGACCTGAATCCAGTCGCCTATCACATTGCGGTCCCTTCTAACTGGCGCATTTACCCGGTATTTCATACCTCTCTTCTCAAGCCCTGCCCTGACCCTACCAGTATTGTCTCTCTTCCGGCCCCTGTTTATGTGGCTTCCCCTGATGTGTTTGAAATCTGTGCTATACTGGGTTCACTTTTTTTAGGGGGCAGTTGCAGTATCTAGTGGACTGGTCGGGTTACGGTCCTAAGGACCGCTCTTGGGTTCCTGCTTCGGATGTACACGCTCCTCAGTTGGTTGCCTGTTTCCACAGGGATCATCCTACCTGCCCACGGGGTCATGGGCCTTTGGGGGGGGGCTCTGTCATATCTCCTGTCAGAAAAACTTAATTCCCCTTAGTTTCCCGTCTACCTTCACATACCCGACGGCAGCAGCTTGGTGATTATACCTGGCACACCTGGAAGAGGAGAAGCCTGAGCGTCACGCGAGATCCTTGCAATCGTTCCTCCACTGCCAGTTACCATGGCGTCAATCAACGGTGTGCCACGGACATCGATACTACCTGGTTCCGTGTTGATCTCCGCGTCACGTGATCAGGGTGAGGCCAGTACCTGATATTAACACCAAACACGTGACACAGAGCACGCATCATGTGACTCCGGTCACATGACTCACCACTGCAGTTTAGAAGGACCAAGTGAGCGTCCAAACAACGCTTCACAGCTGCTTTCTACGAGTACTGTTTGGCACTTTGTTACCTGGATATCTACGGTTACCTTGACTACGGACAGCTTCACTGATTCCTTTGTCTTTTCCCTTGCATCATCTTACTGTTCATCCTTCCTGGAACTTCAGACTCTTGGCTTCGTTAACTGGTTTTGATCTGGATTTCCCCTGGACTTGTCGCAAACTGCTGGCTACTGACTTTGGATTGGTCACTGGACTGCTTACGGAACTGCCCCTTGTCACACTGCTGGCTCAGGTGTTAAGCTTCCATTCAGAGTGCTTCGGAGACTCTTCCACCTTCTGCTGCCACCGGTTATCCGCAGGCTCCTGCCCCTAATACCCACCTAAGGTAGACATGCTGTCTTCCCCACTTAGGTAAGCCTCATTGTAATTCCTCTCTGGTGCCCTGGTCGCATTCTGCATTGCTATTGTCTTATCTGGTCCTTCCGGCGTTCCTGGTTCCAGTCTGACAGCACTTAACACCTGTGGCATCAAAGATTGCACGGGCAGTTTCTTGTTACCTTCCCGTGTGGTACTTGGGGACGGAGGTTCCAATAATCTACACAACCATCAAGTTAAAACAAGACCAGTTTGGTTTAAAGGCCAATGTCACACCTCCCTGTGAAATGATACTGCCAGGGCAGGGGCCCCGTTCTAAGGACCTGACAAGTGCAATAATTACTGGTTGCCTCAAACTGCCTTGAAGAAATGCTCCCAAGGACAAAGGAAGGTCAAGCACTGTGTTTGCCTCACAAGTGTGAGTTCCTTTGCATTGAAACTAGAGGACTTCAAAGGGGGAGTCATGGCAACCTCTGTGCAAGCTGACCAAGGCAATACATTTGGCAGGGGGGTTGGAAATACCACCCACATTTGGGGACAAATCCAGCCCATTTGATTCAAAGACCTTTTCATATTAAGACATTTATTTCAGTAATCTGAGTAAGCAGTAATGTGAGTTTATGACAGTTTTAATTTATTTTTGTATAAGCAAAATAAGACTATGTGTGTCTTCCTGGCATGTGGTGGAAGTGAATGACAGTAAAACGACATTTCTGGGGAAAGCGTAAATGGCACAGATATTACATTTGGAGAACAAATGAAAGACATTATTAGTCTTATGTATAGCCATTTGTAGAATTTTAGATAAAATGTTTTCTGTGAAAAACTGTGAAATGGTGCCCAAAAGGCGAAGCAGCATTGCACAACCTTGGCGTTTTAACTGGTATATTCCTTGTGATATATGGGATCTGCCTATGTGATTTTTATGCTGATGACGATTGTAAATTTAAGGTTTGTGTTCCATAACTTATTTTTGGAAAAGTAACTGTGGTGAAAAAAAGCAAGTCATAAAACACACACACTTAAACTGATGTCACTTCCCTGGAACCAATCCACCCGCAGGGAGGAAGGGACACCCATAGGCTGACCTATCCCATCCAAGGGGTATGTTCAGATTACTTCTGCCCACATTGTAAACATTCTCTGATGTCATCCTGCCTATATAAGAAGGAGGCATAGAGAGAATCACGACATTAAAAAAATTCAACCATCCAAAATTCACCCCGCAATATTCCAAGACTCCAGAGGCAGCTGGTCCAGATCCAGACAGAACCACCTATTTAGATCCAGGCAGAACCACAAATACAGGGAGAAAGGAGGAGAGGCCACTGATACCCTTTTTGAGAATCCAGAGACCAGACCCTTTTTGCCCAGCTGTTCCCATAAAGGAGAGCCCAGCCGCTGTCCAAGTGACCAGATCCTTGTTCCACTCTCCTGAGACCGAGCTGGCTATCCAAACTACCCCACTCAAGTGCACTTTGTAAGCATCATCCTCCCCAGTACCAAAAAGCTGCATACACTGCTCTTTTACCTTTCGTTCTGTCCAAACCCTATAAAACCCCATAAGAATACTAGTAACTTCCCAAATTGTTAGCATCCTCTGTTTATCCGGTCCTTTGAAGAATCTGTGTAGTATATATATGTTAATGTAATTCTTTTCAAATCATTTCAGCTTTCTGTGTAAGTCCTTAGTACCATTTTTGATATAAATTAATGAATTCCCATAAAAGGAGGTCCGCTGTATGAATTGGTTAAAATTGCAAATTAACCTCCTTGCGTGCATTGTCTTTCTTTAAGAATCTTGCCACTAAAATACAGTCTCAGTAGAACAAATCATTTTGTTAACAAAACTGATTTTTGCCCGTATGATTACTTTCATGATAAAATCCGATTTTCATTTCCTATAAAGAAACCCATACTGTCACCCCATAAGAGTTTTCCTTTCCCTTCAGTATTGTATCTGCTATGTGCCTTTGTACCTCGTCAAAAAAACGATTTCAGATTTTGACTGTTTAGCCCATTTCCTCAGCTGTTTGCTTTTTTAAATACTTGAAAAATAAGAAATTACAACTTTGCCACGTGTGATTTTTGCTGCACTGTTTTCCTTTTCAAAATCAATTTTCTTACCTGCACTCATGTTGCTTTAGTTCCCTGCCCAGTAGTTTGTAAGCTTTATTGCCTCTTTAGTACAGCCACACAAATTCCTGTCCTATCCATTCTACCACACATGTAAACTGTCCTCTAACTATCCAGTGAATTCCGATTGCCATTTTGCTCATTTTTCAAGGGTTTCATTTTCGTATTGGCCTCCCATTCTGGGGTGGTAGGTCGGATTAACAATCCGTTTTTTCCCTCTTGTTTCTGATTCCTTGCCACTCCTTTTTCAGCCACACATATCTTAGACTCCAGGTGTTTGGGGGTGTGTTGCAGGGGGAGTGTCTAACAGTTGTGCCATCTATAAGTATGACCAAAAAGTGACTTTGCTTCCATATGCATTTAAACTTATGTGTCCAATGTCAGAAAGATAAATTAAGTGTATTATAACATTTGCTGTATATTATCACCCCACTGGTGATTGCTGCCCTAAATTTGATTTGTTTGATTTTGCATTTGAATTTAAAAATAAATAATATTTCATTATTAGACGCCGGCCTGGTTCATGGTCCATTTCGACACAGGGTGTTTGTCAAGGGGGGTGTGAGACGAGTTGGGTGCCTTCTCAAAGCAGAATCCAAAATTAATAAAAATTAAAAGCGTTTTTATTGGGCGCCACATTCCTTGCCAGTGGAAAGAGTCCTGGTCTGTAGTGTGCTGTGTCTTTTAATCTGTTACAGCCTCTAGTCCAAAAACCCTCACCTTTTAAGCAGGTTTCTCCCATTCATGCACAGCCTGGACTGTCAATTACAAAGGACTAAAAAAAGGACAGCCAGACAGCTAATCAGCACTGGTTGCATTCAGGCATTCCTAGTGACAAAGGACAGGGGATTTTTGGAAACCTCCCTCACATCCTGTCCTCCCTGACACACTGGAGAGTTGGTTTTAGGACTGAAGCCAGCCAAAGGCAAAATGAACAGAGGGCTCAAACCTGGCGTGGCACGCAGAGTAAAAAGACCTCAGAAAAAGAAAATGGCAAAAAAGAAGACCAGGACCATTTTGACAAAATGGTCACCCATGGGTGCTATACAGCAGCTGAGGATTCAGCCTGCGGTAGAAAAGCACAATGGTAGGAAAATTGAACCACTGCCATGAGCCATTTAAAGTCCTGATGGTAACATACTTATTTTTACATGCAATGTAGGATAAGGGGCTGCTAGGTAACCCCCAAGTGCTTCACATTACATGGTGTGTGCTGGACATGCAAAGCGAAAGCTAAGTAATGTCAATTTCTCTTTACTATTCTTGGAAACAGTAGTTCACACAAGAAAGGGTATTTAAACCTTATGAGAAATCTAAAGGATTTCTCTTTGACACTGCACTGAAGGTGCTGTGTATCACCATACAAAAAGTAGATGCCTATAGAGTTTGTGACACTCCAAAAACAAAGGAAACACATGATCCAAATCATGTCAAAACACATGAGAGAGTGAGAAAAAGGGCTAACTTACCCCATGGTAAATACTGAAAAGTCCTAAAGTCCAGCAAAAGAGCTGGGGGTCTCTAAGGTTGAAGGGAATTAGCACAGACATGAGAATGCTCCCTAACAGGTTGATTCTGGGGTGTGGCGAGATGCTGCTTCAAAATGTGTTGGTTGTTGCCTGAAAACACATTATGTAGCATCATCCTGAAGCCTACCGGGTAGCGTGGAATCAGGAGCAGCGCATCAAGCAGATGACGAGTGCCCCACCTCCCACCAACACTCGGCAGAGCAGCGGAAAAGGGCTAGACCAATAGGAGCCAGATGTCTAGGATTATTTCCCCAGTACCGAGAGACTGGTGTGAGGCAGCAGTGTTGGTGGGGTAAGGGGAG
Organism: Ambystoma mexicanum; assembly: GCF_040938575.1. NCBI lineage: Eukaryota > Metazoa > Chordata > Amphibia > Caudata > Ambystomatidae > Ambystoma > Ambystoma mexicanum. The sequence continues at coordinate 196,822,857 of NC_090933.1, read as the reverse complement.
GTGATGGGGCCGCGCCCGAAGAAAAGTCATCCCTGGCAGATCAGTAACACCAGGAAAGTATGGGTTCCTCCTGACTGTTTTTGGACACTCTCTTGAGTTGTCCTTTTTACACACACACACACACACACACACACACACACACACACACACACACACACACACACACACACACACACACACACACACACACACACACACACACACACACACACACACACACACACACACACACACACACACACACACACACACACACACACACTCTCTCTCTCTCTCTCTCTCTCTCTCTCTCTCTCTCTCTCTCTCTCTCTCTCTCTCTCTCTCTCTCTCTCTCTCTCTCTCTCTCTCTCTCTCTCTCTCTCTCTCTCTCTCTCTCTCTCTCTCTCTCTCTCTCTCTCTCTCTCTCTCTCTCTCTCTCTCTCTCTCTCTCTCTCTCTCTCTCTCTCTCTCTCTCTCTCTCTCTCTCTCCTCTCTCTCTCTCTCTGAACTAAGCACCACTTCGTGTTTTTGTTTTTCCCCTGGACCAAGAGCACAGTGTGAGCATTGGCGTTGGTGGGGAGAGAGGTGGTGATGGGACCCCATCAGAAAAAAAGCCATCTCTGTTAGAACAGCAAGCCCAGGAAAGTATGAGTTCCTCTTGACTGTTTTTGGACACTCTCTCACTTGGTCATTTACAAAAACACACACACACACTCACTCACTCACAATTTTCAAACTAACCTCCACACTGTCTATTTGTTTTATTCCCCAGGTGATTATAACAGCAAAAAAAAAAAACAAATACAATTATATATTTCAATGCAAAACACAGAAAAGGAACTACATAGCCGTACTTATATTTATCCCCACTGCAACCCATCATCACCATCGCTGATTGCATATCCATCTTGAAGGAAGGTTGGTGCCAGAAAAGGGTTTCTGTTATGCGTACCTTCTTCATTGTCAAAAGTACCAATCGCTGAACATTGTCTGTAGACAAGTATGTCCTCTTGTCTGTCACTATCCCCCCCAACCACACTGAAAAATGCTCTGATTTCACACTTGAAGGGCTAACACTAAGGACTTCAGCTGCCATGCGGGCCAGAGTCAGGCCAGGCATCTTTCTTTCATTCTTCATTCCCAGTATATGAGGGGTTCACCTGGGGGCATCAATTTATTTTTCAGATATACAGCAACAGTATCTGCTGCTCTGGCTTGAGGGCTCTCCTCCTCAACATGAGAGAAGTCCTCAAAGAGGCCCATACTCAATACATGACAATAGCACAACACTTTAGGCATTGGCTAGCACATGTTGGCTGCAGTGTGTGTTTTTGGTGTGGCAATTTTTGTGCCGGTTGGTATTCAAGTTGTGGTCCATCACTGGTACAGTTCCTCTTCTGGTCTGCTTGGCTCTATACCCAGTTGTGGATGTATGTCATGTGGGATATCTAGCCCAATGTACCGAGATATGACTGTGGCCTTTCTGCTGCACATCTCATTTTTGCATTAGGGATGCAACTAAAATGTTGCTCCTTGCTTGATCAGCAGTGAAGTAGACCACACTGCAGATTTTTTCTGGGATGTGTTACTGCTGCAATCGCTGCAATCGCTTTCCGGGAGTGTAGTTAGTGCTAGTGACTTGTGAGTGTAGGCATGCCACTTCTGCTCGGTGATGTTGTCTGACTCTATTAAATGGACTTCCTCGTGTTCTCAATTTGTCCAAAATCTTCAACTGAGTCGTCAGTGTCCTCATCAGCCAGACATAGATTGTTTGCCGACCCTTTTTTTGTTTTATGTGCAGACTCTTTCCGCTGGCACTGCCTACCTCAATGCTGCAATCTGTTGATGCTTTGAATTTCTCATGGAGAACATCACTGATTGCCAGAGCCACTGCCAGTGACTGTATGTAGCTAAAGGAATACAGAGGAACATCACCATTGAAGGCAAGTCCCTTTTTACACACACTCCAGAATAAAGGCAACCCGCTAGGGAAATAGCCAGGAGATAGCTTTGCAAGGATAACAAGGTTCAATTGTACAGAATACAAATATCAGCAAAGGACTCTGCTGCACGAGTGTTCTCTGCACTTACAGTTACGACGAGGGGCTTAAAAACCTCACAATCATCATGAAATACAGCACAAATAGGTGCCACTGATTGGAGACACCCTACACATGAGCCTGATCCATAGGGGATGCCAGGTTGTAATTGGTTAGTTCTTTCCCATCGGTCTGGATCCACGTGGGTCAGCTGGGCTCATCATTGCAGTGAAGGTCATGGCACACATTAATACATTGATTCAGTTTAAACTAAACATTCTAAACCTGGTTATTATATCCTTGTGGCAGGCATCTGAGTGGCACGGGAAATGGTGCCAGGGGGAATGGAAGATGAAATACAGTTACGCTGACCCACACATTGAGGGCTTCGTTGATACTGCAGTTCCCACACTCAAGGTCTCCACCCGGGTTTTTTTTCCTTTAATGTATCCCTCCCTGTGCCTTGTGTTGCAAGGGATATTTTTTCATGCTGGGAAGAATACAGCTGCGCATGGTTAGATCTTCTGCAGACATGTGATTTGTAATAGCTGAGGGATGCACACTTTGGGGGATACAAAGGTGGGGTGGTCAGGTCAGGAGTGTGGGGTTGGCTCCTGACTGGCTGGGTGGGGGTTAGAGGCCTACTGGCAGTTTAGTGGAGATGGATGGATGCAGTGAGGAGCCTGGTGTTGTCTCACGCTCTTGCAGGGTACATTCCTTTGGAAGATACAAAATGTTTGCAACACTAGAGGGATAAAGGGGGAGTGGACTTCCGTGGGAACGGGGCTCTGCAGAGTCAGTCTGTCTTACGGAGTTTAGACCTAGTGAGCAGAGAACGTGAACAGCGCAAGCCAGCAACTTATCCCTTTTAGGCCTAGTACAAAATGGAGAATGGGCTATGGGTTTTCTAGTGCTGCACATTCACTTCTATGTGCTACAGTGCCTCTACATGTTGCCCCATAGTGCCAATTGCTCCCCCCCTTCTATGATACATCAACTCATATGAGTGCGCCTAGTCGTGTGGGATAGACTCATTTCCATCCCAACACCATCTATGTCGTTTAAATCAGCCAATGCAAGTGCAGTGGACATACAGCGTGGGGAGTTGGCCATATTATTTTATTTGCTCTGATCTTTTGACAAGGCAACATATGATGCATGGGCGATGGTGAAAGTGAGGACATTTTGGGGCAAGTGGAAGCATGATGAGACCCAACACCAGCCAAGTAAAAGTCCCCCACATTGCATGAATGATACACAAGTTGACCTCGCCCCTGCACAAGTCCCTAATGAAAGGGGGGTATTTTGGGGCAAGTAGGAAGCACGATGAGACACAACACCAGCCAAGTACAAACCCACACAATGCATGAGCGATACACAAGTTGATCCTGCCATGTTGTTGTGGTCGTTGTGGTTATCGTGGTCGCTGGCCAGTAGCCAGAGAGGACGCCAACTGTTACTGACACACCAGGAAAAAGCACTCCAATTTATACAGGGGAGGTTGAGGCTGTTACCTTTCGGCCTAAAATGATTGGCCCAAAGGTAACAGGTAAAATTATAACACACACTATTTCCCATCTCCTAATGGTAGCCATTAAAGCCCAAAGGAGACCCACAATGAAAAGACTGTGTGAAGTTTTGTGTTTTGCCAGGGCAAACCATTAACACTCTAAATGTTTTGATGTCCCGCAGGTGCACAATGTTTTGTTTCGGTGCACCGCGCATGGTTTGCAGAGGCAAAATATACAGAGAGCGCGCAAAATGTACCAGTTGGTGAAATGGTGAATGGCACAAGAAATCATTGAAAATGGACACAAAACATTGACCCGCTGAAAAAACTGGCTGTGAAATGTCTACACCAGTGAAACTTAGGGGTGGATGCCACAGAATGGGTGTAGATGTTAGCAGATACGAATTTCACTAGCTAGGTGTCAGAGAGCCACTTCATTTCACAATCAAGATATCAAAGGTAATTTTCCCAATGTAAGCAGATCCATCAGGAAATGATTTGCATCACCAGGCAGCAACTGGTTGTTGTGTGGTCGTACCAGAGATGGCTAACTGTAAACCAAGGTTGGCAAGTGCAGCCCCCTTCCATCCTCCTCCCATGTGTTATGATCCAAAAGTCAGTCCCTCTCCTTGGCCGTGCAGTCTGTGACTCTCTTAAAGCCTAGAAGGAAGCTGAGACAAGTGTCTCTCTAGAGTTCCCAATGTAAACTGCCAGCTGCTGCTCAGTATAGCAAGGATGAAAAGGGGGCAAAGGGGCAAACGTGGGCCAGCGGGGGAAATACCAGTGGCTCTGTCTCTAAATCAGGGATATAGGTCGCTCTGCAGCAGGGTTGGAGGCAAGAGGCAAAAGCTCCTTCCACCAACACCTACTTAGAGACCTGAATACCAAAACACTCATTGCATCACTAGACACTCAACAATGTTTGTTTTCCATCCTTAATATGCTATTTATCTTTCCCAAGAGTCACGACAATTAGTCTTGATTAACCCTTTACACCATTGGCTTTGCTTATTATTTTTTACCCAAATATATTTTCTCCCACGTCATCCCACCTCCCTGCATATCTCCCAACTTGATAATTGTCTAGCTCTCATCTTTCACAACTTGAGCCAATCTAAATACCAGGGGAAATATTGCGGGTACTGGTTGACCTCCATACAGATAATGAGGCTTGTGTACGCAGCGGCCCAGGGGGGCACTGCACGGCCTGTTTTCAGGTGGGGTGTGGTGTGAGGCAGGGTTGTGTATTGGCCCCCATTTGCTTCTGCCTCTACATTAATGGCCTCTCACAGGATCTGATTGGTGTATTGGCTGATTTTTTAGTCTTGGGGGCAAGGGGGTTCCCAGTATTGGCCTATGCGGACAATACAGTTCTTCTAGCAAGAACACTTAGGGCCTTACAAGCTTTGATTAATGCCTATTCAACGTTCATGGATAATTTGGGCCTAAAAATAAATACCAAGAAATCAGCAGTAATGGCGTGCGTTGGCAGAAAACGTCCTGTGTCCATGAACCCATGCTTTGCGCAGGAGAAACCATTCCCAGAGTTAAGACCTTTGATTATCTTGGAATAAGTTTTTCTGAGGCCTTAAATGGAAAGGACCAGGTGGCCAAAAAATCTGTCAAGATGAGCCAACAGATAGGCGGAATCTTTAGATTTTTGTCTAAGTGTAGGGACCAGCCTTTGGATGTGATTCTTAAGATCTATGGCACTCAAACTGCGGCATCCACTTTGTATGGCGCAGCCATTTGGGGCTTCCAGAATGCGGCGGAAATCCAGTGTAAGGAGAGCACATTTTTTAAAAACTTGCTTGGGCTCCCGACCGGTGTCTCTGGAATAGCCATCCTCAGAGAGCTGGGCGTGGAGTTTTGGGAGGACCAGTGGGCGCTGGCCCCTCTCTTATTATGGGTTAGATTGTGGGCCAATGAGCATGCTTCGCTGTGTCATTTTATTATTCGCTCTGTGCTAGGTAAAGCTGGCTGGAACGAAATCCCCTGGCTTGCGTATGTCTCTTCAACCTTGGGTGAAGTCAACTTAGGTGTCCTTTTTCCCCCTGACTCACTCATAACTAAAAGTGAGGGGATCGCTTACAAAGTAACGTTGGGTGTAATCACAGTAAGAAAAAGAACCCTATTAGAGTATGGCCATAAAAATGGCCAATTTCATACCAGCATTAGTAGCCTCACTGGAATACAACCTTACTTGTTATGGAGCCCGTTTAAAAAGGACAGGTGGCTGATTACGAGGGCACGGTTTGATTGCCTTCGGCTGCAAGGAAACACATATAAGTGGAAGGGTTTCCCCGATTCAGCGGGTTGCCCGGTTTGTGGCCACTCTCGAGAGGATCTCTCTCATTTGCTGTTCTTCTGCTTAGGGTATGTTGGTATACGTAAAATGACCTTGATTCCCGCCCTTAAGAAGACAGCGATTCGCTCACGTAGGGCTGCACTTGTGTTCCTCTTGAGTGCTGAAACAGTTTTTACAGCTTGGGCTCTTTTGACGTTCCTGAAAAGAGCGATGCACTTTAGAAATAGTTTACTGAAACTGCAAGGGGTGAAAGTCAGTGCTATAAAGTATAATATCATCCGTAATGGGACAAATGTCTGAGTACTGTTCTTTGTATGACTCAATTATATTTTTAATGGAACGACTGCTTAGGTAAGCATTTGATACTTAATTTTATGTGTATGCCGCCTTTAGAAATGCTTATTGATTGAATTTTTATGGAAATGTAATTTTATGAAATTGTAACTTGGATTTGTGCAATAATGTGTATTAATGTCGTTTAATGGTTGTTTTTATACATCCGAATAAACTTGTTTGACCCGTTGACCTAAATACCAGAAATGTCATCCTTCCACCAGCACATACATCCCACCATATTCCACAAACACACACTGTGGTAAAGGACACAGCTGTTAGGAGCTGTTCCCTGTTACCTTTGCTGCTTGCCTGCCATACCTGCAAGGCCACGCCCCTTCCAGGTGCAGCAGAAGAGGAGGAGGAGAGGATAAAACCCACAGCCAGTCACCCTTGTGGTGAAGGCCGCTATGGTAAAGGGCGCTGCTTTTAGGAGCTGTTTGGAGGTGTTAGGAGAGCTGGAAGGTGTCTGTGTTCGCTGGGGTTGCTTGCCTCCATTCAGTTGCCAGAGGGGGCATACTGCAAGGAGACCTTGCTTGCCTGTCTGCAATTCAGCAGACTGCAATGTGTGTGGAGTGATCATCACAAAGGCTGCAGGGTTGTGAGATGAGGTGAGGATACAATGAATAGTCAGCTGTGTAAGCTGGGTGAGTATATAATCATTGTTTTCAGACCTTGGTGAACTGAGTGATGAGTGGTTAAGAAAGTAAAGTGTTGGGTTACAGCCAATCAGGAAGAATTGCTCTCATAAACTGGAAATTGCAATATCTCAATAACTGGGTACAAACTTGTTGCGGCCGGCTACTATTCTTAAAGGGCCAGACACTCTGCATATTTTATTTTATTATATGGTAACATTGTGATACTATATATTCGACTTTGAGCTTCATCTTGACTGACCTAACATTCTCACATACTGAGACACACTGAAGCATGGTTAGGAGGGGGGAGAGAGAGGCGGATTATGGATGACCTCTGAGCGGTCAAGTGTCCCCTGCTCTCCATATTTTGGTGACACTTTGGCTTTATTTTTGTTCTTTTATTTTTTTTTTAATACTTTTTCTCTTTCCTTTTAGCCATCCAGGACTCTTTTAAGAACTACATCTTAGTAATAGTTTTAAAACAAAATGTTAACAATGTTTTAGTACTGTTGGTTGTCTATTGATGGAGCCTGTTCCGGGGTTTATATTTGTTGGTTGTGTCAATTGCATTATTTGCACATTTATAAATATTACGTCTCTTAAAGTTTCACATATTATACACCTGAAGGACTTGAGGAAAATGCAATTTGTATTATTTGTGCACACATTATTGGAGTTTTAATCAATTGCACATATTGCTTATTTGCTCAATTACTGCCTATTGGATACAGAGGATATTTTGGATATACCAGAGGCTTTCAATTTGCACTTGCACTTTGTGTTACTGAAGCACTTTATGAAAACTGACACTGAATTAAGCAAATGTACTATTATCTGAAATCAAAGGGCTGCTATATGATAACATTGTTAAATGTTACTGTGTAGTTTCAAATGAGGGCATAAATTCAATGTGTGCAATTGAGTTAGTGGATGAGGGTGATGCCGTCCGTGGAAATGCTAGGAATTTGGGTCCAAGATGTACAAGGAATCCATGTAATTATGACCCACTAGTTACATTTAGAGTGGAGAAAACCACAGGTAATTTAGAGGGTAATAATTACACAGTTCTAATTCATTGGGTACCCCGACCAGTAATGCCATTGAAGTATACTCCCAACCTAGACAAGTGCAAAACATTATAGTCACAGAGATGGTCCCAATTGCCCCAGCTTTTAACAAATTGGACCGGGCAGTTAAAATGGAAACAGAAGAAAGACTGGTTCAACCGAATAGTTCTCAACACACCCCTGGTTCCGCTGTTATTTCCCCTTACAGTATTTAGCAGAATAGATTCTCTACCCTGGAGGGTGAGACGTCTGGGTCAATAACGAGGGATTTTGTGAAACAGGCTTAGACAGGGACAGCATTTCACCAAAATGCCAGGGGTAGTCGAAGTGATATCACCATATGTAACGTTAATATCAGTGTGTGTAGACTCTTATTACTAAAATACTGTGAATGCAAGCAGATGTCCAAGGCCAAATGATGTTATTATATAGCACTTACGCTTTGATGTTATTATATTGCACTTACGCTTAAGCACTTTATGTAGAACAAATACACATACAAAGCTATGTCCTTGCCCTGTTCCTGTTTTACCTTTACATTAACAAAGTTATTTTGGACTTGGTGACTGAATGCCCAGGGGGAAGGCTTGATCCACCAAAGCCTGGTACCGACATACTTCCGACATTATTTTTTGATGACAATGCAGTATTGCTGTTTATGTCACCTATGGAGATCAGGCACTGCCTGGACTGCTTTTTCACCAAATGTTCTAAACTGGGCCTGATCCTAAATAAGACCTAAATAATGGTATTCAGACCAAGGAGATCTAAGACCTGCGTATGCTCCATGAAGGTAGATGGGACTAATCTGGAACAAGTACATTATTATGACTACATTGGAGTAAGATTTACTGATACCGGGGCATGGTCAGCTCAGTCTGAATAATCCCAGATTATTTTAGAAAGAATACCAGTGGTGGTTTAAGAAAAATGTGTAGCACATAGAGCAGAGACCAGTATCCCCCGCTATTAATGTATATAAGATACAGACTGTTAGGCAGAATTATATGCAGTACCCTTTGGGAACACCACATACAATTAAGACTACAAGTGACAGTACAAATTCACTTTGGTACAAGCCTGTACTACACAGTAAAGTGGTAGTGATGGCTGAGCAGCCAGACTTATCTCAAGAGCAAGTGAGCAGTGTCAGATAGTTACACAAAGGACAACAATTACTATGATTCAAGCAAACACTGACTCAAGGTTTCTGAGTAAAAGAATATACATTTATTTACACACCAGTTGTAAAACATTTCACTAAAGTAAAGCAGTTTAACAATCAAACTCTTAATACACCACCCACTCCCAATGGGTTACATACAAGTTAAGCACATAAATGAAGTGGGAGTAAAATGGCAATCCAGAAATTTAAAAGGGAGGGAAAGACAAAGTTAGGCAGAAATTGAACAGCACCACCAGGTAGGAAAGCAGGGCAGTCTAGAAAGAGGAACTACAGAGCGTGAATCAAATCAAAAAGGCTTAGGGCCAAAGTCAATAGGACAACAGTCTTTTACTCAAGATCACACAGCTCAGGGTAGTTTGCGGTTAAGTCTTTGCCAAGAGTTCCGGACAGAGGTGGTCGGCACAAAAGTTTGTTTAAAGAGAAGAGAAGGACAAGCCCTCGGATTGGAGAAAGATTTCACACACTTTGTTAGGCGATCCTCGGCACATCAGGCCTCCCCACATCAGAACACTGCTCACATTCCCCCAACTTCTCCATCCCAGCTTCGAGGCTCAAGGGATTTGGTGAACCCACAGAACCGAAAACACCGTACCTCCTTTGGTGTACGGGCTCGATTACAACCTTTCCTGCATTGGCAACTGCCTTGGAGAATATACCGCAAAAGGGGCGGCGTTACGTCATCACGTCGGTCATGTGATACAGTGTGGCGTTCCTCACGTGATCTTGGTGGACGTCACATGACCCAGAGACGTCACATGACCCAGGGACACACAGTATAAAGAACTGAGAGGCAGGACGATCATTGCTTCTCAGCTGGCTTCGGACCCTGTTTGGTGTTACTACTTGCTCCTTGCTACTTCGACCACGGAACTCTATCTTGGACTCTCTTGGACACCCCTTTGTACCTTTGCTTGGAACTGTTTACCTGTTGCCGGATTTTTGGACTGCACATCGACTTGTCTTTGGATCATCCCTGAGTATCTTGCTGTACTCCTACGCCCAAGTCAAGCCCTATCTTACAGGTGGTCTACCCGTATCCACGCTTACCTGCGGTTCTACCACTCCAGGGACCGCTGTATTCTGTTGAGCCTCGAACCTCCCTACTAGGTTACCTGGGTCTCCCTTACACCAGATAGGTAAGACACTTTAGATTCTTTTGTTTACCTGCTGTATTGTGATTGCCTGGTGCTTAACCTCCTTCCTTCTTGACAGCAGCATCGGTGTTCCAGAGGCTCCGTGGATCTGGGAAGACATCTCTCACCTGTGGCCTCAAGGGTCGCACAGCGGGTTTCTATTTGTTCCCCTGTGCGTCACTTGGGGACGGAGGTCTCATCGGTCTACACGACACTCAAGTCAGAACAGACTGAGAAGCCGTATAGTCGTGTTAGACGATGCAGGGATCCACGGACGAACCCATAACTGCTTTAGTTCAGGCAATTACAATATTAAGGGCAGATATGGCCGCCGCGAACACGGTGATCCATCAAAGGTTGGACACCATACAGAGCGTTCAACACTCCCTTCCTGCAGACCCTGAGTTTGGAGATGGCAGCTCCTCCACTACACCCCCTCCCTTGGCTACTTCTACAGTCCCGACTCCAATAATCCTCCCAACTCCTTCCCCCCTGGCTGCTCCTGAACGCTACCAAGGCGATCCCAAGAAATTCAGAACCTTTGTTAACCAGTGCAAATTACATTTGTTATGCAGGCCTTTGGCTTTTCCCACGTCCACTGCTAAGGCCGCCTTCGCCCTTTCCCATTTAGCTGGAACAGCTGCCGCTTGGGCTAATCCCCTGTTAGAGAACAATATTCCAGTTCTTTATGACTTTGATTTGTTGATCCTAGAAATGTCTCGAGTATTCGATACCCGACACAAGGCACAGTCTAGGGATCTGGAGTTGTTGGAATTGACTCAGGGCAAAAGGGCTCTGATAGATTACATCACCCGGTTCAATCAGCTAGTTGCGGAAACGTCATGGCCAGAAAACAAGCGGGCGGTGGTCTTTTATAGGGGGTTAAGTAACACCATGAAAGACGCTCTAGCAGTGATCCCTTCTATGCCTACTCAGTATCAGGAATTGGTTGATCTCGTCCTGCAGGTAGATGCACGACGATCGGAGCGTAGAGCTGAATTGGGGGCCTCTTCCTCTCCTACTCTTGTTAGTACTCCCGCTTCCAGTACTGAAGAACCTATGCAAGTGGGAGGATTACGCAGTCCTATTACAACAGCTGAGAGGGAACGTAGAAGGGTAGATAATGCATGCTTTTATTGTGGCACCATTGGACATTTCGTGAAAGAGTGTCCTCGACGTCCCAAGAAGAGTCAGGTTTTTCGGGTGGCTCGACCTTAGAACCGGAGAACAGGTCGAGTGTCCCTTCATCTTCTCCGGGTATCCCTCTTGCCTTTGCTCGTGTTCAACCCATCTCCGTAAAGGCTACTCTATGTCCCTCTACTGGCCTTCTTCATGCAGTCAATATCATTATTGATTCCGGTGCCACTGGTAATTACATAGATATTGATTTGGCCCATACCCTCAATCTACCCTTAGTGGTAAAAACACGACCGGAACATGTCCAAGCCGTAGACGGCTCCGCATTGGTTTCTGGTCCTGTTAGACAACAGACTGCACCCCTCTTGTTGAACATCCAAGACATACACACAGAAACCTTAAGTTTTGATCTGATCACCGCACCTCAATTCGGTATCATACTAGGGATTCCCTGGTTACGTGAACATAATCCACTGATCAATTGGCAAGCAGGCACTGTACTCTTTGAGTCCGAGATTTGTCAGAATTATTGTCTCCCGGTCCATCAAGTCCCTGACACGCCCTCTCGGTTCTTGGGAGCCTTAGCACAACTCACACTGACCGCTGACGATCCAGAAGTCATACAGTCCCATACTGTTGGGGGGTTGACGTCAGGGATTCCGCCAGAATATCGGGCTTTCGAATCAGTTTTCGATCGAGGCTCGTCTGAGGTACTTCCTCCACATAGAACATATGACTGCCCAATCGAATTACTTCCCGATTCCACTGTTCCTTCGGGCAGGATCTACTCTTTGTCTCCTTCGGAGGAACTGGTGTTAAAAGAATATGTACAGAACGCCCTGCGGTTAGGACACATCCGCCCCTCCACTTCACCAGCGGCTAGTCCTATCTTCTTTGTACCCAAGAAGGAGGGGGATCTACGTCCTTGTGTGGATTATCGGCGGCTTAACGCTATCACCAAGAAGGATAGGTATCCCATCCCGTTAATTACTCCACTCTTAGATCATTTAACACATGCTTCCATTTTTACCAAACTTGATCTACGCGGCGCATACAATTTAGTACGCGTTCGCGAGGGAGACGAGTGGAAAACTGCTTTCTGTACTCGTTACGGCTTGTACGAATATCTTGTCATGCCCTTTGGCTTATGTAACGCCCCGGCCACGTTCCAACGATTCATGAATGACATTTTCAGGGATATTCTGGATGTGTACATGGTTGTGTATTTGGACGACATCCTGATCTTCTCTCGTGATCTTGATGACCATGTAAAACACGTCCGAGAAGTATTAACCCGTTTAAGAACACATTCCTTATTTGCCAAACCTGAGAAATGTCAGTTCCATAAGACCTCTGTTGAGTTTTTGGGTTTCCACATCACCCCTGGGGCGTTATCCATGAACGAGTCTAAGGTCAAAGCAGTCTTAGATTGGCCAGTACCTCAAACACTCAAGTCCTTGCAGGCCTTTTTGGGATTCGCCAACTTTTATAGGCGTTTCATTTCTTCCTTTTCTACGATTGTAGCCCCACTCACGGCCCTGACTAGTCCTCGGGTACCATATCAGTGGCAGAGAGAACAGCAGGAGGCTTTTGATACTTTGAAAACTGCCTTTACTACCGCACCGGTACTCCAACATCCCAACCCTGATCTTCCGTTCATAGTCGAGGCAGATGCCTCTTCCTTTGCCCTCGGGGCGGTACTGTCACAATCATGTCCTAATACAGGCAAATTACATCCAGTGGCATACCACTCCCGTAAATTTTCCAGTAATGAGTCTCATTATACCGTTACGGAGAAAGAACTCTTGGCTGTCATGGACGCGTTCCGTGTTTGGCGTCATCATCTTCTGGGGGCTAAACATCCCATCACAGTATACTCTGATCATCGGAATCTACAGGATTTGGCCTCTTTGAAATGCATAAATAGCAGACAGGTCCGATGGCATCTTTTCTTTTCCTCTTTTGACTTCCGTATTATGCACCGTCCTGGAACGGCACATGGGAAGGCGGATGCCTTGTCACGTTCCCCGGGGGGGGTCCAATTGCCTACATTCCCTGACACTGTTCTCGGAAAGAGTCATGTGATTTGTCTATGTACTCCCTCATTGTCACTGATGGACTCGGTTCGATCCTGGACTAGTAATCATTCTGACCAGTTGCGAGAATGGGACCCAGTGTATTCTGATGGACTGCTGTTCGTACATGAACGCCTGTTCCTTCCCACACCTGACACACGTAATCTGGCCCTTGAGTGGTCTCATGACGCTCCCTTTAACGCTCACCACGGACAAGAGCGCACTTTAGATCTTCTCAAGCGTTGGTGTTGGTGGCCTTCTATGAGGCGCGATGTAGAATGTTATGTTAGATCATGCGCAGTATGTGCTCAGGCTAAACATCAAAGGGGTTGACCGATTGGGTTGTTGCTTCCGCTTCCGGTACCTCCCAGGCCCTGGCATACGTTGACGATGGATTTCGTTACTGATCTCCCCAAGTCGAAGGGCTTTGACTCCATCTGGGTGGTGGTGGACACGTTCACTAAAATGGCCCGTTTTGTTCCTTGCAAAGGTATCCCTTCGGCTCCTGTATTAGCGGAGTTGTTTTTTGAACATGTGTTTATGCTATTCGGCCTTCCTTCGGTCATTATATCTGATCGAGGGTCACAGTTCACCTCTCGGTTTTGGAGATCCCTGACAAAGCTATTAGGCATTGATACCAGGTATTCTTCGGCCTATCATCCTGAGACCGATGGACAGACCGAAAGGACGAATCAATCTATGGAACAATACCTTCGTTGCCTTATATTGCAACATCAGACCTCTTGGTTGGCCGCCTTACGGCTTGCGGAGTTCGCATATATTAATGCGGCTCATTCAGCCACTGGTTATTCCCCTTTTTACGCCCTCTATGGCCAACATCCCAAGGTCTTGCCGGTCCCTGATGCTTCTGGTTCTGCGAACCCTGCGGCCACGACATGTCTTAGGGATCTTTCTGCCTTACACGCTAGTACAGTGGTTCATCTCACTGAAGCAAAGGCTGCTATGAAGGCCCGTGTGGATGGCAAACGTCGGGCTGCTCCCCCTCTGGTGGTGGGTTCCAGGGTCTGGTTGTCTTCACGTCATCTTCGCCTAGTGGGTTGTCGGAAGTTGCTACCTCGCTTTGTCGGTCCTTATGTGATATCCAAGGTTGTGAATCCGGTGGCTTTCCGTCTAGTGCTTCCCAGCTCTTGGCACATCCATCCTGTGTTTCATGTCTCCCTCCTCAAACCTTGTCCCGACTCTGTCTGTCTTCGTACCCCTGTTGCGCCGGTGTCCTTGACCTCTCCTGATGTTTTCGAGGTGTCGGCCATTTTGGGCTCCAGATGGTTTAGGGGTGGGATCCAGTATCTGGTGGATTGGAAGGGTTATGGCCCGGAGGAACGTTCATGGGTTTCCGCCTCTGACCTGAACGCCCCTCGCTTGGTAGCCCGTTTCCATTTAGACCATCCATCCTGCCCACGGGGTCGTGGGCCGTTGGGGAGGGGCTATGTTAGGCGATCCTCGGCACATCAGGCCTCCCCACATCAGAACACTGCTCACATTCCCCCAACTTCTCCATCCCAGCTTCGAGGCTCAAGGGATTCGGTGAACCCACAGAACCGAAAACACCGTACCTCCTTTGGTGTACGGGCTCGATTACAACCTTTCCTGCATTGGCAACTGCCTTGGAGAATATACCGCAGAAGGGGCGGCGTTACGTCATCACGTCGGTCATGTGATACAGTGTGGCGTTCCTCACGTGATCTTGGTGGACGTCACATGACCCAGAGACGTCACATGACCCAGGGACACACAGTATAAAGAACTGAGAGGCAGGATGATCATTGCTTCTCAGCTGGCTTCGGACCCTGTTTGGTGTTACTACTTGCTCCTTGCTACTTCGACCACGGAACTCTATCTTGGACTCTCTTGGACACCCCTTTGTACCTTTGCTTGGAACTGTTTACCTGTTGCCGGATTTTTGGACTGCACATCGACTTGTCTTTGGATCATCCCTGAGTATCTTGCTGTACTCCTACGCCCAAGTCAAGCCCTATCTTACAGGTGGTCTACCCGTATCCACGCTTACCTGCGGTTCTACCACTCCAGGGATCGCTGTATTCTGTTGAGCCTCGAACCTCCCTACTAGGTTACCTGGGTCTCCCTTACACCAGATAGGTAAGACACTTTAGATTCTTTTGTTTACCTGCTGTATTGTGATTGCCTGGTGCTTAACCTCCTTCCTTCTTGACAGCAGCATCGGTGTTCCAGAGGCTCCGTGGATCTGGGAAGACATCTCTCACCTGTGGCCTCAAGGGTCGCACAGCGGGTTTCTATTTGTTCCCCTGTGCGTCACTTGGGGACGGAGGTCTCATCGGTCTACACGACACTCAAGTCAGAACACACTTTCACCGCGGGTGAACAAAACAAACAACCGGATTTGCATAGTACATTTAAATGGAGAAGAAGCTGTAGCTGAAGCGAACATTCCTTGTAGTTCCTGCAGGCCCACGGTTGCTGAAGCGACTGTCGGACTGACACAAAGTAGGAAGACTGAAGGGTCCTGCACTACCCAGGGAAAAAACCAGCAGCAGAGCAAAATAACGAATAAAAGAGGCGCTCCTTAAAACCCAATTAGGGTCCGACCTTCCTGGCTATCCGGCCCATTGTAGCTCTGTACAGCTGATTTGATCAGAGGAGGGAGTCCTGGCTTGCAGTTTGGGAGAACTGGTCGGTCCCACCAGCTCGGGGTAAGAAGATTCCTCGAGGATCTTCTCTGTCGTTGGAGTTTGAGGATTCGGACTTGCAGCAGGGCTTCACCGGGCAGTTCAGTTGTGGTAGGGGTCCTCTTCTGTCAGCTCTTCTTTGGTTCTTTTGTTCCAGTGGGGACACTGCCTTTCTTGCCACAGAGATGTGCTTTTTATGAAGTTTTCCCCCATTCACACAGCCTGGCTGTCAATCACACAGCAGGGTGGCTGTCCCGCAGGGACAGTCAACTAGCCAATCAAACAGGAGTGTGACTTGGGTTACCAAGGGAACCCATGACAGGGGTCCTAAAACCCCTCCCCCACATCCTGTCTACCCAGAATTTCAGGCGCCTAAGGAGGGTTTCTGTGCAGAAGCTTGCAAAAGGACGGTGAACTAAGGAACCGAACCTGGTTTGGCGCGCAGAGAAAAACACGAGAAAGACAGTTTCAAAAAGAAATGGTGAATAAACTTAGCCGGAACCAAATTAAAACAAATATGGCCCAACAAATTTAATTTTGAGGCTACTAAAATAGCCTATAACAATACCAAGGTTATTTAAGGTAACCACGGTAGGAAAAATAGGGTAGTTACCACTGCCACCAGCCGAGTCGTTATGAAAAGGGAGTGAAACAATGCTCCCAGAGAAACAGACAAAAATAGATATTTATTAACCGTTTCCATTACTCTATGTAAGATAGGAAGTACTGGGTCTGTGGATTTTAAAGAGACTATTGAAGTTAATGGTAACTTTACATGTTCTGGCAGACAGGAGTCAGTATCAGAAAATAGAGTCTGAGTTGGGAAGTCTAAAAGACAACTCTGTGTCACTGCACTGAAGGTGCTGTGTAACACACAATAAAAAGATGATGCCTGTAGAGTAAGTGAGGCTCCACACACTCTGAACACAAGAAAATGTTAAACGCACACAGCAAAACACATGTAAGAGTGGAAAAAAATGCTCTCACTCTTACCAGGTGAAAAAAACAAATCCTAGAAATCCAGCAAAGCTGCTGAGGGAATCAATAGTTAAGGGAAATTAGCCATTTTGGAGAATTCTCCCTAACACTCGCCCCCCAGGCTAAGGGACAGGAGGATTTAATCCACTCCCGGATGAATCTCTACCTCTAGTCGGTTAAAAACATCCTAGAGAGACCATCAGCATTTTGGTGGTGACATCATGCTCTGTGCTCAATGGTGAAAGCAAACCCTTGCAGGCAGATTGACTATCTTAGAGGTTTTGGGTTCGCCCCTTTAATTTGCATCAACCATCTCAAGTGTTGGTGATCAGTTTGAATCATAAAAAAGTAGATCCATACAAGTATGGTCTAAACCTCTTCAGAGACCACACACTGGCAAAACACACGCTCTATGGTTGCACACCTTGTTTCTGGTTACTTCGGTTTCCTACTGATGACGCAAATGGGGTGTTACCTACTTATCTCATCCAGTTGACTAAGGACTGCACCTATACCTGTATTTGAGGCATCTGTCTGCACACTGAAGGGTTGGTGATAATCAGGAGCTCTTAGGACTGGAGTTTGACAAAGGACTTTCTTCAGGTTTTCAAAGGATTGTGTGCACTCCTCATTCCATCTAACCTTTTTTTGGGAATTCTGGAGAGGATATCACATTCAAGGGAGAAGCTCTGGTCCCATAGTTCTCTATGACATTTCTGTAGTACTCAGTGAGACCTACGAAAGATCTCACTTGGGTTTGAGTAGTAGGGGTGGCCCAGTTTTGTACAGCTTGTACTTTGTTGGCAATGGCCTTATTTCACCTCCTCCTACCTCATGACCAAGGTAGACCACTTTGCTCTGACCAATTTGACATTTTCTTGCCTTTATGGTCAGATGGGCCTGCTCAAGAGCCTACAAAACATAACCTAAGTGATCAACATGTTCTTTCCATGTACGGCTGAACACTGCAATGTCATCCAAGTGTGCCATGTAGAAGTCCTCCATCCCATTCAGAACTTGATTTACCATCCTATGGAATGTAGCAGGTGCATTGTTTAGTCCAAAAGGCATAACCTTAAATTAGTAGAGGCCTGCTTGGGTTGAGAATGAAGTTTTCTCCTTGGCATGGTCTGTCGGGGCTATTTGCCAAAAGCCTGAGGTTAAGTCAAATGTACTGAGGTACTTGGCTGAACCAAGTCTATCCACCAGTTCATCTGTCCTTGGCAAAGGATGGGCATCAGTCTTAGTGACTGCATTTAGAGCACTATAGTCCACACAAAATATCAACTCCTTGGATCCTGCCTTTGGTACTAGAACAACTGGACTAGGCCATGGACTTGTAGAGGGCTCTATAACCCAGAGATCAAGCATCTTGTTGACCTCTCCTTTGACGTGGTATCTCACATGTTCTGACATTCTGTAACCTCTGCTTTTCACAGGTAAACAGTCACCAGTGAGGATATCATGCTGGCCCTAAGGGGGCAGGCCTGCTGAAAGTGAAAACAGGGAGGCAAACTGGTTTAGCAGTAGTTTGCACTCCTCCTGTTGTTCAGATGTCAGTTGAGAAGAAAGATTGATTCCTTTTATTTTCTCATCTAAAATCTGGCCTCTGAGGAGGTCAGGTGGAGGTTCACTCTCCTCTTCCTCTTGAGCTGAAGCTAGAAGCAAGGCTCCCACTTCTGGTCTTGAGACATATACCTTCAAACGGTTGGTGTGAAGGACTCTGGGAGCCTCCTTAGGTCTGCCTAAGTTCACCAAATAGTTCACCTCTCCAAGCTTGCCCACAACCTTGAAGGGTCCTATTAATTTGTCCTGCAAGGCCCCGCTGCCTTGTTTGCACCATAACTAATACAAATTGGTCTTGAGTAAACTCAACCATGCTGGCCTTGTGGTCATGCCAATATTTGACCAGAGCCTGACCTGCTTTTAAGTTATTACTAGCTTCTGCCATCATGTGTGACATTCTCCTCTGGAGACCTATCACATAGTCAGTCACTCTGATTGGCTTGGGGGAAGGAGCACTCTCCAACCCCTCCTTAATTAGGGCCAAGGGACATCTGACTGGATGGCCATAGAGAAGTTCAAAGGGACTGTAACCAACTCCCTCCTGAGGGATTCTGTAACAAAGTGGACCTCCAGTACTTCAGGTAAGTTACAGGTTCCTTTATTGTCCATGTCCAGTACTCTTCCTCAAGACACAGGGATGGTAGGGGACACAAGATGACACAGGAAAACACCGGGCTCACCCCCACACCCATCTTCTCAGCTCACTCTTCTCCTCTCACTCCAACCGTCACTCTCAGAACCCTGCACACCAACATTCCACCTCAACATTCCAAGAGATGATGTCACACTGAAAGCAGATTACTACACATCTCCCCCCCTTAGAACACAAAAGCCAAATACTACGCCAACGCTTTCCAGGGAAGACAAAAAGGAATGACAAGGTATTGTGACCAGCACGGGACCTTAACACCCCAAGACACCACGCTACCAGAAATGCCACAACACAGCGGCCGCCTATGTGTAGAACCTCTGGCAAAACCAAAACGGAAATCCAACAAAAGGACAGCATTAACTGGACACCAACGGACCAAGAAGGAAATGTTTTCCAACGGCATGCAACCAAAACAAGACAACACCACCCCCTCGGTCACACCTCGAGGCCACAAAAATAAAAAACAAGCACTTACGCCAGTCCCGAGCTGCCCCTCAGGACCTAGGGCTGCCACCCCTAGCCAAACTATTGTTAGTTAACACTAACACAACTAATGCCTAACCAACCTAGCCACCTTAGCTCAAATCACCTTCCACTTCGGTCTGCCACCCCAAAGTCTCAGAGCTGCCCCTCCAAGCGCTAACCAACCGCCCCCAAAGGAAGCAACAACAAATGCCAACAAACCGAGGGACCACTTAAACCACTTTGACAACAGTATGGGGAAGAACCACAACACCATGCTGCTACTCTGCATAAAACCGTTGGCCATTCCCTTTATCCACAAAATCCATTTCAAACACACCAGGAGACAACCTGACATACCATACACGGAATCAGGAAGCACACTGGCAAAGCAATATATAGAACACCACCTCGTCCAATATGATAACACTATGGACAGTAAGAAAAACTCCACTCAACTCAGGCATAGCGATCAAATCATAGATAACAACGCTATGTATCACTACAGCAACAACTGTCCTGAGTATAAACTCCGTCAAAAGTGACTTACCCTGATTAAAGCCCCGGCACTAATGACCACAACATACAGGCCACAGTGACCAAACCTGAACTATCAGGCACTCATAACCACAGTAATGATGGAGATACTAAATCTAAAGTGACCTACCCTGGAAAGACCAGGCACCTAAGAACATCTAAAGTGACCCACCCTGGAAAGACCAGGCACCCAAGACCATAATCACACCTCACTCCAAGACACCTAACCTGAAACCACACAGGTAGATACAACCAAAAGTCAAGAGATCAACAACACACGCAACATAGTGACCCACCCTAGCACAACCAATGCCAGGCACTAAGAACCAATTGCAGTTGAAAACACTTGACCTCAATTGCGCCAGAACACTCGCGCTCACTCATACAGTGCACTACCGGACCAAACACTGATAACATTTATTATACGCAACATGACATAGCGATAAGCATTAATGCAGGCATCATAAAACACATGTCAATATTGGAAACAATTGCACAACACATGTTGAAAACATTGCACAAAACATGTTAATATTAAATGATGACCCCCCCTGCACAGTCCTCAGATGTAAATAGCACTAAAAATGTGTGCAAAGACAATGTCACTGTTGCTTGCTTGAAAACATTGTTCCCAATGAAGGTTGACACGTGGTCCACCACCCTCAAGTCCATGAAAATTCTAGACGCTACACTTTTACTTCAAGTAAGAACGCACCCCAATCTACATCAACAGGGTTAACTTCCAAATGGTGGTTAATCAGTACACCTCCGAAGAGCATTTAATTACAAACCTCCCACACCAACCCTTCAATTTCAAAAAGGGACCACCCCGAGCCCTCTATGCTAGGGTACAGATTTCCCACAGGGCCACAACACAGTGACACCACAGGAAACAAACAACGGCCTCAATAACATACTAACTAAGGGCACCCCCACAAGACTTAATCTAAGGGCGCTTGGTACCTCTAAGAAAATTGGGCCACAACATGTAATCTGCAACCATGCTCACTCACACGGCCCGATACACTAACCTGACCAAAGTCCCATGTCAAGCCGTACACCAGGCACATTCCAAACTTGTTGTTGCCCAGTACAGTATCAAAGAAAGCTGCTGAAAGACATTTTCTCCAACCGCTGCAGTTCCAAAAGAATGACAGGTAAAGAACTTGCCATTCAACAAAACCACACCAAACCCAGTGGTTTACTCTCGATGCATGCTCTGTCCTCGTACTGAGGTCCCGACACCCAGAAACGAGGCCAGGAACGCAGGAAACATAAAGTTCCTGTCACGTGAGCTTGTCCATGTTCGCAATACGACGGATGTTTAATTGGATGGCTGAGGACTGGGAGACACGAAGGAAGACAACGTTCCCTGCGCGTTCACTG
Organism: Ambystoma mexicanum; assembly: GCF_040938575.1. Lineage (NCBI taxonomy): Eukaryota > Metazoa > Chordata > Amphibia > Caudata > Ambystomatidae > Ambystoma > Ambystoma mexicanum. The sequence continues at coordinate 196,801,202 of NC_090933.1, read as the reverse complement.
CACACATGACTTGCTAGCAACGCCTCTTCCAGATGTGACGTCGCCAGTAAAACTGTAGCCGCCGTCCAAACACATCACAGAGCTAAAGTTAACTCCTTCCGAACCGGCACTTCCACCTACCGAGCACCGCGGCAAATATGCCAGTCTAAACTCCTCAGGAAAAACACACGAAATTCCCCAAACAGCTGATGTCGACTCGGTCATGCCTTGATCCGCCTCACTGTCAGAGTGAAGAAACTCCATGGCTACGCCACGCCCACAAGGCGCACCATGGATATACCAACGGGCAGGCTCCCGACTGGCCAGAGACCTGCCAGGCCGCCACGACGTCACCACTACTCCCTGGGATGCCCAACGAGCAACACGAAAGCTGCGCCAAGAGCAGATGCCAATCCGGGCAATATTGCCTTCCCTCGGCACGGGGTCGGAAACAAAAGTAAACATCCGCAGCGCCTCCCATTCCTTCTGCACAACGGACATGCTCTCCGTACCGACACCCGCCTCTGAGCCCACAGGTGGGGCGAAAGAGCACAGTCAACAACAGCTCTGGCCCACCTTCCGTCACAGCAGTGCAGGACCTCCGTCCATCCGGGACACGCAGCGCCACCCTGGCTGGAAGTGCAGAAACCGCGCTCAACCCCGTAGAGCCAGGGGAGCGCCAGCCAGGTTGACAGCTAACTTCTCACCGCCGCCATCCTACAGCAGAACTGCCCGTCCTGGCTACTAGCTGCGCTGACACTCGCCATATGAAGGGCTACATTCCATATGAAGGAATACCACGGGCCAACTGGATGCAGGCCCCCTGGGTGTGGGGGGAATCACGGGGGCGGTGTTTCGGAAGGCTGCACCCCCCCCAGCAGCGCCAAGTCCACCTACCATCCCATCCTCGTCGCCAGTGTAACAAAGTGGACCTCCAGTACTTCAGGTAAGTTACAGGTTCCTTTATTGTCCATGTCCAGTACTCTTCCTCAAGACACAGGGATGGTAGGGGACACAAGATGACACAGGAAAACACCGGGCTCACCCCCACACCCATCTTCTCAGCTCACTCTTCTCCTCTCACTCCAACCGTCACTCTCAGAACCCTGCACACCAACATTCCACCTCAACATTCCAAGAGATGATGTCACACTGAAAGCAGATTACTACAGATTCCCTATAGGCAAACATAAGGCATGGCAGTAGACGGTCCCACTATCTTTTAAGGGATTCCTCTAAAGCACCTATCATGCTCTTCATAGTACGATTATACCTCTCTACCAGTTCATTTGTCTGTGGATGGTTGGCTGTAGAGAACTTGTAAGTGACACCACCGTTTTTCCACATGGCTTGCATGTAGTGGGACATAAAATTGGATCCCCTGTCAGATATCACTTCCTTAAGAAACCCTACTCTGGTAAAGATACCAAGTAGAGCCTTAGCCACAGCCCGAGCCGTAACAGTTCTCGTAGGTATAGCTTCTGGGTATCTCGTAGCATGGTCTACTACAACCAGGATAAATTTGTTCCCTGAAGATATGGGAGGGTCAAGGAGATGAACAATGGCGATGCCCACCCTCTCAAAAGGATCTTCCACAACTGGGAGAGGCACCAGGGGTGCCACATTCTTGGCTCCACTCTCGCCAGAGGTTTAGCAAGTGTGACAGCTCCTACAGAATTTGTCAACTTCTGCACCCATCTTAGGCCAGTAGAAGTATAAGGAGAGCCTTTCCTTGGTCTTTTTGAAACTCAAGTGACCAGCCAAAGGTATCTCATGGGCCAACTGTAGGAACTGGAGTCTGTTGGCAAGGGGCACTATAAGTCTTTTGCAGTCCCCAGGGATAGACTCAGTTGGTTCACTGTAGAAGAGGCCATCTTCCCAGCTTAACTGGTGCTTTCCAACCTCTTTCCCATCAAGTTGGTTAGCAGCCTGTTGTCGAAGACACTCGAGAGTAGGACACTCTCTTTGTCCTCTGCTGAAGTCTGCTCTGTTGGGTCCACCTTCTGCCAGTAAAGACTGCAGCTCTTGGCCAACAGGGTCAAGATCTCCAACTAAAACAGTGTCCTCTTCCAGATCTGATTCTTCAACTGGCTCAAACACACATGGTTGTACCTGACACTCTGCCTTAGCATGGGGAGGAGTAACAGGTGTGCCCTTGGACAATCTTGAGGATGTCCTTGTTGGTAGCCCAGCGGTGCTGTCTGACTTTTTCCTTGAGGTCTTGGGTTTTCACTTTGCCTCTTTCTTTCCAGAAATAGCAGTGAGCAACTTCTGTGGAGTAGGAGTGATAGTTTCCTCTTTCAACTCCTCTGGAGAGCCTCTCAAGGTCCTCTCCCTTGCAGGCCTAGTGAGCTCCTGTCTCCTTTTACTGGGAGACAAAGCAAAAACAAAGAGGTGATGGCTGGAAGGTTTAGAATGAATCTTAACCACCGGCATTGCTCTGGGCAACCCTGCACACCACCGTTCTTCACCTGCCAAGCCATTACAGAAGGGGAAAGACCATATGCAAATCAGTCTTGGCCCCACCCTAAAAGGGGCGGTCTAGCCTGAACTGCTAGGCCACATCCCTTCTGCACGAGACCACAAGCATCCCCAAACATGTTTCACCCTTGTTGGGGCTCATCAGTGAGGAGTAGCTTGGGTCTCTAGGCCCAGCAGGCACAGGACCCACATCTGGGCATACCCGTCCCACTGGGGTGACAAAGCAAAAACAAAGAGGTGATGGCTGGAAGGTTTAGAATGAATCTTAACCACTGGCATTGCTCTGGGAAACCCTCCACACCACTGTTCTTCGCCTGCCAAGCCATTACAGAAGAGGAAAGACCATATGCAAATCAGGCTTGGCCCCACCCCAAAAGTTTGGGGATGCTTGTGGTCGCGTGCAGAAGGGATGTGACCTAGCAGTTCAGGCTGGACAGCCCCTTTTGGGGTGGGACCAAGCCTAATTTGCATATGGTCTTTCCCCTTCTGTAACGGCTTGGCAGGCGAAGAACAATGGTCTGGAGGGATGCCTAGAGCAATTCCAGTGGTTAATATTCAGTCTAAACCTTCCAGCCATCACCTCTTTGTTTTTCCTTTGACTGGGAGGCCTGGGGGTGCTTGACACAACTCCAAGAGTTTTCAGATCATTACCCAACAGGACTCTCCCAGGCACTTCACTTTGCACACTAACATGTATTTTGACAGTCAGATCATTACACTGGATGAGAGCTCGTAGCTGGTAACACACTCTTACCAGGTGAAAAGAAAATCCGAGAAATCCAGCAAAGCTGCTGAGGGACTCAATAGGTAAGGGAAATTAGCCATTTTGGAGAATTCTCCCTAACACAGACTACATCGGTCGCTCTCTATGGAGCCGAAATATGGGAACACACTAATTGTTTGAAATTGGGAACAGTGGAGAACACAGTTTTTAAAATGTTATTTGGACTATCAAGAAGTTTTCCTAATGCACTTTTGCCGATGGAGTGTTGCCTAGAGCCGATTGTCTCCCAGCTACCCTGGAACCGGTATCTTACTGGGTAAAACTCTGGCTGACTCCAGAACTTGGAAAGTACCAGGAGTCCTACTATCCTGGAGGACGTTCACTCCCACAGGTGAATCAAGTAAAGCAGCAGTTAAATGCAGTGGGGCTAGCTGATTTAAGGCAGAATATGCAGAGCTAAAAAAGAGGTAAATCTGTCCGTTAAGTGGGATATACAGGAACACCTTAAAAGCTTGTGTTACACCTGAAAACAATACTGAATTATCTGTCCCTAAAAACTGAAAAAGGAGCTGAGAAATTTTCTGACTTAATAACTCTTGTATATGCACGTACCTTAATTATGGAATTTGGGATTGGTACGCCTACATTTACTAACAGCTCAAGAACCCAGAGCAATAGAAGAGAACATTTGAATTGAACCCGATCGAACTTACCTCTGGTTGAATGATGACACACGGCACATGGACTCCAACATTTGATACACCAATGCCTTGATAAAGACCTTGTGTCGAAACACGTGTTGGCTCTTTACGCAAGACAATCACTTTGGTATCAAAGTAAATCCCAATCTTCTTGAAACTTAATATTACAACAATATACTTTGTAGAAATTACAATTTAAGGGCGAGTGAGAAGTGTAATTGATAAAAACTGTATTTCTCATTAGGTTAAGGGTACAACCTCTCCACACTAGTCATGCACCAGTCCACACCACACACAATGGGACCAGAGCACATTAGGAGGCAATCATACCCTGTTTAGGTTACTTGACTATATCCCATTGATCATTTTTTTCTGACAATGTTCCTTATACGCCAGATTCCCTGTGCTTAATAGTTGCAAACATTATTCTAACTTGCAAATATTTATGTTTCTTTTTACAATGATACCATTCGTGTGTGTGCTTGTGCTTACAGGCATTATGACATTCTGACCAATTATGACACGCACCTAAACACGCGCACACACACACCATGTATTTTTCCACCATACCAATTAAAGTGAGCCCTTGCAAAATACAATGAATATCTTTTGTTGCACTAGTCCTAGAAGTTTCTGGTTTGCAGATAAAATTGTGAAGAATTAAATATGTCACTTATTTCACTGTTAACATCATTGATCTGAAAGCAAATTAACGAAAATTATGTGTGTATATTGAACCCATAAAACAAATGACAAACGAGTACTACTTATTTCAACAATCATTGTATACAAGTTGGAAAGCACAAAGATGGTATCTCGTCCTTTAGCCGACACCCGTTTTTGCCGCAGGAGTTTTGCAGAAAATTCCCATCAACATGTTTTGGGGGTGGGTGGGAAAGTGTAAATAAAGGGTTGGGGAATGTAAATAAAAAAAAAAACACTAACATATAAGCAGGTTTGGGGGGAGGAACCCTGACAAAAACAATAAAAAAAAAATGTTCAATTACATTTTTCGGCAAAGCTCCCGCGGCAAAACACCTGTCGGAAAAAAGGGGGTCAGCGAAATGACATAGAACCACAAAGAGGACACCAAACGTACTGGACTATGGTATATATATCTCGCACATGCTGACTTAATTGTTCAAAATATCACCTGCCAAAATGCTAAATCTGTTTAGCTATATTTTCATGCTCAAGGAAAGTTGTAAATCAACACTGTTCTGTGTGTGTGCGCATACGTGTGTGTTTGACAGAATGCCACAAGACGATCCTGCCTCGACATATTCTCGTGATGGCAGAAATGACCATGTCAAATACACAAATCAGGTGAGTGACAGAAAACAAGGCTCCTGCCATACCTTATTTCTGTCTTGATAACTGCAATGCATGAATCAAGCATTCACCCATGAATTGCCTTTGATGGGAATATCACTGGAGTGATAGTTAATACATTCTGGCACTCTCTAGGGACAGCTAACATGTCTTTCGGTGTCAGGAAAAATGTACTGTGCTGAAATGTTTCTTTACATTTTATTAAAGTTGCAAAAGTCCACAATTGTTAAAAGTGTCAGCATACTGAAAAAAGAGCCCTAGAGAACATTTCTTATGTAGTATCAGTCACGTTTATGTACAATAGTATGACAATATTCCCTTTTTGGAAAGTTCCGGTGCTGTGGACCAATTCAAAGCAGCACTAGTTTTCTGTAATTGCCTGCAAATAAATACATGTGACTTGTTGAAAAGGAAGTCGATGCCAATGGAAAGCCTGCCTCTACATTTCAAACCTAATGTTTCTATCATTAAACATTCATCTCAATGTTTGCAGAACGGTACAGAAAGTACTGGCCTGTGCACCTGATGGGTGGCCTTTTGCAGCACCACGCTGCCTCAGTGGTAGAAGTGAACCAACAAAAGCAGTGGAACTGTGTTCTCATCAGGGGAGAGGGTAGGCGGAAGCATAGTGCAACATGTGACAAGGGGTTGCAGCCGGGGCATTGCAATATGGACGGACTCCTCTATATAGAATGGTAAATATGGTCGTAAGAAGTAGACGAATGTTAAATAGAAAAATAATAAAAGTACTGAAACACTGCTCCGACCGTTCCTGCTCACTTGGATCACTGCATTGCCTAGAGAACATGAATTCTTTAATTGGCCCTTGCTACCCGAAAATAGAGAAGTAGAAAGAGTGACAGTGAGCCCAAGATGTTGTCTAGTTAGCCATTGCAGAAAGAGGAGAGAAGGAACCTGGGGAAGGGTGTAATTTCCATGTTGACTACTGGAATGTGTGGTGGGGGCAGCAGGATTGTGGGGTTGGAAGACTAACAGTTGCATGTGTACATGAAGGTAGATTCCATGCAAGTTGGGATGGAACTATCACAGTGACGAAACGCCCACACAGGTAAGCCCTGCTCTTCCTCAACTATTTGAAGGAGAAAAGAAAGGGAGAAGAATCTTGCCCAGCATTAGCAAGGTAGCAGAGTTTGGCCTGTGGATCCCCCTTTCCTCCTCACATTTAAGATAGAGGAAAACAAATAATCTATCAGAATTGCATGTACTTAAATATGCATGTGTGGTAACTCCTGTTTAGCTCCTAGCACAACCACAGGGTCTGTCTTTGAGTATGGCAAGGAAAGTGCCATGGTGCAGAAACGGCAGCAATTAAATGACGTGGTGCTGGGATTTAGCATGCACAACTTTCTGTCTTTGCATTAAGATTGGCATGCTCAGGAGCTAGCACATATGCATTCTGCTTGGTCAGTTGCACAACATCATTACTGAAGGCAAGAGACAACCAGTAATGGGCCATTCTCTGACTGACATCTGCTGATATGGAGTTTGTATCCTCCTGCAGAGTGCCTGGTAATGTCTATGGTCCATTGCAATGTATTGTTCCCGTTTCACTTGAACACATTCTGTTTGACTGGGATGAAAAATGAATTTCAATATGCCCTGATAAAGGCTCCAACCTTTGAGTACGGCACGTATGTAGGTACTCACTGAAACAATCACCCTGTTAACATTTATGAGCCTTTTGTGCCCTCCTCTACGCTCCATAAACAATGCCGTTCTAAAGATGACGCTAACGCTATTCATTGCTCACTGCTGTTTGAGACAGGACACCTTTTGTTGCCAGTATCCGCGCTTTCCATAAACCATGAGCCCTGTAATGGAAGACAGGCACTTTATGAAGCTTTCTATCCACCATGACTCTCTATTAGCAATGATTCCCCTCTCAATAGTTAAGGTTTCAAAGGCAGACACAAGGAAAAGCCATACCAGCTCCTGCCTGTCTGCCTACAACACTATACACATCACTCAGGAAACTAACAGCTAGTGGACATCACGCCACAGCACCGCTAAAAGAGAATGCTTCCTTGTCTCCTGGAATATCTAAACTTCAATACAGTACATCTTCAAACATTAACCACTAAAGCCAACCACCATTCATCATAGCAAAACAAACAGCATGACCGATAATTTAATGGTTCTTAATCTTTAGAAACCCAAGGACGCTCCCACATTTTGACAAACCCTCAATTTCTCTTCACCTTGCTAGTTTTACCAAAGCACAAACCATCAACTTGCACAAAGCTTGGCCTGTCTCTTTCTGAACAAGCACTTTCTGTTTTCAGGGTACAACGTTGTTTTGCTTTTTATGGCCTTGTTTGCAAATTAAGATTCCATAGCCCTTTAGAATGTCATTTGGTTTTATATGACTAGTATGTTTGGTAGGTTTTTGTGTGAGTGGAGTGTTTGTAGAAAGTAATTGTGTGTTTTATTCTGTAGTATGAATAGTTGTTTATATTGATATGCATTGATATGATATGCATTGATCTGATCGTGAGCGGAGGATAGCAAAGGGGCAACGAGCTGGCCTTGAAAGCCAAACCATGCAGAGCAACAGAGGTTTGAATCCCGGATGTGTGCTTAGAAACCCTTCTACGCTATCAAGCGTGTTATAAAAAAGGAACTAAAATTAAATCATGCATTATTTTGAATGCTCTTGCGCCCTAGATGCTTGTGTACTTTATGCACTTTCATATTGCTTCTTTTGCACACTTTTCATAATAATGAATAACTAACATTGACCAATAAATTGCAGATTAAAACTTGTTAAATTAAATGTGCATCAGATATTTTCTTTAGGGTATTACTAACACCATATGAAGGGTGATCACTAGGTCTCTAATCAACTACTCGCAAAAAATACTTAATGAAACAGAAACTCTACTGAAGTGTTGTTAATACCTCAATCTAATAATACATAAACAGAGGCAATGGGCCTCATTATAAGTATGCTGGTGTGGAAATAATGTGCCAGTAATAGCGTGTGCCAGTATTAACGTTTACCAGCACGTTTCTGTATCGACATACTACAGGTTTGGTGGTGGGGTGGCCAGAATTACCTGCAGCTCTAAGCTGCCAGTAATTCTGACACCCCACCACCAAAAAGGCTGGTATTACCAGCACCGATATTACTGGTGCCAGTAATACCGGCTATTCCCCCATGAAGTCCTATGAATTCCATGGAATGGGGGATTCCATTCACTTATCGACAATTCCGGCAGATCAAGTGCCAGTAATGGTATTACTCTTTGGTGGTATCCCGCCGGATTTGCCTGCGGTAACCACCAAACTTCCAATGATGTGCACTGACTGGAGCATGGACCATAGAATTAGAATATTCTTAATCTGGTATGTCTGGGATGAGGAGGGGAGAAAGTGCGAGGTGTAACAAGGAAGGAAGTGCGAGGGAGTACATTGCAAACTGTTAAGTGACTCACAGAGATCAGTTGGTGGGAGTGAGGAACTGCTAATAACAAGTAAGTTCCTGCCTGTGATAGCGCACTCCATTTGGTCACTAAGGCAAGTGCTGGGAGTGGGTGGAGGCTGAAGGCATTTAGGGGTGTGAGGCCAGGACCCAGGTGGACACATTATGGCCCTGGTGAACAATCTCAGCAACTGTGGGGTTTTAGCAGAGGAGGGAGGACTGGGAGGAAGAGGTGAAAAGTAAAGTCTTGAAGAGCTTCTAGAATTTGTGGATATACGGCTCAAGATGTAGAGGAAGGGGGAGGTTGTTCCAAAGAAGGGAGCCAGCCAAGGAAAGAGATTGTCCACCAGCTCACCATTTAGCAAATCGCTTGACACAGAGAATTGCTACCCGATGTCAGGAATGGCACTCTGTCAAGAGTGGCACAGGGCACCCCGATAGGGTTTGGGTGGCTGTGCTAAAGTAAGGTAGCAGATAAGCACACACAGCAGGAAGTTCAACAAGAAAGAAGAGTAGGAAACTGTAGCTGGGAGCCAAACAATACAAAGGTACAAACAAACTGGATTCCCTCTTGGGGTGTATGCTGAAATGGGAAAGAGTGTTCCACAAACCTTAGGAAACTCCAGCCTTCTGCACAGATTGCTATAACAGAGGCCCGCGCTGTATGCTCATGGCTGGGAACAACAGCAGTGGATGTCTGTAACACTGAAAACGCGACAAGTGAAGGGGCAGAGGTTGCCTGCCGGAAACCAACGGGCAAGCTCTCTACAAAGGGATTATATAAGACACATGAGAAGACAAGAACAGAAATATCCAGCGAAAAGGAAGTCAATGAGCAATCTAGCAGAAGGAAATGAAGGAAAGACAGTTAGACAGAAGTAGATAACCTAAGGTGGAGTACAGAGGACTCAAGGAAGAGAACAAGGGAGCAGCAGTCAGGAAAACAGAAGGGCTGCAAAGTAGGAAGCAGGTCTGCAGTCAAGAGTGGCACTAAGTGCAGGCAAACTGTAGTGGACTGCGGAGGACTGTAGTAGGCTGCAAGGCAGGGAGTCCAGAAGAACAGGACAGAGAGAGATTAGAAGTAGGCGACAGACAGAGAGCCCAAAAGAATAGGGCCGCGAGGTAGGGAGCCCAGAGGAGCAGGGCTGTAGGCAGCTAAGTGTAAAACAGGTTGTGAGGCAGAGGAGTGTAGCAAGCCTCAAAGCAGGGAGCCCAGAGGACAAGGGCTGTAGGCAACGGAGGGAGCAAGCTGCAAGGAAAGGAGCCCAGAAGAGCAGGGCAGCAGGGAGTGAGCCCAGAGGAGCAAGGCCGCTGACTGTAGAGGGCTGCAGAGGACTGTAGTAGGCTGCAAGGCAGGAAGCCCAGAGGACAAGTGCTGCAGGTATAAGGCAGCGGAGCGTGATCTGCTGCAAGGCAGGGAGCCCAGAAGAGCAGGGCAGCAGGGAGTGAGCCCAGAGGAGCAGGGCCACAGACTGTAGAGGGCTGCAGTAGGCTGCAAAGCAGGAAGCCCAGAGGACAAGTGCTGTAGGTAGAAGGCAGGGAAGCGTGATCTGCTGCAAGGCAGGGAGCCCCGAAGAGCAGGGCAGCAGGGAGAGAGCCCAGAGGAGCAGGGCCACAGACTGTAGAGGGCTGCAGAGGACTGTAGTAGGCTGCAAGGCAGGAAGCCCAGAGGACAAGGGCTGTAGGTAGAAGGCAGCGGAGCCTGATCGGCTGCAAGGCAGGGATTCCGGAAAGGGCACTGGATCAAAACAGGATAATGCAGCAACAGGAACAGCAAACAAAGTAGAGGGTCAAGGCAAACAGGAACGGGGAGATCTCAAGATGCAAGACACTGTGCTCCTGCAGGCAGCTGCTTATATACAGCCCTGCCCTGTTCTGAGGCAGGCTAATTGACAGCACCTGGGGCAGCACACCTGATGACAATCTGCCTCCTCCCTCTCTGGTCCTGAGCAGGTGGAAGCAGCACTGGCCGCTAGGGCTTCTGGGGATTGTGGTCCCAATAACGATGAATGAGAATAGCCAGGAATTGAGGACTGTAGCCAGGTGCATTATGGTAAATGTAGTTAATTGAATAAAATAAGAAAGAACCAAAGTTGAGCAAATGGAAATAAAAGACCAAGGCATGAAAAGGAGTTGTTCAAGGAGTATTAGGAGGATAAATGAGTACCAAGTAGTCCATGATGGTTGCCAATGCGTGTGCCAGCGGCGCGGGCATGACACCCGAGCTGGAGGTAGTGTAATTAGAGAGAGACAGTTTTAGATAGCATGGTCCCTGGCCCCAGACAGCCTTATTGATGATGCAGAGGGATTTGATCCTTGCAGCACTGGGAGCCAGTGGAGAATTTTTAGGGCTGGAAAGATGTAGTCCCTGGTTTTGGGGCCAAGAATACGTCTTGTAGCCTATTCTGGATTAGCTGGAGAGGACGTAGATAGTAAGAGGGTAGATTAAGGAAGAAGCTAGTGCAGTAGTCAACCCTAGAGAGTACCAGGGCTCTAGAGACTTTGAGCTTCCAGGGAAATGTGAGGAATGGAAGGATTACTTTGAGGAGGTGGAGTTGAAAGTGGGCCTTCTTGGCAAGGTCCTGGATGTGAGGGAGGAAGGGAAGAGAGGAATTTACGATGACTCCAAGGTTTCTGGCTTCAGATGCCAAACAATATGAGACCAATGAAGATGAAACAAAAGTATGGTCAGTCCATGAAGCAGCCAAACGTGACCATGTCTATAATGGATTCACCCTATCGTAATCCTTAGGAGTCAAAATACAGAGGTCCCTGATCACAACGCCTAGACAACAAGATAATTCTTTTTCTATAAATTTCTTTTTGGAGGATGAAAGTCAGCCGCACAGTCAGCATTAAAATCACCATCAGCTATGATATTAGCAGAATGAGCCAAGCCCAACCAGGATTCCAAAATAGTTGCTAAATCCTCTTGAAATTTGGTAAATTGGCTTTTAACCAGATTCCAATAGAGGTTTCAAACAATATTCCCATATTGCTTTTAGGGAATTTCAGCCCAAAAGCCAAGATTCCAGGAGAGCTATCATCTAACATAAATGCCTCAATCTCCACTCCAATATCAACGGCAACAATCAACCCCCCAGTGGCTATACCCAGGGAGTACCTCACGGCAACTTGGGAAAAGACATGAAAACGATTCATTAACAATATGGAGGAAGACATTACAAGTTTACCGGTCCAGAAAAAAAAAAGTGCCGGTAACAACAGTTACCGGCACCTTTTCCAGACTGCCAAACTACAAGATTGCTGGTATGTTATGTTATGTTACTTTGCATTTATATAGCGCCTTATATACCATTGGTATGGTCTGAAGGCGCTGGTAAGTTGAACGCCCTTGGCAACCGAAGTTCAGGTCAGTAGAGAGAGTAGTGAGAGTCAAAGGTGTGTGTGAGCACCGGATATGTGTGCAGCTGATGTGGTAATCATGTGATAGCTGCTTCTTAGCGCTAGGTGTGGTGGTTGAGAGATCAAGAGTATGTGTTCGCTCTGGCAAGATTTATCCAGACCGCTTGTAGCTGCGTTAGGCATGAGGAGAACGCCTGGCTGGGGTGTGTAACCAGCCAGCAGTGTTTAGTGATGGGGAGTATGAGGCTGATGTTGGTATGAGAACAGTTATACCGAACGGTGTCATAGTATCTCTGTGTTCTAGTTGAGTGGTGGTGTAAAGAAGAGAGTAAGAGTGGTGATGGGTTATGTGCTCTTCAAACGTTCCATGCATTCCAAATCATTTCATGTAAGTCATGCAATTCTATGCACTCCAGTCCGCTCCATGCACCCCAGGCCGCTCCATGCACTCCAGGCCGCTCCATGCACTTCAGGCAGCTCCACGCACTCCAGGCCGCTCCATGCACTCCAGGCTGCTCCACTCATTCTAGTCCCTTCCACGTACTCCAGTCCGCTCCATGCACTCCAGTCCGTTTCATGTACTCCGATCCGATCAGTGTATTTCTAAGTTGTTTTATCCACATATTTCCCTTTCCATCCACATATTTCACCCGTTTCATCCACATAAGTCACTCGTTCCATCAACATACGTCACCCGTTCCATCCACATACATTATCCATTCCGTCAACATACATTACCCATTCCATCCACATACATCACTCGTTCTATCTACATATGTCACCCATCCCATCCATAATCTTCACTCGTTGCATCCGCTCTATGCACTCATCCGCTCTGTGGGCTGTGAACTACCGGCTGGGCTGTCTTGCCGGTAGTTCAGGCCCCTACCGGCAGATCTTTCAGGGTTCCCGTTCCCTATGGGACTCTACAGGAATGGAAACTTACGGTTCCTCTGCCACCCATAACATCCCAGTATCCAAGGAACATCAGGCAGCAGAAACGGTAGGGCGAGTCTGCCAGTAGCCCATCATTGCTACCAACAGACTTGTAATGAGGGCCATAGTCTACTGATATATATATATGTCATATTCCCAGATCGATGACCTAGAGTTTGTCAGTTCTAGCAACTTATTAAATCTACAACAGTTGGGAATCCTCTCTCATGTGCAGGTGGGTTTCCGTCCAGGGATTTCTACGGTTGACTAAGCTACAAGGCTGGATTTTTTGTTGCGTAAATATGTTTCCTTAAAATTACTTCCTATGTATTTAGTGTTTGGTGATCTCCAAATTGCTTTTGAGCCCGTCCCCAGAGTTCTTTTATGGGGGACCTTGGAGAGACTGAATATTCCATCATGGCTAGGATGCGCCATAATGTCTTTTTACTCTGGAAACAGTGGTCATATTCGTTGAGGTCTGAATGGGGAATTGACCGAACCATTCCCCATTGGCATTGGTGTAAGACACGGATGCGTGCTGGCTCCTCTCCTATTTCTGTTGTTCATTAATGAAATAGCCTTTGAACTGCAGGAAGTAGCTATTGACGTGCCACACTTGGGTACTCATAAATGGAGCTTACTTCTTTTTGCAGATGATTCTGTCCTCCTTGTTATGTAGTGGCTGTCTGTGTAATGCTGTCTTGCTGTGACCCTGTGATGTCACATGGAATGTTACTGTGTGGATGGTGGAGTGTTTATCTGAAGGTTCCATACTGAGGCAGTTAGAGCTCCCCTGCCTGGGTGATGTGGCCAGTGCTGATATAGTCCATACTCTCATGTATTTATCCTTCATGTAACTGTGTCCTTAAGTTCCTGCAATAAACTTAAGAAGTAACACAAGAAAGTCTGGAAGTCACTTCATAACAATGGCGACGAGGAGTCTTTAAAGAAGAATCTGCGCACAAGAAGAAGCTGAAGTTTGAAGGAGCCTGCTGCGGGGGTGCAGGAGAGAGGAGGACAAAGCAGAGATCAGCATTGCTCCCACATGACAAGTAAGACCCATCACCCAGGGCTAAAGGGGGGGGAGGAGGAAGAAAGCCCCATATCCTGAGGGATCAGCTGTCCACTAGCCAGAGGGAGAGGTGGATCAAGAGGGGCTGGAGAAAGAAGAAGAGCCATTGAAGGAAGCTCTGGTGGAGCTGGGCTCTTAAGGGTCCCTTGAAGTGAGAAGCCGGTTGGAGAAGGAAGTCATAAGGCGGTTGGAGAAGATGGGGACTGCCATTTCACACGCTGCTCCTTAATTGAAGGGAAACTCCATGGGCATGGGAAACTGCAGTATAAAGGGAACTTTGCCAGTCACTTGGGGAACATGCCACTGTCATTCCATTTGCTTAAGTTCCCTAAATGAAAGAATCACAACGGACTTAATATAAGGAAGAGTGACATGTGGAAATGGAAGTTGTCTAAGAGGAGAAATGGCAGTGTGTTTACGTGGGGTAAATGCTCTTTTCAAGTGCGAGATGTCCCATGGCTGTGTCTCACACAAAGGGGATAGTCGAGAAGTAAGGGCTCCTCACCGTGTGTATGGATGGCAGTTGGGACCACGGAGCTCTGTTAAGTGATCTGCCTGTTGAAGTAGTGATGACGTCACAGCTGGCTCAAAGGAGTTGGCGATGCTGTGGAACACCATCTGAGTTCGTGAGAACAAAGGTGTCGTCAGAAGGTGCGCAGTCGCCAGCAGTCCGACGCTCAGATCCTCAGAATGGGTATGAGCGGTTGAGCTGTGAGTAAAGGACCTGTTCAGAAATGGATGGCGTGACGTGTCACGTGGCAGCGTTCAGTATGGATCGTAATCGATCTGTTCCGTGTGTATGGAAGACGCACAGGATTTCGTGGCGATTTATGGAGGCGATCAGAGTCAGTGTTTTCCGCGTGGGGGAGGACTCGCAGCATCGCAGGTGCGCGGCGTGGCGGCGGGTCTTGCTGTCGTATGGAGCGGACTAGCAGTATCTGGAGAAGGATCAGATGAACTTGTTGCACACAACAGATCAAGCCGTTCTCTCTCTCCGGGGCGTCTGGTAGCAACCAACGGATGGGGTAGGATGACAAGTCTACTGTATTAAAAAAAGCGTCTCTCCCAGCAAACTGTTTCTACGCGCAACAATGAATGGTTTGCATATGCAGCGAGGAAAACATGGCGAGTGATAAGATTGAAGCGTTGAAGATATGGAACTGGTTCTGAGTACCGTATAAGTAGAAATGTATCCTTTGAACAAATTTATTTAGATGTCATAGTGAAATGTGGTTTAGTATCGAACCTGCATGAGTTGTAGCTTTTATTTTTAGTGAATGCTGTGCCATATGGTGTGAGATAGTAGTTACAATTGGAGGATATGCAGGTTAAGGGTGTTCAACCATGGACTCCTAGGAAGTTTATGCTATTTTAACATGCAGTTTGAAGTGTGCCATGTTAAAACCTAAGTGTGTAGTGATTGATGTGTGCTGGCAGTGCTAACGAAAGAATGAGCTAGCATAACATTTTGAGGATTTTCAGGCATGTTAGTCGCTCTATAGCAACATGGACTTTTAGGTTAATGTGGTCATATTAAGGGTCATAAAATTGGCCATGGACTTGTAGGGAAAAGATGTTGAAACTTATGTTTGTTCTACATTGAGTTGCATTTTCATATCTACAGTCACAACAATGCATTTAATACCTGTGTAATGCAAAGTGTTTTTGTGCCTGATGTAAGGTTGACTGTGTACAGGATGCACAAAGAAGGGCATGAAGTTAATATGAGGCAGGTTGTCACCCAGAGGTAGCGCCTTTGGTGTGAGTGACGTTGTGGGAATAATGAGAGGTAGCGCCTCTGTTGTGTGTGACGCTATAGTTATAGTGAGAGGTAGCGCCTCTGTTGTGTCTGTGTCACGATTGGTATTAACATGAGGTAGCGCCTCTGGTCTGAGTGACATTGTAGTAGTGCCTAGAGGTAGCGCCTCTGGTATATGGGTCACGAGTGAGAGAGGTAGCGCCTCTGGTGAGTGTGGCTCAAAAAGGGTATTTGAGGGAAGTAGCGCCTCCGGGTAAATGTGGCAAAACAAGTACTGAAGTGAGGTAGCACCTCTGTTGAGTTGTCAACAGGGTGTTTGATGGAGGTAGCGCCTCCGGTTCGTATGCGAAGAATTGTATTGAAGAGAGGTAGCGCCTCTGGTGAGCATGGACCCTAGTGTACGCAAGGGAGGTAGCGCCTCCAGCGTGTGGAACATTCTGTTGTGCGAGAGGTAGCGCCTCTGCCATTTTGGGTTGAGGCTGGTAACATTGTAGATTAGTGTCGCGTTGGATTGTTACCTACGTAACATAGTGGATTAGTGTCGCGCTGGATGGTTACCTACGTAACATAGTAGATTAGTGTCGCGTTGGATTGTTACCAGAAATAATTAAAGGAGGTAGCGCCTTCATTGTTTTTGATATTTTTCCTATATTTTGCTGTGCCAAAGACTGCGTTTTCTCCAGACAGTCTGTTTGGCATAGTACTCTTTTAATGCTGTCTTGGGTCATCAGTGGTCAAATGCATGGTACGCGGATGGACTTGGGATGTCTGGCCAGTGTCTCATGTGATCTGTGGTATTTGGTCGTTTCGACTAATCTGGTTACACCTAATAGGCTGCATCTAATTTGGAACTCTTTATTGTTTTGCCTCTGTGTGTGGGTGTGTTTGGTAAGGCAAGGAGATGTGTTGTGTAATGACCTCTGTGTGTATGTCCGGTAAGGAAAGGAGATGTGTTGTGTAGTGACCTTCTGTGTGTGTGGGTCTGGTAAGGAAAGGAGATGTGTTATGTAGTGGCTGTCTGTGTAATGCTGTCTTGCTGTGACCCTGTGATGTCACATGGAATGTTACTGTGTGGATGGTGGAGTGTTTATCTGAAGGTTCCATACTGAGGCAGTTAGAGATCCCCTGCCTGGGTGATGGGGCCAGTGCTGATATAGTCCATACTCTCATGTTTTATCCTTCATGTAACTGTGTCCTTAAGTTCCTGCAATAAACTTAAGAAGTAACACAAGAAAGTCTGGAAGTCACTTCATAACACTCCTATCCAAAACACCACTAGGGCTTCAACATCAGCTTGATATTTTTGGGAAACTATGTGCTGCAACGGGCCTTCGCATCAGCCAGTCAACAAAAAGTACAATGCTAGGTGCCCCGATGTGGGAGTCACACGTGTATAATGACTACATTTTATTTGAACAAGTAATTATTGCAGAGGGTGGACTCTTTAAATTACTTGGGCTTGGTTTTTTCTGATACATTCAAATGTTCATTGCAGGTGACAAGGAGTGATGTGGCAGGTGCTCGACAATGTGGACTTGTTAATAGTGTGTTCTGCTGTTTGAAGAGGGAGGTAATCTCGATACCCTTAAGAGTATTTTCAATCTATGTTGTCCCGGCAATCGCATATGGAGCACAGCTATGGGGATGGGCTGATGGGAGGCACATTCAAGTGAATGAAAATAAATTATTTAATGCTCATGCATACTTTACTGGTTAAGGAGCTTGAACTAAGAGGCTCTTGCTCTGTATAGGGAAGGACTGGAAGAGCTGCTTTCCACATTGGGAGGTAAATCATTGCCCTGGTTTGTGCATGCGCGAACCATGCTCTCCAACATGGGTTTAGCAGACTTATGCTCAAATTGGGTTCGGGATACGAGAGATGTGTCAAGACCTCCTTTAAATATTGGGCATGGGAGAAGATGATCGATCCTTGCCTCATAAACAAGTGGGCAGTCCAGTACCTCTCGATTAAAAAGACATGTTGCTTTTGGCAGCATCTGGACTTAGACTTGAATATGAAAGCAAAGAGTACATTCTAAAAACCTAGATTGAGTATCTTGTCACTTGCATGCAATACATACAAATGGGGCAAGAACTTGTCTTCCATGTGTCCGTACTGCTTTGCTCCGGTTGAGAACGAAAATCACTTTTTTTGTTCTTGTACTGTTAAAGCTAGGGCGATGGGTTGTTGGCTAAAACCAATGTGGGCACGCTTAAATGGAAGAGTCTCTTCTGCAGTGCTTGATTGTTTGAAAAGCTGCACTTCCTTAACAGAAATAAAAAAATGGTCTCCTTTTTTAACTTCACCCATTGGAAGCGGTTTTACTCATTTTAGTGCTGGCTATGAATGACATTGAGCCTCATTCCGAGATTGGTGGTAGTCATGGCACTATTTGCGCCATGACTGCCACCAATAACGGGTCCGGCACAGGTCTAGTTCAATGGGGACTTACCGGTGTAGTCCGACCTTTGTGGGACCGGTAAATACCCATTGAAAATGCCATTCCCCTTTCCCATTTGAGCCCCCATAGGGCTCAATGGGAATGAGGAGGGTGCAAATAACAGGCTCTTGTATGTCAAGTCCGTTATTTGCGCCCTGGTCCCTTAATGGGTCCCGTCCATAACGCCTGGTCAGACGAGGCGTTACTGGAGGGTCCCGCTAAGGGACCATGTAGTAGGGCGGTAAGGGATTACCGGCACCGATCTCATTACTGGTGCCCAGTATCCCTTACCGCCAACCTTGGAATGAGGGCCATTGTGTGTTTTCTCATATCTGTTTTATCGTGGAATTTTGTACATATGTTTTTTTATGGTGTTATTTCACACAAAAAAAGAATTTAAAACAACAACAATTCCCATAAAATCCAAGTAAATAAGAGGCTGGCTTTCTCTGGGCATGATATTCTTGCATATAGCCTCTAAAAGCCAAGTCCAATGTCTTGTTGTGCCATTTACCTGACCAATACCCCCAAAAGAATTGATTGTTAAAGTTACTGGAACAACCCCAGTCATCTGACCCCCTGTACGTTTATGGCAGTCCTCATCTTTCTTTTCAACAATTTCCAACACAAAGCAGTCAATTTGGCTTTGATTTTCAAAATGAATTACGTCAAAGCCCATAGACCTCAAGCTGTCTAACTGCTCCCACACCATCTTTGCTACCAGATGTGAATGGAATGAGCTATGAGCCTGTTCCAGCCAGACGATGGAATAGCATTCAGCAATGCCTCCTGAATGAAGAGACCTCAACGTGGGAATCTCCCCAAAGATGGATAATAGCTTGGACCGATTGAGTTACAAGGGCCCATTAAGTTGAGGCAGATTCTCAAGTTCAATAATACGAGTGCCATGGTTTATAGTGATTTTTTCGAATGCCATTATGTCGAAAACATTTCGCCTGAAAAAAATATTTAGAATTTCTTTTTCTTTTTTTAAATGGGGGGGCTCACCACACAAACCCCTGTTTTTTTAACCCTTTCTTTTACTTACGAAACAAACAAAAAAACTGTAAACTAAAAAAAAAGACATTTGAAAAAAAATTATTCAGCAAAATGTTTTAGACAAAATTGTATTTCGAAAAAATGTTTTCGAAAAAATTACCAGATATCGAGTGCCATAGTCCAAGAATTTATTGAGCACCTTAGCACTTCCCTCTCCATAATCTGTATCCTCAGGGACACTTCTCTTGGTTACGTCTAAGATGGATTGAAAGGCTCTATTTACAAGGTTGTTGTTCTGCTCCTCCACAGGGAGTATGTCTTCTCTACTCAAGTTAGGACTCGGGTCCATCACTCGATTGCAATTAGGGGAAGCTGTCTCTCCTTCACATTTCGATATTGCAGTAGGAGTTTCCATCTCTTTAGGTACTGATATAAAAAGTCTGTAATGTTTTGCAGCGCAAACAAAGCAGCATTTTTTTGTTTTTGTTTTCTTAGCTTTTTTTTCCAAATGTTTTTACCCAAACACCACCTCCTTCCCAATATTATTGATTGGATCCATATTGATGCCAATTGTGTTCTCTTGAACTATCAACAATGCTCACAAAAAGTTCCTTATCATTTTTTCCCAGATCCTTTAATATTTGGTAAATGTTTGGATTTGGGCTTTTGTGCCAGGACGAACACTTTTTGCATAGAAGGAAAAACCGACTGGGTGTCAATAATGATGGCAGGACACTTATTAGCGTCCTGGGGATCCAGCTCTTGTTGAGAATCAATGGATTTGGAGCACAAACAGTTTTTGTGAGGCACTTCACCTGGTATAGTTACCTCCACCAAGCTTGTGCTCATACTGGACTGTCCTTAACAGAGGAGGCGGGAGGCTCCAAAAGTAAGTCCTTTAACTTACTGGGAGAAGAAGTGCTATGTAGGCTTGTAGTTCAAAATCGCCTCCCCCTTGCAAACAAATGCCATCAGCTGATTAACCAAAATCATTCGCAGAGTAAGTTTGTAATGGCAGTTCCCTACGTCAGTATTGTATACTTCAGATACCTCTTGCCAGCGTGTTGCCAAGGGAAGGCTGAGTACCATCTTTTAGCTCCACGCGAGGTCTGCCTTCAGATGCTGAAGACTGCTTTAGAATGCACTTGTCTCGGCACTTCGCTTAGGCGCTGCGCCCAACCACAGGTTTTAAATACAGCCTCCTCCTCGGGTGCTTAAAGGTGCAGGCAACCACTGGTACTGCTGATACTGTTGGAAAAGCGGCAATACATGCCTGCTCTCCTCTCAGACTGCAGTAGACTGCACTTGTCTCAGCGCTGGGCAAATAAAAGTTACAAAAATGAGTTAAGAACATAGCACAAGGTGAAGGTCTACATATACAGCACCTTTAGAATATGTGCATCATGTTTAAAATGCAGAATGAGATGTCATCAATGATTCCATTTCTGATGTCATCTTTGATGTCCTTGGTTTTAGTCTCAGCAGTGCATGGCTGGGCTGAAGATATGGTTGCATAGTTTACAGTAACTGCCAACTTTCTTTGGTTTTTTCAATTTATTTCATAGGTTTTTATTTGTGCAACTTAACCATAGCCTCCCTTTAACAAAGTTGTTTCACTGACTTGCATAGGTTTTTATCAGTGCAACCTAATTTACCATCAACTTCATAATTTGTCCTCACAAACTTTGCACTTACAAATCACTCTCCGCTGCCATATGTGAGCTAACATGTCCACGGACAGTATCGCTAGTCTGTGGATATACCTGGGGACAGGTTGCATCAATATTACACAATATCCCTAGGGCAGAAATACTTTTTGTTTTGGTAGAAACAGTCTACGTAGAGCAACAATGTCAGCAATCAAACAACCATGTTTTACATCCTTTTACCTTTAGAAAAATTCAATACGGTTTTCAAAAAGATAACACAGCATTATAGATTCTGCCAAATATTGAAGAACACTGTAAACCTTGTATAAAGAATTCACTTCAACAGCTGAGAGAAACTGCAGCATTGGTTGCAGTGACAAAGATAATTTCAAAATGTTAATAAGTAAAGAGTATCTTTTCATTTCATTTATAAACATGCAGCATAATGTCTGGGAAAATGTTGTATAATGAAATATAAACAATGTATATTGTAAGAGAAATGGCTAGCCCTCTAGGGGGGTTAGAATTATACTTCCCCCAAAGAAGATATAAATGAACAAGAAGAACCTACTTATGGTAAATTATTTTGTATTTTATAGACAATAATACAGTTCAGTTACTTATATATAAACTATTACACTCAATGTGCCTTGAAACACCATTTGCTTTATTGTCACATTAGAAATACATAAATAAATACATAAATACAATGTAGTACTTCACAATCTAGAACAACAAGAGCAACCCAATCAAAACATGGGAAAAAACCTCAACATTCTGTAGCTAGACTGGAAAATGTAGAAAATGTTATGAGCCAATTATGTATTCATTCATATGAAATTAAACATCAAATGGCTGAACTGTATACATATGTTAAAAACATATGATTAGAAATATTGATTTGCATTGCCCTACCTATACCTGTGACCTTTTCATGCATCCATCAATCACCCCAGTCATTCCAAGAGGACAAAACGTATCACTTGTTTCATCTCAGTGGGGCAGAATTTTCCTCCAGCTGCATCGCATCACAGGCTATACAAGAGGCAGCTGACCTCTACCTTCAGATGATAATTAACCTATGTGTATGCTGTGATGTATTCATCTGCAGGGTGGTGAAATTCAACCGAGCCTATAAAGCTGCTGTGAAGGACCACAAAAGGAAGTGCCTCCTACCTTCGTTTCATGAGCAGTGCTCAACATCTTCCCTTCTCCACATGTCCCTCCATTAGGGTGGCTGGTGCCCTCCCCTTCACAACCCTCTCTCCCATTCTCCCTCATTTCATCGCTCCTTCCCTCCCTTCCACCTTCTGCCAAAAAATGGGAGAACACCTTTCAAAGTCTAAAAATATAATTTAAACAACATGTGCAACAGATCATTATGGACTCAACATGCTTTAGGTTGAGGTATAAAACAAGTGGACTGCATAAGAATCTCCAGTATTTCCATCAACATTAAAATCCAAATACTGGTCATTTGTAATGTTTCACACCTCTTCTCTGCCATACACACAATATAAAATACAGCATGATGTGAATAGAAGGCATTAATGCCTTACGCAAGTCTTTTACACCTTCCATTCAATTTATACCACCAACGAACATGAGCTTGGAAGGGAGAATATGTCCACGGACTGTAAGATCAAAACATAAAGAATGGAAGCTCTATGAACTTGACTCCTTCTTTTGGTACTCTTTAATTTTGGGTCTTAAAAGAGCCTTTTTGATTTTGTAAGACTGTGATCTTAATATGTACACATGCAATGTGTACTAATACAGGTTTTCAATCTTCTTCCAATTTGATTTCTTTCACTGCATTCTGAATATTGCAAAGAAAATAGTCATTTCCAACACTTGTGAGATGTAAACATCTTTTCTAAAAACGTTCACTGCACCATGTTGTATATTATCATTTTCAAAATATAACAACCTAAAACCTCGCTTTATTCACATTCTGCCTTGCCTTTTCTATTTGTGGACAAAAGAGTGTTGATCTTTTCCCCACTTGTCTCTGTGTAATTTGTGAGACAAAAAAACATTGTTGAGGGAAAAAGGTCCATTGGATTATTGAAACACCAGTGACATACCCTAAACTATTACCTCCACAATGTACTCCAATAATTTCTGGATGTTCCAAATGCACCATATCTTCCCACATGGGTAAATGTTGACTCCATACAATGCCACAAATTCCATACCATACCACTTCCATGTTTTGAAAGCCAAGATTGTGCAAGATACCAAGCTGCTCTGGATATATCTGCAGCCAATTAACCCACAAATCTTGGATAATCCAAAAAGTCTTCTTGTTGAGCTCCATGCTTTCAGCAATTCAAACAAGAAATGAAGCACTTGTTGCCCTGTCTTCCTCTGAAGTTCAACTCCTCCTCCACATAGAGAAGGACTGGTTGGTTGAGTCTCCCGACGTCCAGGTACATAAACGGTGTCCACGGTCTCCTCAGTCCTCTTTCCCTGCAGGGCATGGTAAAAGAGACTGGATGGCTTATGCAGTCCATCCACGAACAGTCGTTTACATACATGAATGCCAGGGCACAGAACAGCCCTTCTTCCCTTTCTACCCATATTTCCGTAATACTCCCTGATGGCTACACTACATTCAAATATCCATCCACCAATCACATCCAAACATTTACATCTAACCCTCTCACCCTAGTTCAACAGTTCAGTTCTATCTTTCAACTCTGAGAGTGCATTTGTATTGAGATTCGGAGTCTTCTCAATCACAAACTACTGTACCAAATTTTACAGATTTCTATTTCCAAAATCAACATCTAAGAAAACATAATACAGGTATAATTTGATTTTTAAAAGTAATATGGTAGACCACCTTTTTTATAATCTAAATTAAAGAATTACTGCTCTTCTGTGCTGCAAAATATGCTTCACTGCAGCACCTATTGCAATACCTCATTTGTACCTTTAAATGTATTTCTGCTTACATAACTTACAACACTGCACGATTCCATAATTAAAAGTACCTCAATTATCAACCTAAAATACAAGAAATAATGCCATCAGTTTTTGAAAAAGGACATACCTTAGGTCTAAACTATAGAAGACCTTTACATTGCACAGTATTACGCAATGTTGTTTTTAAATTCACCTCAAGTATAACTGGTTTTCTGTCCTAGTTAGTGATTTTAAAAGTACCCCTGCTTGCATAGTAACTGGTATACATGCTACTACTTATACCAGTGCAAAATTCCATAATTAAAAGTATCTCAATTATCAACCTACAGTACAACAAATAATGACATATTTGTTCAATGTACTACCTGATGTCAAAACTATAGCAGGTCTTCATATGAAACTGTATTATAAAACCTATCTGGTGATCTCTACCACACCAATTGCTTCACTGCAGCACCTATCCCAATACTTCGTTAGTGTTTTTGAAACATTCCTCTGCTTGCATAGTGCCTGCTAAATGAAATATGACATGTACATGGGAACAATTCCGTAGTTAAAAACATCTCAATCATCAACCTAGAGTACAACAAATAATTACATCTTGTTTTTAAATGTCCTACCTTCTGTCAAACCTACAGCACACCATCATAATACAAAATATGATAGAACCTTCCCTTTAACTTCACATCAACTGCAAGTGCTTTTCATGCTTCAAAACAGGCTTTGTTGCAGCAGCAATACGGATACTTTAATATTGCTTTTAAAATGGCTTCTACTTCCGCAGTGAATGCCGTGTCTTGCTACTTATAAAAGTGCAGAATGTTCACAGTTGCTAACAATATTTATTTCACATTTACAGAAAAAAGGAATATTACCAAAGATACCTACTGAAGAAAGAAAACTCTTCCATTTCTACAGTAAGTATATTAATGTGGCATGTATGCTGTAACAATTATAATGGCATAACTGTACTGTGTATTATCCAAAACAACCCATTCATAATATACTCTGTGATATTTCCCACTTCCCTATTCCATTGAGGAAATCACTCTATTTTCCATCACAGCACACCAATATGTATCCTATAACACAACCACTCTCCGACCCATGAATGCTGCAAATATGTTGTCACACAACCACCATCAACTATACATACTTCTTCCACAAACCACTTTCCAAATACAATCCATATTGTTTACCCAACACCCCAGAGTTTTACAACCTCTCACTCTACAAATCTCTTCTACAACATATTCTGTCACTTATACATCACTCTACCTCATGTTACTTCCACAACAACCTTCTTCCTCATTCCACTACCGAACACGAACATACATCTTTATGCTTACACCACTTTCCCTCCTGTGACTTCACTAACAACAATCCATTCATTGCTGTATTTCCCCCTTCCTCATTCCATTAATCAAATCACAATAGTTTGCATTATACCCACATCTCTCTTCCTCATAGCACTACAGCACTACAACCTCTTCCTCTCCAAATGGTTTATCCATAACTCCCATTATCTATATATTCCTCTTCCACATCCTACTGACCAAATATAATCTATGTTATTACTCCAGCACCACTTTTTGTCATGCCAGTACCCAACATTAACATATAACTGTATGCTTACAACACTCGCCCCATGTGACTTCACTAACAACAATGCCTCCATCGCTTTATTTCCTCCTTCATCATACCATTACTAAAATCACATTATTTTGCAAAATCTCAACATCCCTTTCCCTCATACCACTACACCAGAGGTGTATAACCTCTCCCTTTACAAATATTTTACTTCATAACTCTGATTATCTATACTACCACTTCCACATCCTACTGCACAATTATAATATATGGTATTACTCCGACATCCCTATTCCTCATGCCAGTAACCAACTTTTATCTATATCTTTATGCTTACACCCCTCTCGCTCATGTGACATCACTAACAACAATGCATTCATGCTCTATTTCCCCCTTTATCTTAACATTACGGAAATCACATGATACAGCATTATCCACACATCCCTCCTCCTCATACTGCTACACCACAAGTATACTACCTCTTCTTTTACATATATTTTAGTCCATAGCACCCATCATCTGTACACTCCTCTCCCACATCATACTACACAATTGCAATCTATATTAGTACTCCAACAACCCTCTTCCTCATCCCAGTACCCAACATGAATCTATGTCTTTAAGCACACACCACTTTCTCCTCCTGTCACCTCACTAGCAACAATGCATTCATTTTTACATTCCCCCCTTCTTCATAACATTAGTGAAATCACATTATTCTTTATTATCTCCACATTCCTCTTCCACACACAACTTCACATTTATAATCTATATTATCACTACAACACCCCTCTTACTTGTCCCAGTACTCAATATGAATCCATATTATTGTCCATACACCACTCTTCCTCATCTTTGTACACAATTTATTTTCTCCAACAGATACAAAGTAATGCCTACTAAAATTCAGCTCCATAGAAATCAAAGAAAGCATCAATCAGATCTAAAGAAGGGAACATCATATACTCATTAGCAATCATGAGATAGAGGCTGATCTGACTGATCAGAACACTGAAAAGATTATACAAATAGATCCTTCATACCATAAAAAACAATGTAATCATCAATACAATAATTCATACAAAAATAAAAAACATGATATTTTATAACACAAACACCAGGTACAATACACTAGTCCTGTCGATGACAACCTCTACAGGGGTAGCCTAGGCAACACAATATACAAAAATGTAAATCAGATTTTCAACATGGTTGTCTTGTGGTTTGTAATAAAGAAGAACTGGAAGTCATGCATGATCTTAATGCTCATCTTGATCTTTTGACACTGTGTATTAATTCACAGGTTGTAGTCTCAAAATGTTTCAGTTCATAAGTACATAAAAGTTGAACATTCATCTGGAGTTGTTCACCAAGAAATTTAAAAGAGTGTGATACGTTGTGGTGTTTGCAATTGTTCAAACATAGTTTTTCTTACAAATATTCTTGACCCGTCAGGTAAAACATAAACAGAGTAAGCTATAATTGCTGTATATATATGTTTGCTCATTATGTGAGCTGGAAACCTTTGTGGGTGAATAATTACCTGCATCGGTTTCTTGAGGGTGAGAACACTGAGGTTAGTGGTTTGTCAGGACTCAAGAGTGTCCTGCTCGGTGCCTAGTTAGGGGAAACCTCTTATGTAATTGCTTATGGAGGCGCAAATGTACCCACCTAATGTGTATCTCATGGGTTGCCTTCCGCAGATGAGTAGTGTGGCGGCGGAGGTGCCTGTTGGTATGGTATACGGGGTTGGATCCTCCATATTCATCTGGTTTTCTCCCTTCCGGATGAGTATTGGGTTTAGGCAAATCCTCCTAAACATGGGGTACAGAGGAAAATTACCACGCATGCTAGTGATGCAGGGACGTTCAGATCTTTCTTAGATCATGGTAATCAGTTTACATCAGCGCGTCTGCATGGGCGCTGTAATGACAAATGGCAGGAGTCAGCGTGCGCTGTCAAGATATCGACAGTCTTCCTAGACACTATGTGGTTAGTTGACTGCATGCGGAATCTGTTGTGTGCATAGTTTCAGTAAGTCACCTTGATGAGGGTTGGGTTTACGTGTATGTGCGTATTCTCGAGGTAGCAATCTCTTGCTTGGCTTGAGTCCTCCTGTTGGCAAGTCAGGCATGGCTGCAGCAGCGTTTCGCTTGTCAGGATCGCCGGCAGTTAGTATCGGTTGCTAAGAAACCGTGCATCACAATGGACGTGCTGTATCCTTCATCGCTGTTGTTAGGAGAGAAGCCACAGTGGGCGCCATCTTAGAGTGGCTGTGTTGCTGTTGGAAGCCAGTAATGAACCTATTTCCTAAATATAGTGCAGTGCTGAAAATGTGGTAATATTCATATGGATCCTTTCATATTTGCGGGCTCTCTATGGAGGGTTGACTCCAGTTCAGTGAAGTTAATAATAAATGGGAGCAGTCCCTCCCTATGAATCTCCAGTGTGCCAGTTACATCTAGTGGTGATAGCCATTGGTGTCCACTTTTTAAGATGTGCAGGTCTTGAATGAGACAGCCCCTGGTAGGTGGTTGTCACGTATGGCCACAGTCTACATGTAAACCCAGATGTCTCTCTGTAATTTAGTCCTTTATATTGTGCCATTTGATGACCTAATTAAGTCCTTGTCTATCACTGCCTATCTACCTCCTTTTTGAGCAGTAGGTTTTCCATGTGCACTGAGTTGTCGCCCTTGAGGACTTGTAGGAGTGTCCATATGAAGTCCTCATGTCCATGGTTCTTTTCCATGAAGTGATTCACCAGAGGTGCCTTGTCTATTTTATTCTTTAAGCAGCTCTGATGTTCAATTATTCTGGTTTTTATTTTTCTGTTAGTTTTACCCACATAGGGCAATCCACATGGGCATTTGATCAGATAGATCACATGATCTGTGTTGCAGTTGGGGAAAGTCCTTTGTACCCATTTTTTATTTGTATTGATATCCACCTCCTTACTTTTTGTGGTCCTTTTGCATACCCCACACGTCCTGAACGGATGGTATCCATTAGATTCGTCCATCCTCCACAGTGGGGTGGTATTCTGGCCGATGTTACTAATGGTTCTGAGTTTGCTACAGCTCACTTTGTTACCAATGGAGATGCTTTTTTTATATGCGAAAACTGGACTTTCCAGGGGGTTCTTGCTAGTACTGAAGATCCTCCAGTGTTTTTGAATGACATTTCTGATTTTCAGGCTTAGATCGGTGAAGGTGCCGACACACACTATTCTCTCCTCTGATGGTTTAGCTTGCTTTCTTTCGAGGAGGTCTTCTCTGTTGTTATTACTCGCCCTTTTAGATGCCTTCCTAATAATTTTCTTGGGGTAACCTCTAATCTGTAATTTGGTGGCCAGTAGCTGCAATTTTTCATCAAAAATGGAGTTCAGAGAGCTGCTTTGTTTAAACCTGAGGAACTGCACAGATGGCAAGTTGTCACGGAGATGCTTGACATGGTGGCCAGTATAGACCAACAGTGAATTCTTGTCTGTGGGTTTATGGTATGGTTTCACTATGAGTTAGTTTTCTTGGTGAACAATGGTAAGGTCCAAAAAATGTGTGGTTTGGTTGTTCACTGTCATAGTGAATTTGAGATGGGGGTTGAGTGAATTGTGCCAATTGAAGAATGCAACCGTGTTTTTGTAGAACCTTCCCTTATGATGAGGATATCATCTATAGACAGTGTCCCCTTCTTGATGTTCTTTATGAAGGGATTAGTGTAATTGTAGATATGATTTTTCTCAAAGGCTTCTACGTACAGGTTAGCTAAGCTGGGAGCCATGGTTGCCTCCATTGCGGTGCCTTCAGTTTGTTGGTAGAAGGTACCTTCGAACTCAAAATAATTTTTCTTGAGTTCAATTTCTATGCACCAGAGGATGAACGAGGTGGAGACTGGACCAGTATCTGTTCTGTTGAGCAGGATTTCTTCAACTGTGTCAATGGTTGCTTGTTGTGGGATGTTCGTATATAGTGCCACTACATCCAGACCTATGAGAAGGGAGGTTTCTGTGTTGAAGTCAAAGTTTTCAAACTGGCACTCATTTTCAAAACATGTCAGATACTGAACTCCTTCAAAAGACAAAGATGAAGAGTTGCAGTCAAGTAATACAAATCTCTCTGTAAATATGCATGGTTCAAAGGAATACTTATTCCAATGTCATACTGATGTATGTTTCATGTTAAGGAACCTACACCCCCCACATGGATTTGTACTGTAAATTGTGAAGAATATACATGGGATGACTTACATGACGTTTTACACACTGCAAACCAAAACAAAGAAGGAATAGACATAAAACATACAGAACTCTGTTCTCTCGATCCTGTCAATGCCTCAAGATACTTTCACCATTGTTCCATTGCCATGTTACATGTTTGTTATAAAAACTGACCTCCACTCAGGGAGGTTGAGCACTTCTTTTTGAGGAAAGACTATCAATCCAGAGGAGCACCACACATCCACATGCTTTTGTGGATTACAAACACTCCCAAATGTGTATGCAACAGTGATGACACTTTTAAAATGTATTGAAAACTACATTACCTTTGACATCCGTTCAGAAAACATATATATATAATGACCTACAGATACAATTCCTACATTTCCAATGACATAAGTGTGGCAAATACTGCTGATGTTGATACAAAAACAAAGAAAAATAATTCACCAACTGTCGTTTTGGATCCCCTAGATCAGTTCGTACCAAGGTCAAATAAATAGTTTCATGTCTTCTATTAGACACAGTGCCAACGCCAAATTTCACCAAAACACCTACAACATTCAAAGAGATGACACATACATGTACATCAATGATTACAGTCCTGTCAATGAACTCTTGTGGAATGCTAAAATAGATGTTTAATATATTGCAGATAATTCAACTGCCGTTGCAAAATATGTTGCAGCTTATCTCACCAATGGTGAGAAAACTGAGCTAAAGACCTGTGGGTTGGCAAATTATCTGATGAAACACTTTCACAAAGTGCAGGCCATGCAAAGCTGCAGATCGTTTAACAGGTGCAGCCTTGTATGGGAAATCTCAAAACATGTTCTGGCTGAAACTTGGAACCACTTCTTAGTGATAAAGAGTACTTAAATCCTACCAAGAAATCAAATCTATAGCCACAGAAAATCCAAACAGCTAAGACATCCTAAAATATATTCTCATTGACACATAGGCCCTCATTACAACCCTGGCGCTAAACCATGGTGCTATTAGCACCATGGTTGTTGCCGGTGTTGTAACGAGTCCGCCATGGTGGAATGGGGAAATACTGCCCCATTCCAAGGTTGGCGAGGCGGTATTTCCCCATTTCACCATGGCCCTTCCCCATTCCCATTTTTGCCCCATAGGGCTCAATGGGACTGGGGAAGGTGCTAAGTACGGTACCGTAATTACCCCCGAGGTCCCTTTGCGGCACCCTACTTCAACGGCTGGTAAAACCAGCCGTTAAGGTCGGGTCCCGCAAAGGGACCTCGTAATCAGGCGTTAAGGGTTTAACGGCGCTGACAACTTTTACGGCGCCGTTAAACCCTTAACGCCAGGGTCGTAATGACCCCCATAGTATCCAAACAGAACAACTGTTTTGCAAAACATTAGCTTGTACGATATAGCTCAAAACTATACATACAAAAATAATGTTTTGCCAAATGAGACAACTGGAAAATACTCAGTATTACGTTTTGAAGGAATATAGTAAGACATTCAAAATACAGCATGATTAACCATGTAAAATTATCATTTAAATCCGCAGAGTACAGAAACCTATATTGCATGGCCCTACTGCAACTATTCAAGCCTTGGTGAAAAGAGGAAGAATTGTTAGGTGACCATGACACATTTGAAGCTGCATCCAAGGAACATGCAAGTAGTACAACAAATGACAATTTTAAACAGTACAAAGAAATGTTGGACATTGAGCGTGAACAAGAAGAAGAAATAGAAACATAACTAGATAAAGACACTCCTGGAGGGCACCAATCAGGAAGCCAAGAACCGCTTGGACAACCACTCAGGTAAAATGAAGCAGACATATGATATGATACATCATTTATAATGTGCCAATACACACGTGTTTCAAGGCATGATGAATGAAGTAGAAAACATTATTTATCATTCAAAACAATGTAAAGATAATGTGTCAGTGCTGAAACCATTTACTTAGAAGTCACTGAAGGATATGAACATGGACTAAAACATTAAAATAATACTTACAGTTGTAAAAAGTGCAAACCTCTGTATGTGGATGGATGGATGGATGGATGGAGTGCACAGAATGGACGAAACAGATGGAGTAGATGGAATGGATGGAGTGGATGGAATGGCCTTACTGAAAACCACCATATCACACTACCATGGTTACTCTCTCCTATACACCACCACTCAACTAGAACACAGCGATACAATGACACATTCGGTATGGCTGTTCTCATACTAACACCTGCCTCTTACTCCTCAACATCCTAATTAAGCACAGCTAGCTGAGCACACACCGCTAGCCTAAGCGTCTCTTCAGGCCTAACACAGCCAAAAATCAGTCTGGGTGTCAACCCTCCAGAATGAACACATATTCCTGATCTCCCAAACACCACACCTACCTCTAAGAAGTAGCTATCATGCAAGTGCCAAACCAGCTGCACACATATCCTGTGCACCCACGCACCTTACAACTCTCTCTCTCTCTCTCTGAACTGACTTGAACTATGGTTCCCGAGGGTTTTCAACCTAGCAGCGCTTTGAGAACATACTAATGATACATAAGGCGTTATATAAATGCAAAGTAACATAACATAACATAACATGTATCTAAGTGGTGATGCTGGTTCTGGCCAAACCCTCTTGATGAAATCAATCAGAAATGTTTTAGAAATCAAAACAAATGATAAATGTTCTGCTGTTGTCTAGATGATTACAACAAAGGAGTTATACCATTACACCGACTACGACGCCTTCCAGTCGAGCACAAAAACAAATGACAATATTACAAACGGCCAGCAGAAGCTGCAACTGAAGTACAAATAATTTTTCCTAGTAGATGAAGTAAGCATGGTTTCTGACCTCATGTTTGCTTAAATTCATCTAAGAATGCATGGAGTACTCAAAACTGAAAACAAAGAACTGTTTTAGGAAAATATGTAATTGGGTCTCATTACGAGTTTGGTGGTAAGCCACTGGTGCTACCGGCAGGTTGCCGCCAAACTCATAAGAATGTTTCTGCTGCCTGATATCCCAGTGCCACCGGGACATTACAAGTCCCAACGTCCCAGAATATCAGAGGGTGGAAAGGTAAGTCTTTTAGGACTCCAGGGCAATGGGGGCAATGGGGGCAATGGGGGCACAGAGGCACTGGCACCATTGGCAACGGTGCCGGTTACTTCTGTGACAACTCCCCCTATAAGGCCCGTTGCGCCTGGCACGTCAGACCTACCGGGCACAACAGGCCAGTAAGGCCGATTTGGAGTGTGGCGGTCTGGAAAGGGTGCCGGTATGGTGCGACCGGCAGCCTTATTTCCGCACTGACACACTCGTAATGAGGCCAATTTTCTTTGAACCCTCCTACTGTAAGCACCAGTAAAAAGACAAACCATATTTTAAATAGTAGCCTATAAAGAGTGCCGTAATACACTCAGAAGCAAAGGAAATGTCCATCTGTGGCATAATTTTCACTACACAGAACGTGCATAAAACCTGCATCAGTCTGCAGATCCAACGTAGGCTCACATTTTAAAATGTCTTACAACTGGCATGCTTACTGAAGACGCAAAGCAATCCATGAAAAGTAGATTAATACATTAGTTGAGCTGTATGGACAAAACACTTCTGCCCTTTATGTAATGGAACAATTAATTCAACAAAATCTAAAATGCATGTGCTTAATGCCAACTCATGCAAACTGTAACTAATTTAACAAAATCATGCTGAAAAAAGAGATGCAGCACATAATTCACATCAGCTGCCCAATCAAACTAGGAGTGCAGGTCATGACACTTCCTATGTGTCAGCAGGCAACAGCATAACTAAATCACCTAGAATAATCTATCCCAAACACAGCTTGATTGGAAAAAACATTTAACTCTCTGCCTAAACTGCAGAGTGATACTAAAACACAACCTTGATGTAGAACAACGTTTAGTAAATGGAGCAATTGGAACAGCTGTTGGCATTCAAACATATCCAAACAAAAGCAATATCCAGTTTGGCATCATCAATTTTGACAAACTTGAACAAACTAATAGAAATCCCCTGCATCACAGCACATTTCCTTCTTTTTAAAGATATGTATGTACTCAGAGAACAATTCTCTCTCTCCCATGCATATGCTGTTACCATTCTCAAGTCACAAGGTCTAACCCTCATTGAACAACATCTGAATTATATCAACAGTAAATGTACAACATGTTTTTTCAATGTTGTACAAAACATAGTATGTACAATGTACTACTTATGAGGTTGAAAAAAGTAAATGTATGTGTAAAACCTTAAGTACGTATATCTTCCATACCATGTTCTACAACAAACTATATTTTCTTTTATTTACAGACAAAGAAACACAGATGTTCCCTTGTTACCAAATCCAACTGAGCACACCTTTTCAGCCAAAGTCAGTATCAACATTGCCGCACCCATTCAACCTGAGTAAGCATAATAATTTGCACATAACATGTGGCCACACTGTTCAGACCATGGCCCAAACAATCTAGCCACTGGCCATGTCCACAACAATATATATTACTATTAGTACTGCCATAGCCATAGTCCATGCAGTCCATGCAGCCATTGCCCAAACAATATTACATTGTTACTATGTCCAACACGGCCAGTAACCACATTGTTGCATGCATTGAGCCCAAAGTAAACATAATATTGTGCCCATAGCAGGTGGCCGGATTGTAACGAATGCCACTACCCACATTGCTGCAGTCATTTAACCCGAGGTAAACATTTTGTTGTGGCCTTGGCCAGTGGCGATATTGTTCATAGCAAACATATTGTTATGGCCACATCCAGTGGTCAGATACTTCGGAGCGTCCTGCCCTGAACAATCTGACCACTGGCCATGCCCACAACAATATGTATTGTTATTACTACTACTACTATATCCATACTCAGTGACACACAGCCATTTTTACAAACAATAACGCACACATTTTCCTTTTCTCTTTCCCTCACCCTCCACAGACAGTCTTTCATCCTCAATATAACCAGAAATGTGCATAACTATTAGTCACACTCATTTGTTTCATTACATAAGTATAAAACCCAAAGTAATCATTGTTGTAGTACATAACATAACACCACCATTCTCAATGGATGTCCGCAAACACATAGTGATGTCCGTATTGGTCGCAGACAGGATAAATGACTGCAAACTAGGCGACAAACCTACAGCCATTTCTACACTCAATAGCTCCTGCCATTTTCCTTTTCATCTTTCACCTTACACTCCTCAGACACTCTTTCATGCTCAAAATAACGAAAAATGTATTTTATACAGCTTTGTCTACCATGATGTCCATGCACTACGGCGCAGTTCACAGATCCAACATGGTTTCCTTTTCAAAGCTTTTGACACTGTTCACATTGTTCAATTGACGAATCATTGTCCACTTACCATGTCTATGAACATTATGCTGTTCTCTGATTGGTCTAGTGGCGTCTCCGGACACTGTATCAGAAAATGAGTGAATGGACCGGATTGAGATATGGCAATTTATTTCCCCTGCAATTTGAGATTTTATTTTTAATCTACTGAATGGATTTACACCAAATTTACAAAAGTATGCATTTGGGGCCAGCCTGCTGCTCCTTTTGCAAGTTTGGTGTAAATCTGTCCAGTAGTTTGTGGTGTAGCCACAAGCAAAAATGTTTTTCTTTCATGTCTATCTGGATTTCAAAAGTTATGTGACCCACCTATAATTTTGCCCCCTTGACAAAACTGCACACAACTTTGCAAAATCAGAGTTGGCTCTACAACTTTTTTGCAAAGTTTTGTGAGGATTCGTTGAGCAGTACCAAAGTTAGAATCTGACCCAAAACTGCTCTTCCAGTGGAAGAGCAACTTAACCATAACTACAGGGTCACTACTGAAGTCCCTGTAATATATATATATATATATATATATATATATATATATATATATATATATATATATATATATATATATATATATATATATATATATATATATTTCGGATATAGGATTGGCCTCTAGTGGAAAGTGTAGTCCCCATATATATGCATTTAACCTGAGCAAAAACGTCCATTCTAATAACAATGTATGTTTGGTCATTGCTAAAATAGTAGAAGAAAAATATTACTTGGAAACAGCTATGTGTCATTACGTCATTGTGTATACTGACAAGAAACCTCCACTGCTTTCTGCTGTGGTGTATTAAACAACAAATTCCCTTAGTCTCGAGGAACAGATATGTTCTCACCAATACAAAAAACACATTGTCAACTAAGGAAATCATACGTGAGGAATCACTGACATATGAAGGGAAACAACAAATGTATATAATCATTTAAATATCGACGTTATACTAGAATCAATTACTCTGCCTGGTGGATTTAATTTGTCCGTTCATATTTTGGGCAAAACATAAAATCTGGAATTATGGGGTCCATGTTAAAAAGGATAGTACTCTACTATGGTTTTTGATTTCATTGAACAGTTTCTTAGTTGTATCACAGAGTAGAGGGACATAAAATTCTTCAACCTATTTGACTGCATCCATAATAACAATCCGTCTGCCTTCTTCCACAGTTTTTCTTGTAAGAGTCCTGCCATTACAAAGAATATGTAAGGTGGTCCTTTCTGCTTTGCTAAATTATTATGACTATCTTTGGCTTTTCTGAATCATGTGTGCAAAGGCCCGAATCTCAAGGTGCATATTTTCAGCTATAGGTGTAGAAACAGAGGCCACTTTTTATTCTGTAATATCTGCTTAGTGGTAGATTCACTATCCCTAAAATGTTATTTTAATTGAATCTTTCATACAAATCTACCCACTTCCATAGTGAGTTTGAACAATTTAATTTAAGTCTTAGTTGTATGGGTTAGCCTTTTTACTAAGTAAGCTCATTTTTGCTAGATTTAGTATACGAGAAGAAACATTAAAAATAGGTAAGCCTTCTTTCAGAACCTGCCTATTTGTAGTTGACCTCAACTTCTCCCCCATGTCTGCATATTCATTGGGACTGTGTGACCTATTATCTCCCGCCTGTGCTACATCACCAGGGGAAAAGGATTGGCATCCTCTATCTCTTTAACCTTGTCTACATCAGGACCCCTTCTCTTTTTCCCTTTTTCCCTTTATGAACTCCTAGTGCCGGATGATTCTGAAAATGTACATACGTTCTCTGTCTATTTGATCTCAAATTGGAGCCTGAATGATAATGCATCATATTATTATCAGTGAAAAAAGAGTTTTAGATAAAGACACAATAATTCTTTTTTGAAATGATTGCTCTCGTTCTTGAATTTTTCAATTATTGTATGTGTATTTACAAAAATATTAAAAATATTATTGTTTTTTTATGAAGATATTTTTCATATTTTTTAACCGATCATTTGAAACTTCCAGTGATGGTTACTAGGCTACTAGGTGGCGTTGGAGCATGTGTGCTCTAGCCCAAAGGTAACATCTGGGGTGAGCTGCGCCCTTCTGCTCCCACCTTTAAACCAAGTTGTGGGTTTCCAGCTAATCCACAGAAACTGTTCCCAATCTTTCATATCTTAGAGGAGAAAAGAAGGGGTTTGACACAGTAATTGAAAAACGGGGTTAACACGGAGGTTAATTATGAAAGATTGGAGATTGTTAAAAAACAGAGAGTTTGCACCAAGAGTCAAGTATGGAAAGATTTAGGGCTAAGGAATCGGGTAAAATGGGGATGCCTCTGGTGTTGATGCTATCTTGTTCTACTTGGGATATCTCTGAGAGATTGGGTAAGAATCCCCTCAATCGGCACTGTATAATGTCCTTATTTTTTGAGATACCTAGTCTGCGGCTGGTAAACTCCAATGATATTCAGCAGGTGGAATTATTTTACGATGACTGTGTTGACGTTGTTAAAATTCACCTTCAATCCCAAATGATAAAAAAAAATGTAATCTGAATGTGAGGCCTTGTTATCACCATGTCTTACAGTGTTTGAGAACCTGGGGGCCTCAAATTTAGGCTACCATGATCCACATTCTCAGATTGTGTTTGATGAGGAGGATGCCAATATACAATTGAAGGTCAGGTTATGGAATGATGTGGGGGCAGGGTGAAAAATGAAACAACAATACATTTAGTGATTTTAAAAGACAAGTCACCTACAACTGGTCAGCCATTGTTGATAATTTATATAGAGAGACAAGAAACAAGGCGTTCTGTGCATGAAAGTCTTTAGCCAGTATGATGTCTTTGAATTTGAAGGGAATCTGTAATATAACGAGGAAAAGAGCAATATTTGAACCCTATTCTGTTGTTTGTCTCAAGGAGACCCTCCTGCTTGAAACACCTATAATCAAAGGGTCTGAGGTGTTTAATGCTAAGGCTAATCGAGGTTAAAAGGGCTGTCCTTTTGGGGGTTAATTGATTGCCTCGAAGTGTGATCAGGGTCTCCTACCGAGGCAGTTAATAGGAATGACTTGCTAGTGATTATGATTGAATGCAATGATTCTGTTTCGAAATCAACACAAACATTTATTTTATTTAAAATGTATTTCAATTCCATCAGCGCTTCAAGTGATGATTTCCCAGAAGAAGGGGCAGTTAGAATAGTTGTAGGGGATTTTAATGCTGAAAGTTTGGACACTCATTGGTATTTGATGCCTGATAGGACAAGTGCCTCCAGCAAAACTCAGGCTAGTGATAAAAGAATAAGACAGGAGTTTGAAACCTTGGATTTATCCCCTCTTAATGGCAATACACAGGGCGACACTCCACCAAACTTCTCCTGGCAGAATTATTACTGCATCTTTGTTTCATCTGATTTGCTAGGTAGAGTGGAAGATTTGTTGTACGCCCCACAAATTTGAGTGACCACTGCATCCTGGAATATACTATTCCTCTACCCAGAATAGTAATCTGCCTATTAGATAAGCTAAGTGTAGCAATTAGGCCTAGAGGTCATAGTGTGAGGTGGTGCCATAGGGTTGTTCCAGCATTTAATGAATTAGTTAGTGTACAGTTAATTACTAATAACAAGAACGTCTCTAACCCACTTGGATTTGAACCTACTATATAATCCATTCTGGGAGACTTAATGTCGGCAAAGAGTTTGAGCAAAAGGTTAACAGAACAATCACATGCTGTAATCTGTAAATTGAAGACTAATTTAAAAAAAATGGGTTTGAGGCCAGACATTTCTGATGTTGATTAATGATGCAGAAAGATTGTTCAATTCTTTAATGGGAAGATGGACTGAAAGGTTTTGGCAGCTTATTAGTTGTGATGGTATTAATGCATTCCTACAAATTCATCCTATAACTGAGGAGGTTTGGATAGACCATTTTAGGAAACTGTATGTTAGTGAATTGGTAGAGTATCAAGGCAGTTATAATTGTCACATTTGGGTAGGGGCAATTGATTTGGAAAAGTATGACATTGTTACCTTAACTAAACATAGTAAAAAATCAGATGCCCCGGGTTCTGATGGAGTGTCAAATGTGTCTTAATGGTCTAACGTTTTATTATTGCTGTATGAAAATATATCTGATGAACTCAGGTGGTTCCTCTGTCATGAAATTCAACCCTGGTGCTCCTTGTTTTTAAGGGTGGGGCAGATTTCCCCCCCTGAACTATAGACCAATTTCATTGTTAGAAGCAACTAATCAAATCTTTAGAAACATGTTTTTGAAGGAATTACAAAATGTGGCCCGAAACACAGATAATCTTGACATTTATCAAGTTGAATTTAAGAGATGTGTAGAGACGGTCTTAAATTGTTGAATAATTTCATTGTTAGATAGACAGTTAAAGGGAGCAAGGGAGATCAGCATACCTTGTTTTCCTTACTCTAAGTAAGGCCTTTGTGTAAATCGAGCAACTCTCTGGCAAAAGAATTCTATCAGTGGTTGTCCCCTCCTTTGATTAGCATATTAGTTCTTTAACATAAAGACACTAGAATAAAGGTGAGGTTGAATTCCGAGGGCACGTGCACTAAATGGATTCACACAAACTGCGGTCAGTGTCAAGGGTGTGTCCTTGCCCCTTTTATGTTTAGTTTTTACACAGAGATATGGGCCATTGTTGGGTTATGACACAGACTAATACACCATATATTGGTCAAAATTAATTCAGTATTTAAATTATGCTCATGATATGAACAGTTGTGATATGACTCCAATTGAATTACAAGAGGCCTTAGATTATATACATTTCTGTTTAGCACATTTGAATCTTAATTTAAATTTTGTAAAATCAAAAGTTTGAAAGATGAGAAATTGAGGTGAAAAATCTTTAGCTAGAGAATAGCGGGTCATAGTTTGGAGGTTGTTAATCATTTTAAATACTTGGGAAGTTATATTTATGAAAGCCAAGGAAAATCAATTTTATATAAGGATTTTAAAACAATATTCTTAGCTTCAGCTTCTCAGTTACGGCAGATTGACTAATAAATGTGGCCAATTGTCTGCCCTACCTATGGTGAAGTTTTATAGACCAAAAATCTCCCAAAATTGATTTACGGTGCAGAAACCTCAAATATGGATATACTTTGGTCTAAACTGAAGCCCATTGTTTGGAGAAAGGTTCTATTTTTACCTGCCCCTGTTCCGATGGCCGGGATTAGATATTAACTGGGTTTACTTCCGCTGCAAATGTCTGTAGATTGGAGGGTGTTGCAAATTTACGCATGTATTTTCTCACACCCGGAACCTTGTTTATATGTTAAATTGCATGAAGAGATGGTCAGAGGAAAATGTGTGGTATTAGTTAAATGGCAAAGAACTTGCAATATCTTACTCAAAAGGATAGAGTCTTCGATGGATGAGTTGTGTGTAGATCCAAATAAAGCTAAAGTGAAAATGTATAGAAGAGAATGGATCATAAATAGGGAGATTCTAATGAGCCATTGTTGCTTTTATGATCATTTTAACGTGTTGATCAAAGGTTGTAATGTGTTGGCACCTTATTTGAAGAAGCACCCTTCGATGGAAGTCAGATATAGGGTTCTTAGACTGAAATTGAACGTGTTCCCTACACTGGATGTTGTAGAGGCTCGACTGAAGATTTAAAAGAAAAAACGATTATGCTGGTATTGTGCTAGAAGTGTCGAGACCTTAAGACATTTATGTATTGATTGACCTGTATTCATGATGATTCGGTAAAACAAATGTGGCAGATTTGGACATAGTATGAAGGAGGTACCAGCAGAGCACCTGGAATACAAATTATGAATACTAATGACATGGCACTATTATCAATGATTTTTGATTTCTTGAAATCAATTTTGGATGAATAATTGATTTAAATGTGTGTTTTTAAGAGTTGTATTGTTACTGTGATGTTTTATGGAATTATTGTTACAATATTATTTTTGTATCTGTGTGAAATGTTTGGAGGGTGAACTAAAATGCACAATAAATACATACATTAAATTAAATTATATTATTAAGTCATTATTGCTTTTACAAAATGTGTTCACTAGAGCACATTGGTCCAACCGTGCTTTATAGGATGCTGGCCTACACGTGTTACACTCTAATTCTGAGCTTCTTTAGAGCCAGACTTCATAAAGTATTTCAAAAAATTATGTAGACTCGCTGATATATGTCGCAACTTGACTTTTGAGTTATTTTGGACGACTGGAATTCAATTATTGCTGACTAATTTTGCTGGTCACTGTATATTAATTTTCCTCGGTTAGTGCCTTTTTGGGATGACAAAAACTTGGCATTTCTGAAATAGATATGCTGCTTATGCTAACTATTCTTTGGTATCTTGATAAATTAATCATTCTAATCTTCCCATCTACTGCCCTCCGCCGATATTCCACCAGCATGGAACAGAAAATATTCATGAAGTCACAGGCTGCAATGGGGGTGTAGGGTGCAAAATACAAACAATTAAAACAGGAAGCCTTCATAGAGCCTGGCAATTGCCTACATGTTGCAATGTTGCATGGGACATCCAACAAGCCATGCACACATGACATACACAATTACATTACATGAGGATTTTGTGTTTGTGGTCTCCATTGCACTGTAATTTAGTTTACATCAAAGGTATGGAAATATGTTGAGAGACAGTGTGTACATTCAAGTGTGCTCATTGCCCCGACATATTTGGAATCATTTTCAAATGACACATTGGGCTTTTTTACAAGTTTGGCGGTCCGGAAATAAGGATGCCGGTAGCAACGTACCAGTACCCTTTCCGGACCGTCAAACTAAGAGTCTGCCGGTAGGGATATGGAACTCCCAGCAGGCCTGACCAGCGGGGAGTTTAGGCCCCTAACAGCATGCTTTTCACTGAAACACCAGCACTTTTACTAATGATGCCAGTGCTTCAAGTTTCCCATTCCCATGCAATTTTATGTTATGGGGTCAGTGGCAGCCCACTGCCTACTGGCAGGTGTTAATGCCAACCCTGTAATGAGGCATTGTCATCTGCATGTTAGCAACCATGCACTTCTGTAATACATGGACTTTGTTCAGGGTTGTTATATGTACTAACCACAAAAAATTGTGTCTTTCTTGCAAACATCCTGGCTTCCATAGAGTTCAGTAGCACTTAGGCTGAGCACAGTGGCCACCTTCTCCTCTTCAAGCTTCAAGACAAGTGAGAGGCACTCCCTCTTCCATTGGCAATGGCTTGGCAAAAATGCCCTGCAAAAATCCCCTGCACTTAATGCTTCAGGTGGTTTCATATTTTCCTTACCTCTAACACAGTCCCGCAATGTGGTGGGTACCACGGTGACCAGGTCATGCATACTCTGCTCTAGTGCACCCTGTGTCTGTGGACGGAACTTACAATTAGGGCACACAGAAACTAGGCACTTCCTTTGTATATACTGCATTTGTATTTATTAAAGTACAGAATCAGTTTGGTACAGAAATGACATGTACAAGATTCATTACAAATGGCAGAGGCATTCACTAAATAGGGTGCCTTTACAATAAATTGAGATTTTCTGTGTGGGAATAGACCAGGTGGTGGACACATCAAGATGTGCAAACTAGACCTGGGACAGTAACTAAGGTACACACATAAAGAAAATATGTGTGTAAATCATAGTGTTATTAATTACATTCATATAATTTTCATATGTATATCCATGTGGGAGAGGACTGGGTCAGGGGTGTCAGTTGGGAAATGGTAGCACAGAGGTTGGTGAAGCCCCTCACCATATATTAGGTGGAGATTAAGTGGCTGGTTGAACAATTCAAGCAATGTAATGGCTTTGATGGCCGGGGAAAGTATTTCAGTAGAGGGGGTTAATAGAAAGCTCAGAAGCAAAATAAAAACATGCGGGGTAGCGGAGAGATATGTTCAGGACATTTGAGCAACATAGAATCCAAGAGGGTGAGTAGAGTTAAAAATAGTCAGCAAGGTAAAACTGGCAACAGCATAGATAGGGGAGAGCTTTAAAGAAAATAGCCCTCATTATGAGTTTGCCGGTAATACTGCCAGGACACCGGCAACCGGTAATACTGTTACCGCTGCCCGGTCCAGTGTGAATGTCCACCGTATTCCGAGTGCCGGCAACAGTGGTACATCCCCATCCCATGAAGTCCTGGCTATTTTTTGAGAATGACCTCCTTTTAGCTGCAGGTCATTCGGACCACCTTCCCAGCAAACGTGTACTTGTACTTTGTCGGTGCAGAAACATGCTGGTATTTGCTAATATCAGCATGTTAATTCTGCACCAGAGAATGTAATGAGGGTGAATGAGTAGACATTTAAAAAGGGATTTATTTTGCATGGAGAGTTTTCCAGCATGTTGTTGGTCTGATGAGGGGCAAGAGGATCGAGGTACATTGTGAAGAGTTTGCATAGTAAAGTTGAGAACTTTGTTCTGGGACTTAAACGAAGGGGGAACAGTAGAGGAGTAGGTATGTGCTGTTATCCAGTTTGCTGAACAGTGTGAGAGCTTTAGGTAGCTTTCAAAGCAAGAAACCTACGAGCCATAAATGAAGAGGTCGTGAGGTCGTGAGGTCGTGAGGTCAGAAGGGAATGAAATGAGACATGGGTAAGTGGGGCTGGCATACGAGTGATGGAGAAAAATGTTTCAAACTTGAAAGTGTTTAAAATCAAGAAGAATAGCCATCCCATTTTGGATGGTGTAAAGGCAGCTGTTGGTGCATTCTGGGATAGCAGAGCTGAGCTGGGGAAAGGAGAATACTCTCTGGGTATCATCAGCAAAGATGTGGACATCGAAGCCACATTATGAGATTATTTGTTCATGAGTTAAGGTGTAGAGGGTAAAAAAGAGAGGCCCAGGACTAAAGTCCACTAGAAGGGGGAATGGGAGAGGGGGGTTGAAATTCCAGTTGGAGGGATGCCCATATTAGTACAGTGATATTAAAGGCAACAGAAGAGAAAATTTGGAAGAGGGAGGGATGATTTACCATGTTGAAGACTGAATGTAGATCAATTAGAATGTGAAAAAGGAAGAGGTAAGAGTGGTGTGCAGTGGTTAGAAAACTATGAGATGTGGGTGAGAGCAGTTTTGTTGGACTCTTTTCTCCGTAAGCCTCATTGAAGCGGGTCACAAAGTGAGTGTACCTAAACATAGTTAACAATTGTGTTAATGACCACACTCTTAAGGCCTTTGGAGAGTTTGGGTAGGTAAGAGGAACACATGTAGACAGAGTGATTGTTGGGCTTTTCAAGGGCCTGCTTCCAAATGTGATTGACCACTGCAGCCACGGAAGATGCTTCATGAGATAGAAAGAGATAGAAAAATTCAGGAGGGAGTAGAGGTAGGAGGACGTGATGTGTGCAAGCTCTATCATAGTTTGGGGATCCAAGGGATTGATGAGAGCACAACATAGGTTGCCTGAGCTGAGGATGGGCAGGAATGCAGTGGGGGAAGTGAGGAGATGTGGAAA
Source organism: Ambystoma mexicanum (assembly GCF_040938575.1). Taxonomy (NCBI): domain Eukaryota; kingdom Metazoa; phylum Chordata; class Amphibia; order Caudata; family Ambystomatidae; genus Ambystoma; species Ambystoma mexicanum. Next base: position 196,756,755 of record NC_090933.1, on the reverse strand, counting down.
AGAGAATAATATGTGGGGCTGCGGGTTAGAGGAAAGAAAGTAGGGGCTGCGGGAGCCAGCTGGATAGACAGGGAGACATTATTTTGGTGAGTTTGAAGACAGTAAGAGGCAAAGTCAATAGGAGAGACATAATAGGAGATGACCCATCTTTTATAGTAAAACACATGGATTCCTCAGCTGTTGCATGATAGGAGATATACGTGGTGAGGGGTGACTGTGAGGGGTTGAAGTAGTAGACAGAGTAGGGATAGTGAAAGTGGGTAGCCAGTGCAGTCTTGAATTAATTGAAGGTGTTTTGTTAGAGTGGGAATGAGCAACCATAGAGAAAGATCTTGACTTGGTCAAGATAGTAGATCATGTAGATGAGCTTGAATTTTCTCTTGGTGATAGGAGAGTAAAGTGGAGTGAGACTGCTGGAGCAAGTGATGAGTGCATAGCCTGATGGAGAGAGGATGGCAAAGAGGGTGAGTAGGATTGGTAGGACATTTTTGCTAGGGGGGATTGAAAGTAAATCTTATAGGGTGATGGTTAGGGCGGTGAGAGCCAATGGTGAAATGGGCTTGTGTGTTTCTTTTCAATTGGATGTGCAAAGGAGGGAAAGCAGGTATTGTGGTTTGAAGTGACCTACAGCCACCTTCTCTACCATGACATTTAGCTGCTGGTGAGTGAATGTAAAGTTGTGCTGATAACACCCTAGATGACCGCAACAGCGGCTGCCACTTCTGATGGATGAATCCTATGTGTGTTGAATTCTGAATAAACTCTGTTTCCTGATTTTGAAATGGATACTGTGATGCGTCCAAGATTACATACCTGCAGAAATGTTAATTATGACATGCAGTATGTTTTTACCACAGTCAGATTTTCCAATCGTCCGCATGCACACTCTTCCTTTCCAACTTTTGCAGGTAAACCTGATACCGAACTGTGCTACTCAGAATACTGCATGTGGTGTGATTTGTTCTAAAATACTCTCATTCTTATAATGACCCACTTAGTGTACACATTCATTTTGGCACCTGTGGTTGCTTTAGGCAGTGTGGAATGAGCAGCTACTTTGTTTGTAGGCAATTTTCGATTTCAATATTTCTCCTACTGGTGCATTTAAAATGAAATCGCAAAAAGTTATTTTCCACTTGTTGGTCATTAACTCTGTTCAGCACAGCGTTTTCGAGCATCTAAACGTAATAAAAAGCAGTGGTAAGGAAAGCAAAAGTAAGTATGTTTTAATGAAAGAGGTGTGGTTAAAGCAAAGATATGATGGAAAAGCAAAAATACCTTCCTGCAGACTGACATAGTATTAGCATTAACATTTCTTTATTTTTATTCTTGTTCTGTGTTCGTATTTCTCCTGTTCCCAGTATTCTTCTACATATTACCTTAAAAAACCTTTATTAGACATGGGGCCTCATTACGACCCTGGCGGTAAATACCGAACATTACTGCCATGGCGTAATTAACGTTTACGCCATGGCCGGATGACGTAAAATGCGGCTCATTCTGACCCATCGCGCACGAGCATTACGCCATGGCGGTAATGTCAAGAATGCGATGGCGTAAAAGACCCCAAAACGGCCCCTACCGGCATCGTACGCTGCGCAAGGTGCACTACCGCCACCCATCTTAGCGGTCACCGCAATTAGCGGTGACCGCAAATAGCGGTCCCCGGAAATAAGCGGAAGCGGAAGTAGCGTCATCGCGGCGGAGTGGGAAAGAGCACGGCGGCCATCTTTAAAAACACAATCCTTTGCCATCCTCCCCAACCATACCACATCTGACCCTGAGACCCATCCAAACCCATCACACACCCAAATACCTACCTAAAAATGCCCAAAGTCGTGAAGAAAGCATGCGATCGGCAGCGCCAGGAACGCTTCTCCCGTGAGGAACTAAGCATGCTGGCGGAGACACTCCAGGACAATGCGGCAGTGGTGTTCTCCACCGAAATGACCAGGGCGGCGATTGCAAAAAAGAAAGCCATATGGGCCATGGTGGCACAGCGGGTCAGCGCGGTGGGGACCGTACCCCGCAACCCACAGCAGTGCAGGAAGCGGTGGGATGACCTGAGGCTCCGCGTCCGAAGCATCATCTCCGCCAATCGCAACCTGGCCCAGGCTACCGGGGGAGGAGCTGACTCCCCAATAAAACTCCAACCGTGGGAGGAAATATGTGCCAGCACAATAGGCATGGAAAGCATCGAAGGTGTAGGAGGGATGGAAAGAGGAGCGCCGACATCAGGCGATGAAGGTAGGTGCCCCAAATCAAGACATGCTATAGTCACTGACATCCATTAATGTGTAGCACACCCACATACCTCCATCCGTCATCCACACAGAAAGGAGACAACCTGCATGCCCCTGCCTCAAATGTGCTTCATCTAGTAACCAAAATCTGGTGAATCATTGCCATTCCAATGTCCGCAGACCCATCAATAACGCTATCCCTCCTTTGCCCCACCACAGGCTCCGAATGCAACCACGAGGATGAGGACACCCCTGCCTCAAAAGCAGCCAAGAGGGCCAGGACCACCATGCATAGACCCTCCACCTCAGCTGCAGTGAGGAAGACATCGCAGCAGGCAGAATCATCTGCCAGCACACAGGACGGCCCACCGACAGTTACCCCAGCAGGCAGCATGCCAGCACCTGCAGCACCACACGTCCCCACAATCTTGGCCACTGAAGGCACCGTTTCTGCAGGGAGCAGCAGCATAGGGGAAACTGCTGCCATAGCAGCATGCTCAGACACTGACACTGATGAGCCCGATGTAGGACGCCCCACTGAGCAGCTTCATTCCCCCTGTCTGTACCAGGGCAGCCCCCATGAGGAGCCCACACAGGGGCATCCAGGGAAGGGGACTGGCCTCCCACCCCATGCCCTGCAGAAAGTCTGCAGGAGGTGAGCAGCCCCTTCGCGACACCATCTGGAATGGGCATGGCCCAGCAGAGTGATCTTTCCCTTTAGGAGATTGTTTTACGTCAGCAACAACTGTCCACGCTCCTCAATGAGCATGCTGCGGAATGTGGGGGGGCTAGGGCAGCCATAGAATAATCTACAGAGACCCTAAGGGCCGAAATAGAGCGCAGTACGGAGACCCTGAGGGCTGCAATGGAGTCCACCTCAAGGGACATTTGCGGGGAACTTGCCGCCATGCGCCGTGTGCTCACAGAGCTGTCCCACACCCTTCAGTACATGTGTGCCCGTGAGCAGCCAGGGACATCCTCCACTGCAAGTTCTGCCCAGAGCAGCCCTGTCCGACGGTCAGGACGGAACCTGCGCTCCACAGGCAGGGTTGCCCCGGGGGCCGGGAGAGGGGGCATGCAATAGCATGTGCCCACTGTCACAGGCATCTTTAGCCACTCACAGGGGGTGTGTTGGGGTGTTCAAGGGGGAGGGGGAAGGGGGTGTGTTGGGGTGTTCAGGAGGGAGGGGGCAAGGGGGAGGGGGTGTGTTGGGGTGTTCAGGGGGGAGGGGGTATTGCACAACAATTTACAATCGAAATACACATTTTCCTTTTTCCCAAATCACATGTGTGGACATTTTCATTGCGTATGTGTGCTTTATTGATGTACAGTCCACAGTGTGCATGTCCCAGAGACACACAGTGCCCCAAGTGCCGTCTCCATGTGATACACACCAGCCGTGTGTGCTAGAAGCATTGGTTGATGATATCTTGACGCATTTCACGCCCCTCCTTTGAATCGCCTCCTCCATGAGGTGCGGCCCCATCTGCACCCTCCTCATCCTCATCGTCAGGTGGTTGCATTTCTGCGTCAGGGGGCAGGGGCACATTTCGTCTGACGCACATATTGTGTAGCATGACACATGCCATGACCATCTTTGCCACCTTCTCATGGCGGTACAAGAGTGCTCCACCAGACCTGCTGAGGCAGCGGAACCGTGCCTTCAATAGGCCAAATTTCTGCTCAATGACCACACGGGTACGTGTATGTGCACGGTTGAAATCCTCCTCGTGCTGGTTCTGTGGGTTCCGGACTGGTGTAAGGAGCCACCTCTTCAGGGGATAGCCTGCATCACCTGTATGTGGGCGGGAATGTATGTGTCAGTCATGACGTTTAATTCAGAACATGATGTGCCACCATGGCTTGCATCCAAATATTACTTTGAACCACTTCTGAAATGCACTAATTGATTCACACTATGCGACCCAAATATGCTCATGGCTCTCATGGCCTGTTTTGCATGCCATAAACCAATGTATGCAGACGGCTCGAGTGCCTTGTGAGTGCCCATCCACTGTGTTCGTTCATGCCGTTTGTTTTGGTGGCCTGGCACGTGTCCTGTGATGTCAATGCTCACATCATTGCAACATTGCTGTCGGCCTCATCATGACCCCAGTGAGCAATACTGATGTTGATAGGGACATTTTGGGCACCCTGCTGTCTGTGTAATGGTGTGTTGATGTTTCTGTCCGTCATGTGCCTCCTTCGTGCGCAGATATGGGGGACAGGCCTATCGGTTGATGGTGTTTGTTGACATGCATGTAGGTGCATTTCGTTGAAGTCAATGTGGTCTGAATTGGTACAATGCACTTGCAGGTGGTTGTGTCATGGTTGGGACACAACCTCATTCACATGGTAGGGCTGCATACATCAGGTATTGGGTTTACTGGTTTTGGGTGTAGTTTGGGTTGCTTTAGGGTATGATCTGGCTCCGTTGTCTCTGCTACTCACAGGCAGGTGCAGTATGCATCATCCCCCCCCCTTTCAGCCAGGTGGAGTATGCATCATCCCCCCCAATTCTCCCCCTTTACACCAGGTGGAGTATGCATCATTCCCCCCCCTTTCAGCCAGGTGGAGTATGCATCACCCCCCCTTTCAGCCAGGTGGAGTATGCATCATTCCCCCCCCTTTCCACCAGGTGGAGTACGCATCATCTCCCCCCCCTTTCAGCCAGGTGGAGTATGCATCATTCCCCCCCCCTTTCAGCCAGGTGTAGTATGCATTGGTACGTCGTTCACCTACCCACTTCACATTCCCATGGTCATGACATTAGACTCACGAGTAGCCAGGATCGTGGGCCTGCATGTTGCTCCATGTAGCGTGGTATTGTGGAGTTCCTCAGGACCATTGAATCATGGGTTGATCCGGGGAATCGGGCACAACAATGTGTGATGATCTTGTTGGAGTCACAGACCATTTGCACGTTGATTGAGTGGAATTGTTTCCGGTTGCGGTACGGTACCTCCATGGCACGTGGAACCACCAATTCCACATGGGTGCAGTCGATGGCACCAATGCAACCAGGTATGCCGGCTAGTGCATGGAAACCCACTTTGGTGTTTGCAATCGCCTGGGCAGTCCGTAGTAATGAGATGTGGTCGTCTGTGTGCTTGAGGAGGGCATCGAGCACTTGGATAAGCGTACGTGAGAATAATGGTTGTGAAATGCCATGCAAGTGCCCCACTGTGTGCTGGTAGGTGCCTGTGGCCAGGAAGTGGAGTGCAGACACTACCTTCGGTAGGGGTGGGATGGCGGTTGGTGTTTCTATCATGCTGACGATGTCGTTGTGTGTCATGTCTACTATGGCGGTGATGGTGTCCCGTTCCAAACGGTACAGGGTGTGGATCTGCTCAGCAGTGAGGTTGAATGGACTGGCTCTGATGCGTGGGATTGGGGGCTGCCTGCGTGGTGGCACTGGCTGTGCTTGTGGGGCTTGCTGGCCCTGCCTTGCCCTCCTTCTCCTCCTGCGTCTCCTCTGTGCTGCCTGTTGTTGTTGTTGTTGTTGTTGTTGTTGTTGTAGTAGCACTTGCATTGCTATCAGGTCCTCCAGCCCCAACATTGCTAGTCCTATTGGTATCATTGTGGAGTGTGACTGGGTGTCGGAAGGGGTCGGATGTGCTCTTTTCTACTTCCTGAGTCTGTATTGCCTCCACCTGTGCTGTTCCTGTGCACCTGTGGCAGCTGGATTCACTTTACATGGCCATTTACGGTTGGTTCACGATGGCGTAATTAGCACCATGGCGGTAAGGAACTTAACGGGCTGGGTGATGGCGTTAGGTGCATGTCCGCTTGGGTCGGCATTCGCTTGCCTTTCCGCCATGCCGGTAATTACGGTGTGGGAGGTCGCGTGCGCGCGTCCTTGGAGCAGTTAGCGGCAGCGTTAACTACGATGCCGCTAATGGCATCGTAGTTAACGGTCACGGGTCAGGATCGGACCTGGCGGAAAACGATGGCGGTAATCATTTACCGCCATCGTTTTTCACTTACCGCCAGGGTCGTAATGAGGCCCATTAAGTCATCGGGTTACATTATATAAAATGTTAAATGAATTAAAATCACACAATCAGTTATCAAAATACAGAAGATCAGTGGCAAAGGTAAAAGATATAAACACAAAATTGACATCACTGCCCAAAGGCCTTACTAGAGCCGCAGGAGAGCTATACTCTCAGCCTGTTGCCCATTTGAAGTGCTACAATGTTTCTCCTCAGGATTCATGTTCTATGCAAAAAACAGGCCACAGCACCCACAATTGGTGGGGGTGGGAGGGTGAGTTGGTGACTGATTGGACCAGGAATTCCACAGCATTGGCCATGAATGGATCCCTGCCTCCAGCAGGATGGACTCAGGTATACAGACCTTAGCTGCTGGAATGGCTTACAAAATAACATAAAATGTGAGATTGACTCTTCGAGGGCACCACACAAGGGGCATCTGGCAGAACCAAGGCCATTTCATTTGGCGGAAAAAGTGCTGATAGGCAGTATACCTAATCTTACCCTCAAATATAATGATCTTGCAGTGGCAGGCTTGATCTGATCCAGATAGGGTTTGCAACCATATGTGTGTCTCTGGGCTACATCGGCGGTCCCCAACCTTAACTCTGAGGCCTCGAGAATGAGCATTTCCCTAGCTCTCTTTTTTTATTAGGGGCTTCATTTGGTTCCAGCTCAAATTACAGAGCCTGCCTGGCTCATTCCAAAACTCACCCATTTTCAGGTACAGTAAAATGTTTTTTCTGTGAGTAGGCCATTTCAATCCACTTGCGCCTTCCACTGATATGATATGGACCAGTGCCTCCCTACACGGTTCAAGAGCTGATCTCGTCCACAATATATATATTATAAATGTTATGTATGTATGGAATTTATGAATTGCAATGCTAGCTGGGTAGCAAGTGAACTGTATGTAGAGGATGCAGCAAATGGTTGCAATTAGTGTGTGAGGGAAGTAGAGGAGCTTGGATGAGCAGGGGAAGCATGGAAGTGGGGGGAGGGCTTTGGAGGGGAAAAGTAGGTTCGAGTAGACCAACCAAGCAAGACATCATTTTAATATAGGTATTCAGGCCCTTCCTGAAGGGTAAGATTGGCCATTCGTATCTTCATTTGAAACTTGTTCCATGAACAGTGTGCATAGCAGAGAAAATACCTGTTTTTCGTTTTTGTCCTCTTGCTGTTCTTTGTTTCCAGGCTGGCAAGGTTTTGGCTTCTGGTGGTGTGATGGCCATCTCTGATGGATGGTGAGTTTCTTGGCCAGGCTGAGTTGACATTTAATTGCTTCTACTTTGTAGGTGATGCAAGTGGTCTTGAACATGATTCACACTTGAAGGGGTAGCCAGTGCAGTTCCTTTAGCAAGGGGGTGATGAACACAAATGTTCTTAGCTATGTGATGTGGCATGCTGCAGCGTGCTGCGCGGCTTTCAGCGATGCCATGGTGGCCTTAGGAAGGGACATTATTATTATTACTATTTTTAGCTCTATTATTCTTAATAATAACAGCTACATTGGGTTCTGGAGGTTACTAAATGGAAGGAGTCTGAATGTGGAAAAGCCACTTAGGTGTCAGATTACTTCTGATTCATGGTATAAAAACTTCAGGGCCCTGTACAATTGTCGCTTATCAGACAGTGGCACCACCCAATTTGTCAGAAGCCGAGATATACAGGGTAGCGAGGAAGATGCTATTATGCATATCGAAGTGCAAGTGGCTGTTATGGCACTGGGGGCAGGGAATTCCCCAGGGCCTGTCAAAATGTCAATTGATCTATTCCAGGATGAAGTAAGGGTTTGGGCTCCTATCCTGTGCTGTGTGTTTAACTCTGTGGTAGCCGCTGGCAGCGTTCCATCATCCTGGTGGGACGCAGAAATTGTACCCATCTTTAAGAATGATGATAGGCATGTACCTGGGAACTACAGGCCTATCTCTTTTTTAGAAACAGCATGGAAAATCTATGCAAAAGTCCTTTTGGGACGACTACAAAAATTGGCTGATGAGAGGGAAGTCATTAAACATCTCCATGGAGGTTTTCGTAAGGGTACCAGTACAATAGACCAAGGGTTTAGACTGAGCCTGATCCTGTCATAATATGTCCTACACAATAAAATCAGAATCTAGGCTATATTCGTGGACCTTAGAACTCTGTTTGATGGTGTTCCACGGCAGCTATTATGGGAAGTATTGACCAGGAAGATGGTACCAACGAGGCTTATTGAAAATATCTATGCCTTATATACGGGCAATAGGGCCTCAGTGAGGTTGTGATTGGGGATGGGACTAAGAACATGCTTTCCCATAGAGAAGGGGGGTCCGGCAGGTGTATGAGCTAGCCTCCTTGCTATTTTCCCTCTATATTGAAAAAAAAATTGGGGAACTTGTGGTGGACTGCATTGATCCCCCTAGGCTTGGCCTGGACAGGCTACCCATTTTTTTCTTTGCGGATGACACAGTGATCTTGTTGACAACACCAATGGGCCGTAAGAAAAATGGGCCTTCAGGCATAGTCTGGATAGGAGGGTCCCGATGAGTATTGAGTATGAAGATAAGACCCTAGAAAACGTTGCTATGTATGATTACCTGGGTATTTGGTTCTCAGAGAGTGTTGAATGGCTGAACCAACACTGTAGGGCTGCAGTGACATTGGATAAATACTGTGGGGATTTGTGGAAATTCTTTAGCACCCATGGTAGAGGAGCAATATCACCTGTCCTGGAACTTAACAGAGCACTGGCCCTGCCAGCAGCTCTTTATGGAGCAGAGTTGTGGGCTCACCTAAGGGCTCCACCCCTTGATGCCTCAGAGAATTACTTTCTAACGGCGATCCTGATGCAACCGAGGGGGGCCCCCTAGCTAGTCTTCAGATTAACAGCAACTGGGCCGCAAATGCAGGGGTCCTAGACATAGAACCAGTGTTGTAATGGGTCAGGACCAGTCAAAGGAATGTATAGCACCCTACTGTCAGGCCCTAACTAGCTTGATCATGCTATGGGGGATACCCCAGAGCAGAACTGCAGGATCCAAGATGGTGGTAAAGCGAGCCTACCAGGAAATGATGTTACACCAGATGAAGCAAGATTACATGCTCCTGAGTACAGGACAGATGTATTTGACACATAAATGGTCATATGGGTTTGAGGAGTACCTCAATAACATCAGCCCAGGGTACGCCTGCTCACTGTACATACAGATGTGTATCAACATTTTGAAGGTAGCATCCTTCACTGCTGGATGGAATGAGAGGAACAGCACAGAACGCATAGCCTGGGGGGTGGGGGTGGGGTAATGTATTGATTCTGCATTTTGTGCTGTTTTGCAGTAGATTTAGTGATGTGAGATGGCGGTATTTGTTACCATTGTTCAAATTCAGGAATGTGCAGTGTCCTCAAGAAGCCATGGAACTCCGCTTAAATGACAGAGACCCGGTTGCAGTGTTTGCGGTATCAAAATATATAAACCAAGCCTGGCTATTAATATCAAAGTAGTCGGAATGTTGTGGCTTGAATGTGCGAGGAGATATGATTAATGTCTGGTACTTGGTTTTGAGCTGACCGATACAACTTTGTGAATAGATTATTTTATCCTTCTGTAAATAGATGTATCAGGTTGTAGTATGCATGGTATTTATAACTGTGGGGTTTTAAAACTGCTTAACCATTATGGATTATGATGAACCTTTGGGAAATAGAATTATGATTGGTGAAGTTGTATTATGAAATGTATTGTGTTATGCTTACTGCTAAATAAAGTTGTGTTTGATAATCAATAACTGCTATATGTTATATTATGTTGTGTGGTTTACAGTGCACACATTATCACTGTAAGCATATCCAAGGTATTTAACATTTTGGCTGACATGTGCTAGCCGCTGGACAGTTACAATTGTGTGTATATTTGTATTTATTTATTTTTTATAGCGCCTTGCGCCAAGGTACTTTACACAATTAATGAATTGGTACACATTTAGAAAGGATGGCATAAACAACAAGAAACTAAAGAAAAGAGAAAGAACAAGAACAAAATAACAAGAAATTATATCATAGTCCAATAAGTTGAAAGTCTTTTAACATGATGTGGTGTTACAAGGCAAAGGCCAGCCATCCCTCAACCATAAAAATAAACGTTGGTGGAAGCAGATATTAAAATTGCCAAAGTCAACAGGCTCACTCAAACAAAGGCAGACTGGCCGATCCAAACTCAGGCGACAGACTCCAAGCTCCAGTCCTTTGACCTCTTTCAATCTCGAGGGACAATTCCAGCATCAAAAGAAGAATCAACGCTGGCCTTCCCACCTTCGAAGATTTGTTTAGACTCCACCAGCATTCTCCTTGAGGAACCAACCCAGCTGCCGCCAGTAGCTGTAACTCTGGTACAAAGCCCCAGCAACAACAGCCAGCCACCACAAGAAGTAAAGCCAGCAGCAATAGAGACTAGAAAACAGTAGGATACACTCCCTGACGGGCAACCAGCAGCTCCCTGCATCCAGAAACAAGTGACTGAGAGCTCTGGGAGCTCTGAGAGTCCAACAGTGGCTAACACAGCCCTCCACAATGCTACCGAGAGCACAATTGCACTCATTATTACCAGATCATATATGCTCGCCTAGATCTTTCTTAATGTTATGTTATTTTATTGCAATTTATAGTGCACTCTTCTGCCATTTTCATAGTCTCCAGGTGCTCAGGCAGATACGAAAAGGAAAGAGGTCTAGGGAGTGTTAGTTAGCAAGACGGAGCATGAGAGTGCAAGAGAGCTGTTGCTGTGCTGTTGATAGCTTCATTTCAGAAACAACTGTCACTGTTTGTTGGGTTTGCTTCTAGATGGCATTGGTTTGGTGTTGGTTTCTTCTGGGATTCTGCATGGGATTGTCTTGCGTGTCTATTGTTTAGTGTAGCAGATTCAGTGGGATGTTGGATGGGGTGTCAAGTTTGCAGAGTGATTTCAAGTTGGTGCTGTGGTCGAGGTATGTGTGTGTTATATTTTGTGCTTAAGCAGTTTGTAGATAAAATGCAACATTTTATTTATATTTATTTATATATTTGTATTGCGCTGGAGAACGAGCCCGGAGGCATAATAGCACATCACAAAATAGACAAACATATAACAAATATTAACTGCAAGAAGCAGACAGCGGAGAACATACGTTTAATTACCGAAGTGCAGAGTCAAATTATTAGCGGACATTATTCAAATAAATGTGTTTTCAATCTGCTTTAGTAGGGTTGGTGGTGAGAAGGGTCTGAGTGTCAGTGTAGGCTATTTTTCTATGTTGGAATTCCATTATACAGTCATTGGCTATATTATGCATTATTTTTGTTGGGCCTGCCCAATGCGGTTAGAAAACTGGGTATGCCAGTTCGGCTGCTTTGATTTTGATGGTGCAATGGATTGTGGTGCCTCTCCTTCTAGCGAGGATGGGTGGTTCTCTTTGATAGTATTTCCTCTTTAAAGTGGTAAGGTAAAGAGCCAGGTTGGGATATTTTTGGGAATTTTAAGTGTTCCTATGTTGTTTGAAGTTCTTTTGGGAGAGGGTTCCAGATTATTTGCTGAGACGCATGAGAACGCTGACCCACCATATTTCAGTCACAAATATTGCTTTGGTTCGAGGTTGAATGCCATCGCTGGATCTCAGGACTTGTTTTGGTTTGTGGATGCAAATCATTTCTTGCAAGAATTCCGCTCTTTGGTTGTGGATTATTCTGTGGGTTATGCAGTGTTATGAAGTAAATTGTTTTTTTTTACTTGTAGCCAATGAACGGTTCTCAGTGCAGGTATGATGTGTTCTCTCTTAGTGATTCTGAGAAGTTGTCTTGCTGACAGGTTCTCTATTTGCTATATTTTTTGGGTGAGGTAGTCCAACATTCCAAATTAAATCTTGTTGGAGTATATTCTTGAACTGGTGAGGGATATGACGATGAGTGTTCTCTGTGGGAAGGAGAGGAAGGGTAATGTCTGTTTAATTGCGCGTAGATGCAAACGTATTTTTGTACTACTGCATTGACTTGTGGTTCCTGTGTCAGTTTGTTTTCCATTAATATTCAGAGATTTTTGGCTACTTTGGTAGGCTGTGTTCAGATTCACATTTCGCTAGGCCAATGGATGTGATGTTGATTCGATGGGTTGTTGGGCGTGATCATGGTTTCTGTTGTTTTCAGGTTGAGTCTATGGCTGTTGGTGCTTATCCATTCGTTTATCTGTGTGAGGCAGTTGGTGAGGGTTTGCTCTAGTTCTCCTGTGGTATTGATTTTATTGATGATTTGTGTGTTGTCTGTGTAGTTGTAGCAAGTGAGTCTATATCTTATGATGCATTTGATGATTGGGGTCATGTAGATGTTGGAGAGCAATTTGAGAGGGATGTGACTTGTGGAAACCCTGCATGTTGATGTGTGTGTGTGGTGCTAAGCTGAATGGCGTTAGCCAGGTTGTTTCTGTTTTTAACCATAGCAAACCCACGTTGATGATGCCTTGTTCTTGGAGTCTTTTGATGAGGGTTTCATGTTGGACTGTGTCAAAGGCTGCTAAGAGGTCTAGTAGTATTAATGCTGAGGTGATGTTGTAGTCGGCATTACTTTTTAGGTTGTCCCAGATTGATAGTAGTGCTCATTTAATTCCTTTCATGGATCTGAAAACAACTTGTGCCCGGCCTAGTATCTGGTTGCTTTGTACATGTTCCATGATTTGTTCCTATACATACGATTCCAAGAGTTTTGCTCGGTAAGGGATGTTTGCGATAGGCCGGGAATTTATTAGGTCTTCTGTGTTTCCTGAAGGGTCATTGAGGGGTTGTTTAATGTTCCTTTTAGCATAATCTGTTCTTAAATGCTGCTATCTTTATGAAGATATAAACTTCACACCAACCATATATGTGGAAAACTGGTTCTTAGAGAGGATAAAGGCTCACAAATATAAGGGTACTTCTGGTGCTGCATTTAACTAGTATGTACACAAATATGATTTTGGATTCCAGGCAGTCAGTTGCATATGATGCAGACTAATGGCTTCACTGGACAGATCTAACTGAGTGATAATTTTCTTGTTTCCGATTTTTACATAAAAACCTTCACAACTTTGTTCATACAATCATTTCAAAATGTAATCAAAGCAACAATATAAATCATTATTGTGTTTCTCAAAAATGTCAACAGAAATGAGTGAGGAAATTATGCATTTTTTAAATGTTTTTAAAACGTTTTTAAAACAAAGGCACCAAACGCACGTTTATATTTCTAAAATTGCCAACATGTATCAAAAATGTTATTTTTAATCACGCACGCTGGTTTTAATTTTATGCCATATCTATATAATGTCTTGTGGTAAATCAGTGAAAATTGTTCGAAAACATCCAGCAAGCATGCAAAGATGTGCACTGGCAAGACAAGATTTAACTTTCAATTGAGTTCATTTTGGCAAATAAATCACAATGTACTTACACATTATTGACGAACAATCAAAACACATTTTGAAAATGAACTGAAAAAGAAAATATTCTGGAAAATGTCCACAGCTGTACTTTGATGCCGACACCCAAAATGTCTTATCATCCACACTGCGGCACAATTTTTTAAACTACTTCCAGGACAATCATGGAAATCAAGTGCATAGAAGTGCAAACAATATCACCCTTCATTCAAACCCTCCTTGCAATTAAATTATATAGTTTAAAGAATTCAAAAAGGTACAAACTCCAGTAATGTTTCACTCTGTTAACATTAGGCCCGTTAAAAATTCCTCCAAAGGTTCCAAAAAACCTGCATTTTAAATTATTCAACAAGGAGGGAACTGTTTTTTTCAAAAACCATTTTGAAAAATGTGTCTGAAATCCAACCAGGTGGTTTATACATAATAAAACTTGTCTTGTCTGATAAACTATTATGCAAAACCCTTGGTGTACAGATTGAATCTTCCCTGAGTGCCGACACCCACGTCAGCCAGCTGTCTCACACTTGTAACTACCACGTGTGCTTGCTTAGGACTCTGCGCCCTTTTGTCTCAGAAAAGAACTGCACTACTGTTTCTCGAGCCATGATACTGTGCAGATCCTTTTTCTTTTATCAGAGCATCTTAGAGCAACCTGAGAAAATGTCAAACACTACAGAACTACACAGTTCGCCTCACAAAAAAGATCTCAAGAAGATGCAGCATAACGGAACACAGAAGGGCCCTGCACTGGCTTCCAGTGAATGAGCGTATCATCTTTAAGAGCCTCACCATTGCTCACTGATGTATCTTCGGAACAGACCCTAAGTATTTAAAAGCCTGTGTGTCTTTGTAGACCCCACATAGAACCCTGCGCTCTACAACCCAGTCTCTGCTTGTCTATCCAAGTTTCAAGCACTCAAGGAGCGGAGGTAGATCATTCCCAGTTAGAGTGGCAAGATCCTGGAACTCTTTGTCTCCTGCCCTTTGACTTGAAGAAACCATGGATCCGTTCAGGAAACACCTGAAAACCTTCCTGTTCAAGTAGCTCCTACCCGCGCCTTTTTTCTTTGAATCAGCTACCTTGCTTGTCCTGTCTTTAATGGTCATTTCCTGCATGTAATTGTGCACCCCAATGCGCATGGGCTACCGGCGCAGTATAAATAAATAAATAAAATAATAATAACAAATAAACAAGTATTATTATATGAAAACCCTTTAATAGTCATATTAAGATGATCCAATGTATCACAACCCATTCCTTGAAATTCAGTAGGTGTGGGAGGTGATGACCATCTTAACTTGCAGTCAACCCGTAGATCTCCTACATTTTTGCATTTTTTTGTTATCTCATTGTCGATACGTGCCGTGATGTCATGGATATGTTCATAGGCCGAAAAACAGGGCAAACTCTGAGTACATCCTCTATGCCCTCCCCCATTATCCCTTTTCACTCTCAAATTTGTGTGCTAATTGTGACATTACCGCAGAAATCCCCCGGAAATCATGTTGGATTTTCCTGGTAAGATGAAAATGTTCTGGCACAAATGGGCTTCTCAGCCCACCCTAACTCTCGCACCACAGATGGGGTTCTCATTTCCTCTTCCCATCTCTACCTGGATATGAAACCATCCCATTCCCTACTCCAAATATAATTTGAGCAATTTAATGTTTCGGCTTCCCCAAGGATAACCATTATACTTGCTTGCAAAAAGCAAAAAATAAATAAATAAAAAATATAAATATAAAATAAATGGAGGCCTTTCTGCTGCACTGGTACATTTGAGATATCAAAATGTTTTATGGGACCACGGGACACCCCCCCCCTCTATCTTTTGTTTACACCAAACCAATGAAAGCCACATCTGTGACACTTTGGCCCTGATTCATGGAATTATTTGCGTGAAAACCTGGGATTTGCGTGGCATTCTGCTTGAAAATCCCCATTCATCAAACAGCGACTTGCGGGCAGTATTGTTCGCAAATCCCTGTTTTACGCGCAAATAAGTCCATGAATCAGGGCCTTTGTGCCCAACTTGTTTCTTAATTGGGGCAAATCCAGCGTTTTTTGTCCTCTGCATGTTCGATGAAAGCACCTTTTTCTGAACAGAAAAAATAATGGGAGGAGGCCAAAAACATATCTTTTTTGTTGTTGTTTTCTTAATACATTTTGAACCGTTTAACACAATATTTTCAGTTTGGAGGGGCCTTTGCCAAGGTGTTTGCTTGTAAATATTTAGCCAAATACATCCAGCGAGTCAAATGTTAATTAGCAATAGAAGCTTGGTATATAAAATGTCGTTGCATTAACAAATGATATTGTTACAACGTATTGTCTGACAGGTTTCAGCAAGTAACTTTTTGAACAAGATTTGAAGCCTTGCATGAAAAATAATGAAATCCTTGGCAAGCAATATTTAGAGGTAGGTGTTTCTGCATGCAAATGTTTATCATTGAACATAGACTAATTCATATGCAAAGAAAATATTGTTTTCATCATGTTTTCTCCAGCTTTTAACATGGGATTCCCACAGGAACACATACAATCAGTCCACATATCGCAAAAGTGGACTGTTGGATTTTAATGATTTTTCACATGCAGGTACATATAGCAATGAAGGGGTGCACCAAAAACGCTTGCCCTATTACAAGATATTAAGGTTATAACATTTATTTATGTATGACACATGTGCAGTGACAAACATTTTTTTCATTAAAACAAACACAACATTCACTACAATATGTGAAGAATCCTATGGACCCCTTACTGAAACCCTGCCTAACGTCTCCTTCAAGGTGGGCAGGGGAAGGCAGACACTTCCTGGTCCCAACCCTGGGGGTGGTGTACTGCGGGAGGATCAACTGGGAGGAGACAGAGCTCGGGGAGGTGAGGAGATTCCGTGGGATGAGACACAGTATTTTTCCTCTGCAAGGAAGAATCTTCCCAAGGTGCCTAAAGAGGTAAT
This sequence comes from Ambystoma mexicanum, assembly GCF_040938575.1. Taxonomy (NCBI): domain Eukaryota; kingdom Metazoa; phylum Chordata; class Amphibia; order Caudata; family Ambystomatidae; genus Ambystoma; species Ambystoma mexicanum. The sequence continues at coordinate 196,740,136 of NC_090933.1, read as the reverse complement.
GGCTTATTGTCATTTTAATGTCCATAAGCCTCAAATTAGATCTAGAGTTGTGGACTTTATTGTTGTAAAATCTGAGCAAACTTTACCAACAGAAAGATCCTTTTGGATAACCCAAACTAAACACCTTCCTCAATCACAAGGGTACAATGTAAAGGAAATGGAAATGTTGTCTTCAATTAACTAGCTTCCACTGTAATAGCTAATTATCACAGCCCCTCTCTTAATAATTTTAAGGTAATTAGATCTACCCTTGAAACTAAGTTAAATATTGACAAATCTAACTTTGTTAAAAGGAACTACAAGTCCCAGAATTCAAGAGGCACTGAGACGAAGAAGAGGGTTGAAGAGACGTGGTTGTAAAAGTCAGGCAATCAAGCCATTGCAGTAGTCAGGAAATTGGGCCTGAAAGCTGATTGTTGTTTTAAACATCATCTGAACAATGGAATTGTAACACCTGCGTAAAAAAGCTTCTTACAAGCGTAACTAGCTAATGTTACACACTCCCATTGTTCCATAATTCAAACACTATTTCTGTTCAAAGAGTGATCACATGTCTCTAACTAAGGAAAGGGAATGCGGATACGACCATATCAGAGCATCTAACTTTGCAGATTCAAGAGTTACAATCTTTACCGGGGGAAAACTACATAAAAGATTGGCTGGATGTGCCTTATTGTGATTCCCCAAGGAGGCCTGAACTCTATCCTCTTATTGTATGGGAATACAATTACACATGCACCTTTAAAGCTTGAGAATTACATCAAAGAGTGGTTGTGTTGCGTTTGCCTATTTGCAGTTTTTACTGAAGGACTAAACCTCATACTTTGTATAAAAGTGACATACCTTACATTTTTTTTATTTTTTTTATTTACTCGTATATAATTGCTTTAGCAATTTTTACAAGAATCTTGCAGTATTCCTTAGGAGCTAAGAAATTACAGACATAAAAGAAGAAGGAAGGAAGAACGAACATAGATAAGTCCAAAAGTCGAGCAGAGCGAAGCCCTGGTGGCAAGGTCACGCCCAGAAGTCAGGAGAGGAGAGGAAGAAGAAGAAATGTCGCTAGATTAAGTTAATTGCCTCCATCAGGGTCTTCGGCTACACCGGTGGGTCTCTGTTCAGTTCGTTCGTTTACTTTTTGGAAGGCTGCTTCCAGAATTTTTGCTGCGGCCAAGACTATTCCATTAGTCTTGGAATAGACTAATGACATTAGTCTATTCCACCAGGTGGCATGTTCCTCTCCCTGTACGCCTACCCAGCTGGTACACAGGTTGTTGAGGAAGTCCGTCCGTATTTTTCTTAGCTCCGGGCACTCCATTAACAGATGTCTTATTGTTTCCAGTTTGTTGGTTTCTCCACATAGTCTGCAATCTTTAGGTGCAGTTTTTAGTCGGATGCCTGAATTTCTCGTGTCGGGAGGCGATTTAAACGTGCTCTCATGTAGAATGCTCTTAATCTTTTATCCGGAAACTTTGTACAGTATGGTAGCAGTTTATTCAGGCTATTGAAGGTCGGTGGGAGATGTTTTGCCAGTTTATTTCCAAGTGCTTTTTCCAGGGTGTTTATCCAATCTTGGGCCTTCAATTTGTCTTTTACTCTTTCTGGGTTTGCTTGCAAGTCTGCTTCCGTGCATGCCACCTCCTCGAGTTTCTCTTTTAGCTTGTCCACCCAGCTGTTTAAGGCGGTCAGTTTACGACTTGATATTTCCGTTTTGATAATCTTGTATGTTGGTGGGGCCTCCGGTAGTAAAGTATTCCTTAAGATTTGCATAGCACTCAATGGGCCTCATTACGACCCTGGCGGTAAGGGGTTAGCGCCAGCGTTAGCTGCGCCGACCCCTTACCGCCAATCACGAGTTCCCTTTCCGCCATGGCGGATTTTACACCTGCTTCTAGCGGGTGTAAAAAACCATGGCGGTAAGGGAACTTGATGTTAATTACGCCACCGTAATTTACGGTGGCGTAATTAACGCCTTCCCCACTCCCATTATGCCCTATGGGGCAAAAATGGGAATGGGGAAGGGTAAATGGGGATTGGGGACTTACCGCCCCGCCGACCTCGGAATGGGGCGGTAAGTCCGCCAACCACCATGGCGTAAACGTAGTTTACGCCATGGTGGTAAAGTCACGGCCCAGGCGGTAACTTACCGCCTGGGTCGTAATGAGGCCCAATGTGCGTCATTATGACCCTGGCGCTAAGTGTTTAACGGCACAGTAAAAGGCCACAGCGCCGTTAAACACTTAGCGCCTGATTACGAGGTCCCTTTGCGGGACCCAACCTTAACGGCTGGTACAGACCAGCCGTTAAAGTAACGTGCCGCAAAGGGACCTTGGTGCTAAGTACGGTACCGCAATTAGCGGTACCGTACTTAGCGCCTTCCCCTTTCCCATTGAACCCTATGGGGCAAAAATGGGAATGGGGAAGGGCCATGGCGGCATGGGGAATTACCGGCCCGCCAACCTCGGAATGGGGTGGTAATTCCCCATTCCGCCATGTCGGAGTCGGTAAGTTACCGGCATGGACCATGGTGCTATTAGCACCATGGTCTAACGCCTGGGTCGTAATGAGGCCCAATGTAACTGATTGTTCTAGAGAGAGCAGGCCTAACTCTCGTCTAATAAGGTCCATTGAGACTGAATTTGGTAGACCTAGCAGAGTTTTCCACAGGCACCCTTCCAATTTCTAAAAAAAAGAAAAAGAGAAATAAGTGGGCACCACAGGGTAAATATTATTATTTGTCGTCTTCAGTCCGTATTTGTATTTTAAATTTTAAGCAAAGAAATATCTAAACACTTGCGGGAGCAGGCTGAGAAGGGTCTAGAGTCACCCTGACCCAAGAAAACAAGTGAGGCAATAGACTAGATGGGAAACCTAGTCACACAACCGCTCTCCGTTTGTACCCAGTCTGGGTAATTATATTCGAAAAAACAATTCCAAATAGTTTTAGTTTGGTTCTTCTTAATTTGAGAATTGTTCATAGAAAAATTAGTTCCAAGACCTTGTTTATGTAATATATATTCTTTTATCAAAAAAATCAAAAGAATGATCACTAATCAAATCTTAGTGAGGACGCAGCTGACATGTTGCATTATGCAAGTAGACTTAAAATGCCAATGCATTTCGGAGTATAAAACTCCTTCATCAGGGCAAGTCTATACTTTTAGGAAACAATAACATCAACAAAAAATGCATACAATGTATATAAAGCAAGAGATACATAATGATATGTAATGGTAGCATAATCATCATAAAGCGCATAGAAGAATAATGGTTACATACCCCAATGGAAGAATTCGAGTCAAGGTGTAATATGTAAAAACAGAAAAAATAAAGTAAATAGAAATCAGTGCAAATTCGCGTTTACAATCATTCAATTAATGTCATGAACTCATAGGTGGAAGAAAATTACCTCGCTTAAAGAATGGAGTCAGGCGCGTTAAAACAGGAAAGAAACAGTATCAGACGTATGTTTTCGCAAAGAACACGATCGGATTCTGGAGGGGATCCAGTGTGCGATCTGTAAAAGCGAAATCTACTTCAGTGGGTGCGGTTGTAAAGAGTAAGTACACGGAGTGTAAGAAGCCACAACCGATGCGGTTACCTGAGTTCAAAGAATAGTGTCAGCGGTGGACGCAGCGAGCCGTAGTGCATCGCTGACTGAAATCGTTGCTAGGGAAACTGTAAGTGAAATAGGCACGTGACCGCAACCCGCTGGGCGAACCCGCGCGATGCGAAATGTGATTCAAGAGGCAGCATACTGCCGTTGGGGGCAACAATGGTGCAAGAAAAACCATTACGGGGGCTGTAGGGGCTGAGTCATGAATAATAAGAAGGAAAAAATAAAAAATTGTGCATAACATAGACATAGAAAAAATACTCTCATCATATGTAAACATCCACATTATAAGTCAAACATAACCTATATAAGGCAAGTGTAATCGAACTCCGTCGTATTCAAAAAGTGTTATACAGAACTGACTCCGCTTTTTTTAGGAGCACGACCAAAAGAACCCGCAGGGGGAGGAGGAAACCCCAGAACCAGGCCTCAAACGAGACTTCAGCTGAAGAAAACCTAGTGATTAACATATCTGAAAGGGCATAAAACAAAACAGAAGTAAACACGCTACAAAAAGGACTTAGCTTTGTGCCCACATACAGCACGACTCTGTTTGATACCAAGATTGAACTTTACAAATTTGTGAGGAAATTGAAACTTAAGGTATTCTTTGAAGAACTTGAAACTCACGAAAACATTTCTGATGCCCCAGATTTCCAGGAGTTCAGAGCAAAGAGTGGATTCATACCACCAATATCGGTACCATCCATTGATATTTTCCAGAAAATGGTCACCAGAGATCTGGAACGCATCAGCTATAAAATTCCACCCTATAAGAATATGAAACCCCACGAGATGCAAACCATCAGAAACCTCTACTTTGATAAAAATATAACCATCCGTCCAGCAGATAAAGGGGGAGCCATGGTGATCATGAACACCTCTGACTATGATGCAGAATGCAACCGGCAATTACAAGACCAAACAGTTTATGTACCCCTTGACCATGATCCTACAGCCTCAATCAAACAGAACTTGGAAACTATACTCGACAGGGCAATGGAACTGGATTGGATAAATGAACACACTCGCAAATTTCTGAACAACAAGCATCCCAGGATACCCAATTTTTACACTTTACCTAAGATTCACAAGGATCAGGCTAAACCACCAGGGAGACCGATTGTTGCCGGCATGGACAGCATTAATCAGCCATTGGGAATATACATCGACTTTTTTCTTTAGCCCCTCATACAAAAAACTTCCACTTACATCAGAGACACAACACACTTCCTGCAAAAACTTAATAGCTCGATTTTCCAATGCGAAAATTTGATGTTTACCATTGATGTTAAGAGCCTATATACATCCATACCGCATGATCTAGGTATTGAATCTGTTGAATGGCTCTTACTTGAATCACCCGAGGTCCGTGCTCAGAAAGAATTCATCATCACTCTTCTTCAATTCATTGCAGAAAATTCATATTTTCAATATCAGAATAAGTTTTTTCTTCAAACATCGGGTACATCGATGGGCGCCACTATGGCACCATCATATGCAAATTGCTTCATGTATAAATTTGAAACAGAACACATTTTGAAGAATCAAGAATGGAACAGCAATATTCACTTATGGTCACGGTACATCGATGATATTTTTGGAATCTGGACAGGAACCGAATCCACATTTAACAATTTCTTTGAATACCTCAATAGCATTGATCCGCGTATCCAGTTCACGAGTGAGATATCCAAAGATAGGATTACATTCCTTGATGTCTTAATAAAGAAGGGAAACAGCGGTTACAGCACAACTCTGTTCCGCAAAACCACTGACCGTAACAATTTGCTACACCGTCTCAGCTTTCACCAGCCCAGTCTCTTGAGAAATCTTCCATACAGTCAACTCTTGAGAGTCAAAAAGATTGTGAGTGACCCTGAAGAGTGCCTAGCCCAACAAATCGAAATGAAGAACAAATTCCTGGCACGGGGTTATAAGCAAGCAGAAGTACATTTAGCATCTGAGAAAGTGAATGCCCTCAGTCGTGAGACCTTGTTGACCAATATCACCAAATCCAAAAGAGAACTTAAATCTCCGGTCTATGTTTCAAAATATTCGATTCAAAGCAATAAAATCAAGAATTTCATTAAAAAACACTGGGGCATTTTCAAGGATGATGTGAGAGTTCAGAAACTATTTGATCAAACACCAGTATTCGCCTATCAAAGAAGTAGGAATCTTCGTGATGAACTTGTTCATACTAGACCTCCTTTAAAAGAACCTAGCACTCAACGGACGGGCACATATCCCTGCCTACACTGTGCTAACTGTAACATGGTGATCAAAGGAAATGTTGTGCACCATCCCCGCACAGGCAACAAGATTCCTCTTAAGTCTTTCGGCACTTGTGACAGTGTGAACATAATATATGGAATTAAGTGCCCATGTGGTAAATATTATGTCGGCCAATCCACGAGAGCTGCTAAAGTACGATGGAATGAGCACCGCTCGTGCATCCGGAATTCAAATCCCAATTCAGCAGTGGCCAGACATTGGAGTGAGAAGCGACATGGTTTGGCACAAATCAGGTTCCTGATTTTGGAAGTACTAACCAAGATCAATCCACATGAAGATTTGAGTCTTCGCCTCAACCAGAGAGAAACTTTTTGGATCGATAAACTTGGGAGTTTGCATCCCAATGGTCTCAATGATGAGATTAATTATCATTGCTATCTTTAATGCTTCAACTTGCAGTCAATCTGTTACCATTGAAATGCATTTGTTTTGATGTGGATGTGTCTCTTCATTCTCTGAACAGGACATAGGTTCTAACACAAAAAGTCTGTTTCTCCTGGTCACATGACTGGGACCCAAGGTGGTACTTTTTCATGCCACCGGCTTCAGACTTTTTGTCTGATTCATATGCCAATAAGCATAGATACACATGGTTATGATTTTTGTTCTATTTGCTTGTTTCATTTTACAAATAGGATACATTATGATTCACCCCAACCAGTCTGCTTCTCCTGGTCATTCGACTGGGACCCAAGGTGGTACCACCTGGCACCACCACCTGCAGATCGGTCGTATACATGGTTTATGCTGTTTTGAATGTTCATTATGTTATTGTATACATCTATTAGTCTTGATACATTAGGTATAGCACTTCTAATGAACGCTTTGATATTTTTTCATTTCAAGGTGATACAGTTCTGTATAACACTTTTTGAATACGACGGAGTTCGATTACACTTGCCTTATATAGGTTATGTTTGACTTATAATGTGGATGTTTACATATGATGAGAGTATTTTTTCTATGTCTATGTTATGCACAATTTTTTATTTTTTCCTTCTTATTATTCATGACTCAGCCCCTACAGCCCCCGTAATGGTTTTTCTTGCACCATTGTTGCCCCCAATGGCAGTATGCTGCCTCTTGAATCACATTTCGCATCGCGCGGGTTCGCCCAGCGGGTTGCGGTCACGTGCCTATTTCACTTACAGTTTCCCTAGCAACGATTTCAGTCAGCGATGCACTACGGCTCGCTGCGTCCACCGCTGACACTATTCTTTGAACTCAGGTAACCGCATCGGTTGTGGCTTCTTACACTCCGTGTACTTACTCTTTATAACCGCACCCACTGAAGTAGATTTCGCTTTTACAGATCGCACACTGGATCCCCTCCAGAATCCGATCGTGTTCTTTGCGAAAACATACGTCTGATACTGTTTCTTTCCTGTTTTAACACGCCTGATTCCATTCTTTAAGCGAGGTAATTTTCTTCCACCTATGAGTTCATGACATTAATTGAATGATTGTAAACGCGAATTTGCACTGATTTCTATTTACTTTATTTTTTCTGTTTTTACATATTACACCTTGACTCGAATTCTTCCATTGGGGTATGTAACCATTATTCTTCTATGCGCTTTATGATCATTATGCTACCATTACATATCATTATGTATCTCTTGCTTTATATACATTGTATGCATTTTTTGTTGATGTTATTGTTTCCTAAAAGTATAGACTTGCCCTGATGAAGGAGTTTTATACTCCGAAATGCATTGGCATTTTAAGTCTACTTGCATAATGCAACATGTCAGCTGCGTCCTCACTAAGATTTGATTAGTGATCATTCTTTTGATTTTTTTGATAAAAGAATATATATTACATAAACAAGGTCTTGGAACTCATTTTTCTATGAACAATTCTCAAATTAAGAAGAACCAAACTAAAACTATTTGGAATTGTTTTTTCGAATATAATTACCCAGACTGGGTACAAACGGAGAGCGGTTGTGTGACTAGGTTTCCCATCTAGTCTATTGCCTCACCCTTCCAATTTCTGCCATATGGTGTTGGGTGTATTCAACATGGCACCCATCCCACAGGTGATGGTCGGGACAACTTTCCCTTTATAGAATTGGATGACCGGAGTGATGGAAAATTTCCCGTATTTTCTATCCAGGGTTCTCATCTGTGCTGCCAGGTTTTTTGGTTTTTTCCAGAGAGTTGTTTGCGTGGAGTCCTCTTGGCTTGAGGCATCTATCAGGGCTCCTAAATACTTATAGTCAGTAACCACCTCGATTTTTTCCTTATCCAGATACCATTTGTGACTTGTGTTTTTTTTTGTGTCTCTCCTTCTTAATGTCAGAATTTCTGTTTTTTTCTTATTTATTTGTAGGTTGTTTTGTTCCATGTATGTCGCCAAGTTGTTTAGTTGGCGCTGTAGGCCTATCTACGTCTGGTCCAATAGAATAAGGTCGTCTGCATACAGTAGCCGTGAAATGGTTATGTTTCCTAGTTTAGGCGGGAAGGACCTTACTGAGAGCTCTGTTTCTTTGAAGTCACCCAAGTATGCGATAAAAAGTGCCAGGGCTAATCGGCAGCCTTGCTTTACACCGCGGTTGGCTGTAATTTCACGCGTCAGCGTACCTTAGGTGTTGAGGCGAACTCTTATTCTGGTGTTCTCGTGAAGGGCCCTCACTGGATCAAGTAACTCTCCTGGGCATTTCCAACTTTCCAGTTTGCTCCATAGTCTTTCCCTGTCCACTCTGTCGAATGCTTGTGACAGGTCTATGAAAGCCATATTTACTGGTGCCGCTCCTTGTTTTACCTTTGCTTTTATAATGTTCAACATAAAAATGTTTACTATGGTGCTTCCGTTCTTGAGGAAACCCATTTGAAAGGGGTTGTTTGCCGGTGATGTCTTGGCCCAAGTTTGAAAATGCCTTAACAGTATAGTAGCGAAGATTTTCCCTATTATATCCAAGAGTGCTATTGGGCGATAGTTGCCCGGTTCTTCTCTGTCGCCTTGCTTGAAAATTGGTACAATTACTGCTTCTGTCCATGATGTCGGGATCGCATGTGCATCTCTGCAATGTTCAAAGAGCGTACTGATGAAATCTGTCCACGCGTCAGCATTTTGTTTGATATCTATATTACTCAGGCCATCCGGTCCTGGTGCCCTTGATTTCTTGAGTCTTGTTATTGCTGAACTTATCTCTTGTTTGTCAGACACATCAAGCCATCGTAGACCTTTTGCTCTTTGTATTCGCGTCATAGATGATGACGGAGCTTTGAACAAATCTTAAAAAAAAGTGGCCCATTTTTCTTCACTCACCGCGTTGGTCAGTCGGTTGACTGCTTCTTTATTGGGCTTTTTGATGAGTGTCCAAAAATCACTACATTTCTTGGAGCTTAATGCCCTAAGCATCGCCTCTGCATCCTTTTGATACTGCACGTGACGATGCCCTAAAATCAAGGTTTTGTATGCCCTTGTTACCAGTTGCAAGTTTCTCCACCCTGTCGTGGTGTTAAGCCTCTTAGCTTGTTTTTTTTGTTTTTCTTAATGCTCTTCTTCTTTCCACTAGCTCTTTATCGTATGCATGTAGGTTGTTCGTTTTAGCGGGGGTTCCCCCTTTCCTTTTCTGTCTGTGCTGCAAAAGGAAGGGTAGATAGTCTGGTTGTGCTGTTTTCTGGTCCGTGGTAAGGACTTCTCTTTGATATTTCTCCGTAATGTTTGCGATGTCTGAAACTGTTAGGCACAGGCGAGTTAGCTGGGTGTTCGCCTCTATCGAATGTTGATACGTTTGGCTACTTTCCTATGTAGTGTAGCATACCTTCCGACGTAAAAATGTAGTCCATGGTAGCTTTCGATTCACCTCCCTCCCAGGTTGGTATCGTCTCCCCCCATGTTCTCGATGTTGCAACATTGTGTAGGTTCCTTGATTTCATTAAGGCATTCCATCTGGCTCCTCTTTCTTCTGCTTGCGTCTGCACATTCCTCCTCTCACTATTTTCCGTGTTTTGGTTGCAATTGGAATTCAAATCTCCACATATGATTATGTGTGTTTGTGGATCTTCCACTGAGATGATATCCAGCACGTCTTCTAATTTTTTGCAGAACTCCGAGCTTGATATTCTCTGCTGGTTCCAGTATATTGTCACAATTGCTATCTTCTCTGTTTCTAGGCGACTGGTTCCCTTTTGTTCTTTTGTCCAGGTGGTCAAAACCGCCAGAGTACCATATGATTCTACTATTATCTTGGTAATTTCAATTCCTGAACCCATTCGGACTGCTACAAGTAGCCCTGCAGACGGGCGGCCAAAGATTCCTTTGGTTGCCGCCGAGAATGCTATTTCGAAACCGTCCAGTGCCGGTTTCTCCATTAACCATGTTTCCTGAAGACAGAGTATATCAAAAGCCCCGAGATCTTGGTTATCTGGGTTCGTTAGGTGATGGTGACCTCTCGTATTCCATGAGGCCATTGTCACAGTGTTCTTTATTTTCGTTTGCTGAAGTTCGACTGGAGGAGGTTGTTTTCCCGACTCACCTCCTAGTGGTTGCTATTTATCCAATTTAGAATTTAGTGCCGCTTTCAACCATTTCCACGGGCCTTTTGGTTTTCTTAGGTCTTCCCTTTCTGGCTCGTCCTCTCCTCTTTCTTTGGTCTCTTCATACCTTCTGTTTTCTTTCTTGCCCTTTTTTTCTGGTATTTGATATTGTTCCTTTCTTTCCAAAACATGACTGCCGTTATAAAGTCTCTCATTCTTCCATGCCAGTGCTTTCTGCCTTTGCCCCACGGGGTAGAGCTCTCTTCTACCGCTTGGCTCCCGTCTGCCTCCTTGATTGCTGTAGTTCCTGTTTCTGAAGTTTCCCTCTTTCTTTTCCAATCTTCCTTCGTATCTTTTCTGCTTTCCCGGAGACTGAGGGTTTGTCATCTGTTGGAATATACCCTCTTCGTTCTCCTTATTTCTTCCCCTTCTACTCAATTGTTTTTCTTGTTGCGTGATTTTGGTCAATGTTAAGCCTATCTTTTTTAATTCTTTATGAGGTTCATGTGTCAAACTTTTTAAAGCCTTGCTTTTAATGTGGAGATATGTTTTTGCTTTCTGGTCACGGTCGTATGGTTCTATCAGTAGGAAGTCGTCTGTTTTCAGGTGTTTTAATTAGTTGATTTTATTCAACGTTTTTAGCACTGTTTTCCTGTTTAGGATGATGTACTCACTTTTACACGACGATTGTTACAGTTTGAACACTCTGGCTTCTTCCGGTTCTTTTTCTCGTCTAGTTAGTCTTTCTCTCCTTGCCGTCCTTCTTGTCCTTTCCTCCCAAGTTCGTTGTAATTTTTGTTTTTTCGGTGTTGCCGATAGTCTGTTCTCCTTTCTTCGATTCCATTCTCGTTGTTCTTTTGTGTATTTCAGACGACTCTGCTCCATTTGGTTTTCACCTTGTTTTTTGCCAGATATTTGCCCCTTCTTTGTGTACGTCTTGTGCTCCGTACACATCACTGTCTCAATATGGTCTCGTTTAAAATGCTCTTCTTGTGGTATCTGTTCATGATCTTTTTTGTGGACGGTTTCTTTATCTGTCTATACCTCAGAGTAGACTGACATATCCATTAATGAGATTGTCATTAGGAACTCCTCCGTCATTCTTGGCGAGTTTTCTATGTGGATAACCTCTTTTTTCTTCTTTGTCATCTTTTCGCTATCTCAGCTAGGACTTTTAGTTAAATCCACATTGATTTACTCTTTATTGTGTACTGGTGGTGGGGTTGTCTTCTTCTGTGTGTCTATTTGCTTTGTCAACTGTAGGGCTATCTTTTTGTTTTGATTGCTTTTAGGATTTAGGGTCTCTTCTGGCTGTATAGATTGTCTATGGCTGCTGCGAGTCTGGTCCATGTCATCTTTCTTCCTTTGTTGGACATGTTTGGGTTGAACTTTCCACGGTCTTGTTTAGTGACTTAGTTCTTTGTGTCCTTTCCCTGGAGTCTATCTCCATTTGTGCCCATTTCGCCTCCAACCTTGATTTTTGTTTTTCATTTTTGGCTTCTACCGCCGTTATGTAGCCTTCCATAAATTCAAATTTGGATAGTAATTTCCCTAGGATAGTTGTGTTGTCTTGTGTTGCTTCATTCATTGTTTCTTACAATTTGCCAAAAGGGGCAAGAGCGATCGTTATTGCTGCCATAATTGTTGTCATATCTTGTTTTCTATTTGGTGAGTTTTTTTGTGTATCCATCAAAATTTCACTGTGTCTTCTGTTCTTCCTTGGTGTTTGTTCTTGGGTATGAGAGTGGAGGTAGGCCTGTGGAATGTTTTCCGGCCCACCGGGAGTCCTGGAGGGAGATGTGGTTGGTCGATACATTCCGTGCTCCCCAGTGGTATCCATTAATAGCCATGTTTTTTCTGCAATTTGGAATGGTCGAGTTTCACTTCTATTTAAGTTGTGCAGATGAATTTTTGCCGAAGGCTGCTCACTCATTGACAGTGTAGATATTGCATTCTCTTTTGAACGTTGGTAAATCTTCCTGTGGGAGTGACAAATCATTGTGGGCAGGATTGTCATTTGAGGCCATTTTGCTTGAATTGGAAAGTGGATAACTTCACCCAAAAGACGAGATTTGTTGCCAGTGGAACTTCTTTTTTTGAGGAACTTTTATTTTGACTTTAAAACTTCAAGAACTGAGTTTAGAAATGTTCTTTCTATGGCTGAACATTTTGATGAAGTGACTGTAAAGCCTGGAGAAGGGGAATCACCCAGGACACAAGAAGGTAATTTAGGAAATGTGAATATTGGTCATGTCATGTTGAATTGCCATACCTTTTCTTTATGTGTGCGTTGTTTAGTGTGAGGGCCAGTTATACTGTGTTAGAGTGTATTCTCTTAACTTTTAGACTAGGCAGGGAATTCATAAAAAGAGTAAGGAGGCATTCTGATATATTTTCTTAACAATAAAATTGCATATTTTGAAAGATATTCGAACAGTTGTCCGCCTTGCATTAATGACCCCTCACAAATACCAATTGTGTATTTCATGGAACACAGATCAAATGCTTACATAATACTGCTCACCAACCATACCAACTGATTACTGTGTTTAACTCACACAAAGATTTTACGGATTCTAACACAATAAGAGGTACACTAATACCTTTTAAAATTGTATGTGCCAACATACCAACCATGTGCTCTGTTAAACACACACAAACAGCTTGCTGTTTGAATCTCCTATTTTTACCACTAGATATGCCCCATAACACATTCATACTACTTCGAAAACACACAAACACACAAAGACCTTACTGATTGTACAGTTTCATATACTCCAGTACACAACGTTTCAAATGGTGTATTATGCAACTATGCAAGCCATGTAGTTTTAACATATGTCAACCACATACTAATATTAAAATGCGTAATTCATACTATTTTCAACATATGCAAAATGCATACTTATTTTGAAATGTCCAAAACAGCATACACATCAATGTGATGAATCTGATGATGTCATCACGCCTTTTCCTGAGGATGGCAGCCAGTGCCTGAGGCTGACCCTGGTGATGGTTATATGAGGGAAGACCACATAGGGGGAAGCAACCCTCGGGGGGCAACACAACATCCATCTACCTCTCCTCAAGGTTCACGCACTATACACCATCTCGATCGCTAAGATCCTCCATCAATCAGAACCTAATGATCCCTAAACACAAGCTCCCTACAGCCGGCGGTTCCACCTTCCCAGTTCTCGCAGCCAAATTATGGAACTCTGTCCCCCTCACTATCTGAAACCTTCCGTCTCTGAATCTCTTCAAATGCAAAGCCAAACATTGGCTAGTCACATCTGAGGGCCATGCTGCACTGTGAATACTTGCTCACCTATGTATATATGTATAAAATATCAATGCCGCTGATTACTATGTCAATTTAATTATTACTTGATATGTCGTTGTACTTTGTAACCACTTCTGTTAAGATATGCGCCCGGTAGCCTCCGGGCCTGGTTTGCGCTATACAAATAAAACAAATAAATAAATAAATAAATAAATATCAGACCAAGTCACATAATTCCCATTCCCTTTTAGGGATGTTCCCTCTCTTCCTCATGCCTTGATGGCATATTGGGGCACTCTTCCTGAACCACTAACCAAGGCTATTTCAAGTATTCCACAATATCCCCTAAAGACTAGGTTAACAACTGAGACGAGGAAGAAGCAGGAAGCAGTGATGAACATTCCCAATGAAGTGCATTGCCACCTCAACATCACATCAGAAATAATACAAAGACTGAGATAAGAAAGAGGTGGGGGGTGATGATGATCACGCCCCAAAAGAACCACAGGCTGCGGTCTAGTCTCTGGGAATACACCATTGGCCTGACAGGTTTTAAAACCATACCAGGAAGAGGAGCATAGATTTCTCGAGCTCACAGCAGAGCAAGGTACCCGCAGTGGTGCAAGGGTGCAGACAGCTATGAGGTGCAAGAGTGCAGCCCAGTGAGCAATGCACTTTCAAGAGGATGCGGAGCAGAGTGTGAGGAAGCAAGACATGCTTCCTGAAGGCTGCCGAGGAGTGCAGAACCTTACTGAAGACGCCGACAGCCGAAGGGAGAGGTGCGTGAGCCAAAGAATTATCTGACTTGTACTCAGGAACAGCAGGCAGCCACAAACAGAAAGCCGGTGAGCACATGGAAAGGGTTGGAACACCAAAGCGCAAGGGTATGGGGGAATTTCTGCCAAATTTCAATCAATGCTAGGACTCCTCCAACCAGGGAAACATGGCCAACACTAGCCACTATAGATACAGCACTGGCAGGATATACTCATCACACAGCACCACAGTATATAATCCAACACATATAAAGACACAAATACACACACATCACTCAACAACATGACCACTCATGTTACTTCATCAAGACACTGTGGACCCACAATCAGCAAACAAAGAGCACACTAGGAAACAAGTAAGGGGATAGAACTCTTGGTGGTCTGAGCACTAATGCACACTCACATAACTAATGCAGTCCACGCGACTGCCAATCTATAAATACCACCTATCTAGCCATTTAGCCCCAGCGGGCTAAATGGCTAGATAGGTCATGCTGTCCAGTAAGATGGAAGCTCAGAAGGTGTGCCGGTGCAAGAAGAACTTCACTGAAGGAGAGGTGGGAGTCATGGTGGAGTTCATCAACCAGAACACCATGATATGGACCCCTGGGCAATGCACTGCACAGAACCAGAAGCATATACTCTGGGACAGCCTCACACAGGAGAGAAACACCCCGGGCATCGATCTACATGTCATGGGAGACCGGAAGAAAAAGTGGGCAGACAAGAAGCGTCGTGTGAAACTGAAATACACCAAATTTGATGTCACCCAATCTCCCAGAGAAAACCCAGCAGGTCCTGCGCAGTGACTGAACTGAGGGAAGATGCTGACCATGAACTTGATCACAAAGTGGACCGACTTGTGCATATGAGGGACTGAGACAGACATGGTCTGCCGAGGTAAGCACTTCACCTTTATGCCCCCACACATCTGCCCGTCTGCCACCCACTCAACTCTTGAATAATGACTGAAACTGTCTCGAACGGAACACAACATGAATGCACATTGACAAACAACTGTGAAGGACAAACACAAATTCCAGCAAGAAATCGAACATGCACCAATGCATACATTAACACCACATCTCCAACTCAAAGTGGCACACAAACTCCAGTATGAATAGCTACCTACCATGCCATTGCATGATATGATAGGATATGGCATTTATAATGCGCCTAAACACAGGTGTTTCAAGGCGCGACGATGCAAGGGAGGGGGAACAGATGGAAGACAGAGACAACGATCTTACTAGGCCAGGTGACATTGAGATGGTGCAAGTGCAGGGGGGGAGAAGGGGAGGGAGCATTGCAGTACATAGGATAAACAGTAAAATAAATCAAACAATGAATAAATAAAACAAACAAATAAAACAATAGATGAAACAATAAATAAAAGTGTGGCCACCGTTTCTTTTATTTCCACTTCCCAGCTGTGACAATGGAGGAAAGGACCCCTGAGCAACTGCACCCACATTTCCGGAGCGTACCTAATGAGGAGGCATAGAAGGAGGCAAACTGGGGGGACACCCCCCCACGCAGGCGGAACGCCATCCACAATCATCATTTAGTCCGAGGTGTGCGGGCCTCCAAGTCACTGAACATGCAGAGGAGGCATGCCCAGAAGTGCTTGCTGAGGAGAGCAAGCCCCTCGAGCAGGCCTAGGAAGACAAGGATTACAACAGCAGTGGAGCATCCTAGCACATCACAGCCCTGCAGCCGCATTCCCAACAGGTTGGCTCACCTGTGCTGTGCCAGAGACTCTCTGGCCGAGACGCTGTTGCAGCCGGCACCCACCCTCAGGCTGTACAACCACTGCTGCAGCCTGTCAGACCATGAAGGGTGGAGCCCCCAGAGTGGATTTCCATTTTCCTTGAGGAGCAGCGACTGTTGTTACTGACAGTAGCTCAGGTGGGCAGAGAATATGCTGAGGTAGGGCGCTCCATATAGAGTGACCCTTCTGGTGTCACAAGCATTTCTTGAAGCCCTCAACATCAGTGGCCTCACTATATGGTGGGAGATTGCCTTGCTGATTACCAGTATGGACACAGCAACTGAGTCACACATGGGAGTGATAGAGAGAGTTGCAGATCCGAAGGCAAGGCATGGAGAGGAAGAGAGGGGAGATGGTAAACAGGGCCGTGCGGGTGACTGGCACCCCGCCTCATGTGCCACAGACTTCCGGCAGGCCAAACACTCACCAGAGTGCCACTCAGTCTTGAGGCAGCCAAGCCATTGGTGAGGGAGAAATATTTGTTCCCCTGGTTCCCCAAGCATCCGAGGTTGAGTCAAAGGCCATACAGCAATGTGGGAAACCCACATCCGACTCATCTCATTCCGCTCCTCCTAAACACCCACCTCCCCTCCCTGCACCATCTACCACCACATCCTGACACCCATACACACCAGCGGATGGCACCATCAAACACCCCTGCACTTCCCTCACTGTGACCTGCACAGCAGCACTCACTCTTCCCGAAATCAGTCATTTTGATATCAATAAATAAAAAGCTTTGAATAAATACGACTGTCAGTCGTCACTAGCATTTTGCAAAGGCATGAAATTACTGTGAATGGATGGATGAAGCCAATGTGGGATGGCATGTCTTTGGGTGACACACATTGTGAACAGGTGAACAAGTTGCCACATTGATAGACATACATTTCACACTAATCATCACTGCACACATTGACATGCACCAACACAATGGCTCACGTATGTGCAAGTAGTAGTTGCTGTTGGCATGTGACCGTTCATCACATCTACGAATTACTTTTGTGACATCCAATGCATTTCAGTATTCACATTCCATCCCTATGAGTTGCAACATCAGCATACGACCCATCCACATACATGCACCTAGTCTGATCAATCAGCATGTCCCAAGCAGGAGTGACGACACAGTGCTGACCGTACATCCCAGGTGGTAATGCCACCTGCAAGGGAGAGCATCATACAGTCAACAAACACATGTTTATGGTTTATTGCGCATTTGTTAGGCGCTAATACATGTATGTTGTGTTTCAAAGCCCCACAGGGCAACAAGGAGGGAACATGGGATAGAAAACAATTAATACATTGGAGGATAAAGACAACCCTACTAAGCTTTGCGAGCATTGAGAGTGTGCAAGTGCAGAGAGAGGAGGGGGAAGAGGGAGAGAGGGGTAAGTATTGGAATGCTCATGCTCGAGCGTGAGCAGCACATGTAAGTTCCATGTCTAGGAAGTGCTAGATAAGTTTCAACTGTAGACAATATGCATGGGTAAATGTAGGCCTACAGTGGTGAGGGCATTGTGTGCCAAGTCAAATGCTGTGGGTAGGCAGAGGCTGAAGGGGATTGGGTGTGGAAGGCCAGGGCCCCGAAGGACACATAAGGTCCCTGCTCACCAATCGGAGTGACTGTGAGATTAGCAGAGGAGGGAGGAAGGGAAGGAGGGGGTGAAAAGTTAGCTCTTGAGGAGCTTCCAGAATTTAAGGAGGTCGTCTCAAGACAAATATGAAGGGGAAGGCTGTTGCATGGGAGCCAGTTGAAGAAAGAGATCGGCCTATGGCCCTCTGTTTAACATAGAGGTCTAGAGGTAGAGTATTTAGTAAGAGCAAGTTGCAGAATGTGTGGTCCCAGCCTCAGATAGCCTTATGGATGATGCAGAAGGTTTTGAACTTGATCCTTGCAGCAACCTGGAGCCAATTTAGAGTTTTCAGGGCAGGAGAGATGTGGTCCCTGGGCTTGAGGCCAAGAATACTTCTTGCTGCCCTATTCTGGATTAGCTGGAGGGGTCGTAGAGAGGAAGAGGGTAGATTAAAGAGATGGCTATTGAAGTAGTCTAGCCTAGGGATAACCACAGCTCTGATAACCTTGAAGTTCTGGGGGAAAGTGAGAAAAAGGGAGAATTCCTTTGAGGAGGAAAAGTTATAAGTTAGACTTCTTGGCAATGTGCTGAATGTGAGGGAGGAAGGAAAGAGATGAGTCGAAGATGACTCCAAGGTTTCTGGCTTCAGGTGAAGGAGAAGGGGGGGAGCCCATAGAGGATGACCAGAGTGAGGGGAAGAAAGAGGGAACAGGTGTTTCAATAGGAAGGATCTCAGTATTTCTGGCATTGAGGTAAAGATCAGTGGATATGCACCAGAATGTGAACAAAAAAAGATAAAGCTTCCCGTGGCCTTAGCTCAGACCCACGTAAGTGGAAGGAACTGATGTCCCATGGAAAGTGGGGAGTCGGTGGAGCACACAGAAGTGTGGCACCATAAAGATAAGTGGGGCAAGAGCGGATAGTGCAATGCAGGCCGGGGGATGTGGGCAAAAGTGATTTATTGATTACTATGCCGTGCCGTAATTGGAGTCGGCATTTTCATCGGCGGAAATACGGGCAGTGCAGTGATCACATAGATGCCATTTCGTTAGAGTCAAATGTCATCCATTGTTCCATTACTAAACAAGGTGTAATTATTTTGACATGATTGGGAGCAACTTGGTTTCCTTAAGGGCCTCATTCATCAGATTGAGGAACCAGTTACATCCAAGTGTTATTTCAATTGTTAAATGGAGTTGTATTAGGTGTGAACACACATCAACACACACATGCACACATAAACAAACACACACACACAGTTTCCCTCTCTCTCTCTCTCTCTCTCTCTCTCTCTCTCTCTCTGTCTCTCTCTCTCTCTCTCTCTCTCTCTCTCTCTCTCTCTCTCTCTCTATTCCTTTCTATATTTTAAAGGAAAGCCTGTGAAAAATCAGAAAAGCACCCAGAGGTCCCTCATAGCGCATTGACTGAACACATAAAGTCTAGCCCCAACACCATTATTGACCTAGTCTTCAATTTATTATTATTTTATTTTGTAACATCTAGTTTATTTCAAACTTTTATTACAACAATTTATTTTGTTACTTCAGTCCTACTTCATTTTCCAATGCCATTAGTTGTTTCTTTATCCCATCAATTTGTAGCTTTATCAAGAAAGTTTATGACCGAGCAAATTAAGTGTACTGAGCTTCCACTTTAAAATGCGGACCCAAAAGTCGTCCATCATATCAGTTTTGGGCCGGAATTTACTCAGATGGACAGATCTTAAATCCGTGAGTACCGGACTTTCGATTAATAGATGTTTTGTTGTCTCTGAATATAATAAACAGAAAACCCATTGATGTTTGAAGAAACGGAGATAATGAATAGACTGATTTCGGGAGAATCCATAAAGTGGTCAATGGCCATGGTGAATTTAATTGAGGCAACCTTTAAACAGCTAAGGGGAAGCCCTTCGCCAAGCCCCTCACCACAGACTACACCTGACGTCGAGGACTCAGTCACAGGCTTTAGGGAGACACCCACGCCGAGGTCCAACAACCAACAACTAATAGGCCTCACCGCTTGATCAGGTACACATAGCCAAAACTGTGTTCTTTTTCCCTTATGCGAGATATAAAAGGACTAAAATGACTAAAATGTCAGCTACGAACGATGAACGAACAAAAGCAAGAAAGAAAGAAAGAAACAAAGAAACAAAGAAGAAGTTCAGAACGGTTCGATAAATCTTTCAGATTTTTCTGAATAAAATAAATCGAAAAAAAAAAAAATAAATAAAAAAAATAAACAGTGTCTGCTAGCATCGACCGTTACATTTCCCATGTGTTGCATCACCTTCATTTGTTTCGATTTATATACATTTGTTTGTAATCTAAAAAACTGTCTCGATGGTATCTAGAAGGGAATTGTAGTAGATACTTTGGCATATTCTCAACTTTGTTCATTGTCATTCCCAGATCTAAAGCTGTGAGCAGCTTTCCATAATTGTCGAGATTTTCAATCCATAGCCACTCTTTCAATTTCTTTCTTGCAATTTGTGGGCAGTCCAGCAGCATGTCCATCGAAATGTTAGCAGTTTGCATGGTTGCTTTCAACTTTTCTGACCAGGACAAAAGCAAACCTTTATGCGGATGATTTCCCCCACATGCTAATATTTTCAACGCTGGTTCAGGGTTGGAAATAACCATCTTTCTCAGTAAAGCCATAGACTTCCATATCACTATTCCATGTAAGCCCTCCAGGGCTAACTCATGACGTATTATGGTCATAGATAGATACTTTGGCAATCTCAGGACACGCACCCAGAAAATTCCTTCCAATTGAGACCATATCTTATGGTCGATGTTCCATCCTGCTTCCACCCCAAATGTTATTGCAGGGACTACTTTCTGCAAATGGAACGTGCGTATCGGTATTAACGAAAATGTTCCATACAGGGTCTGGATTCTTGCTCCTTGTAAAGTGTGGGTTCGAGTCCAGTGATATATATCTTTCACCCAGCACCATTCACGTATTGAGGCGTTCACCATTATCCCCAGATAGCGGATTTCAGTGACTTCCTCAATCTTATCCTTATATACTCGCATCTTGAAGTTATTTTTGGTGCCCATTGAGGGCCCAAGCATCATGATTTTTGTGTTTTTCACATTTATTGATAAATTATGTTCGACCATGTAGGTTTCTAATTTTGAGAGCAGCCGCTGTAGACCTATCTGGGTCTGGTCGAACAGGACCAAATCATCCACATAAATTGCATAGCTTATGTGTCGTCTGTTGACTTTTGGTGGGAAACATTTGACACTGGCTAGGGCGATTGGGACGTCAGCAATATGTAGCTTAAACAGGGCTGCTGCCAAGGGACATCCCGGTTTCACCACTTTGTTGGTATCGATGGGCTTGGACAGATCTCCTCTTTCATTTAGCCTGATTCTGATTTATGTTTTTGAATGCAGGGCCTTTATTGGCTGCAGCAAAGCATTTGGCATTTCCAGTTTTCCAATTTCTGCCATAATTTCTCACGATTTATAGTTTCAAAAGCCTGCTGCATGTCAATAAAGGCCAGGAATAAGTTGTACTTCTTCTGTAAGGCTTCCAACTTCAGTAGGTTCACCAGGGCTAAGTTGATCTCAGTACCCACGCCCTTGGCAAAATCTGTTTGCCTTTCGTCGAATGTGTCAGTTTCCAGGGTCCATGCTGAAAGTTTTTTTTGAAGAAACGTCGCAAACACCTTGCCAATAGTGTCCAGAAGGGCAATTGGGCGATATTTGGCAGGGTCGTCCCGACTGCCCTTCTTAAAAACTGGAACTATTGTCGCCTTAGTCATTGAGGCCGGAATTTTCCGTCTTTCCGCCATCACTGCGAACATGTTTTCGATAAATATGGACCATGCATGTTTATGTTCCTAAAGCATCACATTGGTGATACCATGTGGTGGGAGCCTGCTGCTCTTGAGTTCTTTAGCTTCATGATGGCCGCACAAATGTCGTCGCTAGTCTCGTTTATGTCCCAGCTAGTTTCATCTTTTCCACTTTCCTTCGTCGGTGGCCTCTCGGTCCCTGAAAACACCTGAAAATGCAGCAGCCAGTCATTTTCAGCCACGCCATTTACCAATGAGGCAGCATGATTGACAGAGCCTCTTATCAAGATGTTCCATATCTCTCTTGTATTGTTCCTTTTAATTACAGCCAGCATCTTTTCCCCACGCTCTTGATCCCTCTGATAGGAGAAAGCTTTGAGCCAGTTTCGCTATTTTAGTTTTCTCTGTTTTATCGGGGTGGAAGCGTTGGTACCAAAACGTGATTTTAATTCGGATAGAACTTTCTTTAACTGCTTCTTTTTCTTCCTTAAGTTCACACTGCAATTATGCTTATGATCTTTGTCAGTATGATGTTTTGGGAAAATCCCAGTTTCAAGCATGGGAGAAGTGCCACGTAATCTGTCGGATCGGAAGTTTCTTTGTTTGCTGCCTGTATCTCAGTAGTTCATTTATGAATTTGTTTTTCTTTTATTCTGAGTCTGTTTCGCCCGTGGTTCACCTACAAAGCTTGACCTTCAGTGCCAGACTCACTTTTGCACCTTGGCGGCCACGACATTACCAGCACGTAATGGTCGCTATTTGCAGTTGGTACAATGCACAGCTTGTTTGTTTTTATCTAACGCATTTCTTGACGTCCAGATATAATCAAGGATCTTATCATGTCACATGTTATGCCAGGTGTAGTTTGGAGGTATGTCACCATTCACACTTCCGTTTACCATAAAACAATCACGTGCTTCCATTTCATTATTCCAATGTGTTCTTCTTGCACTTCCATGACGTCTTTCTGTAGATTTAATATTATCTCCTGATTTCCATCAAACTAGTCTTCAATTGCCAGTCTCTGGCTACAACATGACAAAGAAAATGAACAATTCAATATCTCTGGCAGGATATCATCTTTGGATAAGGAACAGGTGGATGTTAGGGTGCAAGTCGATGTAGATGCAGAGCTTTTCGAGTCTGAGGTTTACACCATATCCGGGGACATGGATGTTGAAACCGTGGCGCTTTATAAAGCTGAATATCCACCAAGTGATGGACAGGAAGTGAGTAGGGGGAAATGGTGGAGGCCAGAAGAGTAGCTTGAATTCATTCAGGGCAGGGGTCCCTAAAGGCATCTGGGAGGAGGAGGTGACAGGGTCTAGCTTTCCCATTTAGGAGAAGTGGCTGTGGGGCAGGAGGTGGTGGAAGCAGCAATTCAGGATGAGTCGATGACATACTGAAATGCTGGCTGCATGGGGCAACTAGAAAATTATTTGGATGTGGAACAAGGAAAGAAGGTGGTGTAAGGGCAGGAGTGGAATATGAGGAGTACATGTTGAAGGGTTTGAAAGAGGTGGAACAAGAGGAGGCAGAGTTGTAGATGCAGCAGGAGGGAGAACACAAAGCAATAGATGCAGACAGATGCTGAGGAGGAGATCGGTCACAAATGGGTTATGCAAGACCGAGAGAGGAATACACAGAGGTGACTAAGGGAGCGAGAGGGAAGTTTGCCCTAGGTGAAATACAATTTGGATGTAGAGACGGATGAGGAAGGCAAAAATGCAGATATGTTATGGGAAGATGAGTGGCAGAAAGAGAACTGAGAAGAGGAGGAGAAAGAGGAGGTATCTAACTCAGATAATACTTCTGGCTTTTTCCTGTGCAGGAGACATGGCTGGGCAGATCATGGGACAAATGAAGGGATCCTGCTGAATCCATCCTGCTAAATATCTGACTCTCCCCCATTGTGGCAGTACACCCCCTGCCTGAGGTGACAATGAAGGAGTACACAAATATGTGCATGTTATGCTGAAAGTGTGTAACAGGACAAGGGGCATATACCTCATCTTGCCATGACTCCAATGTGTAAACACTTTGAATGGTGGAATGGCGTGATGTTTAACACCCAGATAACTTTCAAATCCCTCTCTCCTAATGGTGCAGACGAAGGATCTCCCAGCACATCTAGAGATGCAGTTTGTTCTCCAGTACTACATAGAATGGTGCCAAGAGAATACATTCCAACAACCTCCAGTAGCTCTGGCTGCAGCTTTCAAGCCTGAGTAGCATCCCTGCCCCCTGTGGTGGAATGGTAGGATGTGCATACATTTGGAATTAGCAGTCATGATCTTCTGTCCTGGCATGCAGGCACACAGTGTCTGAAATGTGGCGTAGTGGAGCTAAATGGCAGCACATTTTAAGAGATGGTAGAGGCTCACTTGTCTATTCTGATGAAGTCACATATTTGAGGGTGGAGGGGGGGACTAGGGAACTAGGGGCTAGACCCACCACTTGCTAAGTGATATAGGCCCCAGTAGAGGTAAAAGAATGAGCCCTAGGTTCCCCAGTCCATCCCTATCTTATTGATTTGGGCACATTCTCCACCACCATTATCGTTCTCACCAATTCTAAAGACTCATTGACTCATTGGCTACAGACAAAAGCTGGGGTAGTGCATGTTTTGTGACAATGGACTAGGATAAGTGCTACCTATGCCCGCATCAGCTGTGTAACATAGGACCCAACTCAGCATTAGGAAAGCTGCCAAATGACTTGTCAGCAGCACTTCAACCTTTGCCAGAGTCTGGGACAAAAAGAATCTGAGAATGGAACAAACAGGGAAATAGCCAATACAGAACTAGTGATATCCAAGGTTGCTTTCTTTTCCTGCAATATTAAGCAGCAGCTTCCTGGCCCACCATCTGTGCTCACACCCAAAAAGATGTGTGTGAATCCTAGTAGGACTGTGGAAAAACTGAATAGACCCCTCGATCTGGCCAGCAGCATCAATAACATTAATGCATAAAATAGATGGTGGACTTGCCATATGAAGGCTGAGCCCTTGGCTCCATGCCGTACATCTGAAGGAGGAATAGCAGTGACAGCGTGTTTCATTTTGGATAGCCAATCCTCAGGCTCTGGTTAGAGGAAGGCATAGTTGAGTGCTCTTTGGCAATTAGCAAAAGCTGGGTGATGGTGTGGATGAATGGAGTTGGAGAGGAGAAGAGACTGTGATTCAGATGTTGAGAGGACAGTAGTGGTGAGTGAAAAGGAGGGTAGGGAGGGGGTTTGATACATCTGAAGGGAGATCTGATGAAGAAGACGAGAAGAAGAATAGAGCTAATAAGAATGAAGACATTTGAAAAAGAGGTATCAAGGTGTAGAGAGGAGGGGAAGAGAAGAGATAAAAGGATTAGAAAATGTTGATAAAAGGTCACTGCAGAACAAGGTGGAAAAGAAGAGGAGAGAAAAGAGAACATATCAGTGGGGGAGGTTAAAGAATATATAGTGAAGAACATGGTAGAGGTGGAAAAGCAAACAAAGTGCTAATTTGTAAAAAAAAAAAAAAAGTGACCATCTATGGAGTAGGTGGGAGGAGAATAAAGGATATGTCAGGAACCAAGAGGGTAGGTGCAGACGTCTTGCTCATTGTGGGGTGTAGAAGAGGAACGTGAAGAGAGGATGTCAATAGAGAAGAGTGGAAAGAGCCTGGAAGGTCAGGGGAAGAAAATGCCCACATGCATGGGTATCTTGTTGACTGGGCAGAGTCTGCCAACTACACCAATGTGCCTGTGCCTCCTCCTACCCTTCCCCAGAGCAGTGCGGGCTACATCAACCAGGCTTCAAAACTCAATTTATTACCCATGGCTCCTTGATCCCAGACTGGAAGAGATAGTTAACCAATAAAGGCACTATCTTGACCAAAGGAGAAAAGGATCATAAATTCAGCCAAGGCAAGACAGAAGTGCCAAGTACTTAAAACCCCAAAATCGGTGAGTGACTTTTAAATGATCGCCAAGAGGCAGAGTCAGTGAGAAGAAAGTGTTAGGCGGACAGACTATGGTTGTTAAGCAAGCTAAAATTGCTCTTTCTTTTTTCCAATTAACACCCCTTTGCATTCAGTCCGCCTCAAACCTTGTCATCTTTCATTTACAAATGAAACTTATTATGAACTATTCCTTCTAAGTGGTGAGTTGTCTCAGATGTGGGAGTGCCCATCACTGAAACATCCCCACTATAATGAAAAATGCAGGAAATGACTGACAGGGATAAGTCATCATTCAGAATACTGCTGCCAAGTATAAGGGAATCCCTGTCAAGTATCTATGGCTTCAGCCATCGCATATCAGGAATCCCTTGAGTAGCAGTGGAGGAAATTCAGAAATACATGAAAGGCAACCCTATTAATTATTTGCAGCTCCAGCTATTGCAACAAACTTAGAGCAAATGTCCCATGTTCTAATCTTGCTTTCAGGTTCGTAAATTGTAATATTGGTGGTATTTCTGCAGCAAAAGGCGGAACTATATAGGGAGCTTTTCTTAGATCCTGGACAGTGTTCATATCGATCCTGTAAAGGGCTATAAATATCTCGGCATGCAGGTGTTGTTTTCTTCATCTCTGACCTATTGGAGGAAGGGATAACCGCCAAACCCTAGGCCAAGTGGTTGGTTATTAGGAGGGTTATCATTGGGAATGGTGGCAGATCCATTGAAGCCTTGGTAATAGAATATAGGCTGTCGATCATACCAACCATCTTGTATGCCCTAAAAGTCTTCCCTTTGAAGGCAGTGCAGTGGTTTCCCAAACTTCATGCTAAAATCCTGCGCACGATTCTTAATCTACCCACTTCCATTCCAGTCAAGGCCCTGCGTTTAGAGCTGGGCTTAAAATCACTTTTGTCTCGATGGAAAGTGGCGGCATCTAAGCTCTGGGTCGATTTCAAATTCAATTGGAGCTCCACTTCCTCTCTGTTATACTTAACACAGGACTATGGTAATTTCCGCTCCAAAAGCACGTGGTTCAAGGATTTGGAGAACATGGTGGGCACACACTGTTTAGATATCAATTTAGCCCGCTCCAATTTATGCAATGTTCCCATATTTTTTAGCAGGCTTAGTAGCAAATCCTGCATGCATGACCATATCGCATCCCTCATAAATTGGTGAATTTGAGCAAGTATGCAGTGTACTGTTAGCAGGGCCAATTTGGAGATTCCCAATGAAGATATCCTGTTACTTTATATCTCCCGGGTCCCATCAGATTCCTACTCCACATCAGATTTGATATTCTCCCTGTCTTGGGATACACTGGGGCATGGAAGGGGTTGAGAAGAGAAGAGCGCCTCTGCCGATTATTTCATTCTCAGGTGGAAACAGCACATGTCCTCACAGATTGTCGGGTTATCAGTGTTCTTTACATACAGGGTTATGCCAAATGTGTAAATGATTGCTGAGACCAGTTCTGGAGCACGATGACCTGTGGGGATTCATATGCTATCACAGCTGCCGCTTTTCACATATGGCTTAAGATCAAGGCAATGTACCCTTTTATAATCAACCGCTCATCTGAAGAAAAGGGAAGATGTATGAATGAATGAATCCTAGTATACTGTGTAATGCTCAAAATCAAATGTAATTCTGCTGTTTATCTGATGAAATATTGCTTGTATTTTAACGTTATTTTAATGTGTTTATGCAGCTTTCATATGTGCGGAAGGAGATAATGCTTCCAAAATACGCAACAACAAAAATAGAAAAATGTTGGTGATTCCCATTTAGTGGGGAGAGCATGTTCATGCTGGTGATAACAATGTAGAGGGGTGAACCCCAAACATTCTCATGATGGCAGCTCTCAAGTAGCAGGGTGAACAGGGACGTCATTTCACAAAAATGTCAGGGGTAGCGGAAGTGACATCACACGACCCTTGACCCCTTGTGACATCACAGGAAGTGTTGTCATTTGACCCCACCCCAAAGTGATATCGCGGGATGCGATGGAACGCGACCTTTCACCCGTTGACAAAACAGGAAGTGCTATCACATAGCATTGTTCACTACAAAAAATATGGTTACGATATCACTATAATGTGATGTATATTTCATACAAGAATGGATCACCATATGTATCGTTAAGATCAATGTGTATAGGTCCATATTACCAAATTACTGTGCATGCGAGCAGACGGTCATAACCAAATGATAATGATGTGTTATTATATAGCACTTACGCTTAAGTGCTTTATATAGAAAAAATATATACCCAATATCACTCAACCTGTGCTGGTACTCATTTATCGACCTCAGAAGAATGAAAGGCTGAGTTGAGGTGTTTAAGAACCGACTAAATTAGTGACTCACCCCCTGAAGTGTGCCGGAAATAAACCTTTAATGAGTCTAGCAATTATTGCATAGAATTCCAGAAAGACACATTATTTGGAATTCCTAATCTTTCTTGCTTAGGGTCATTGCTGAAAGTGTTAGACTTGTGTCACTCCTTTTCTTATTTTTCTTATTTTCTTTAAGGGGCTTTAACAAGAAAGCCAGCCACTCCAGGAGTAAACAGCCACATGGTGCTGGCCACAGCCCATTTGCATGCATTACAACAAAAAAAAAAAAAAAGACAAACTTTTTTTTCTTTTTTTTCTAGAGGTCGCAAGGGTGACCACAGAGGTCGCAAGGGAGACCTCAGAGGTCGCAGTTGCGACCTCTGGCGACCCCTAAATGACGTCCCTGAGGGTGAACCTGATTAAAGCAACTGTTGGTGTCTCTGATGTAGTGGGTGAATCGGGAATAAAATGTTGTTGCTGGCACTCACGTAGCAGGGTGAACCAAAATATTCTCTTGTTGGCAGCTCTTGTATTACAGAAAGAAACCAAACAAATTCACAAGTTGGCAGCTTTTGTGTAGCTGGGAGAACAGTACAATTTTCAAGCACACTCTCCCGCCCACTACTGTTGTTCCGAAATATCAGGGCCAGGGCAGCATAGGCACCGAAATTAAGAGAATTAATAGTACAAATGATAATACATGTTGTCGCAATTCAGTAATACGTAATCAGTCACTACAGCTATTTGTTTCACAACCATGAGCCCCAATAAACAACTCTGCTCCACGTGTGTGACTTGACGTGGACAGCATGTCTTCATCATTGGATGTGGTATGTTGGCTATGACTGGGGCTCGGTGACTTTCCGTAGTCAACCGCAATATATGTCCGGTTCATTCTAATTAATGTTACCTGTTCAACATAGGGCCACTGTCTGGTTTCTCCAGGGGCTAGATAACATATTCCTCACTGTGATTGTACATAGCAGGGTATTAGCATTGTGATTCTATGGCCACACTCACAAGTGTTGTAGGTCATGCTGAGTGGTTACTAAACCAGTACTGCAGTGGCTCATCATAATATGTTAAGGCATCATTACGAGGTTGGAGGTAGCCTTGCCGGTAAAACCGGCAAGGCTACCTCCAAACTCGCATCTGGGTCCGGCACCCGCAATTGGGCAATTACTGGGCTATTCTGGGCCAGCTGGACCTGGTAATTGCCCTTTTGCGGGTCCAGGGCCCAGTACATCCCCATTCCCACTTGAGCCTCATAGAGCTCAATGGGAATGGGAACGTCGGATGCACCGGCACCGTTTACAATGGTGCCGGTGCATCCGGCATGCTGTGCTTGCGGGTGCCTCACTGCCAACCAGGTCTGACCTGGTGGGCTGACAGGCACCCATGAGCACAGCTTGTAGTATGGCGGTACGGTAGCAACGGTGCCGGTTGTGCTACCGGCACTGTTGTTGCCTTAATGCCATACTTATAATGAGGCCCACTGTCCGAACTGCTAAAGGTCTCCTGTATATTTTTAATGCCGACCCATCCACTATGAGGATTCCTGATTGAGTGAGCAATGTATTCCACGTGCTCACCATCCCCGGCCTATCCCTCTCAGAAGTTTTCACAGAAGACGAGTCAGGTGTTTTAAGCAACAAGATGAATGTACATTCTGATGATCAAGAAGGTGTTGTTCCTGGAATTTAAGGTTGTCTGTTAAACACAGAGGCTGTTGCATTGTCTTCCAGTCTCTGTTCTTTATGAGACGTCATTCCTGACTGCTTCATAAGTTCCACTTTCCACATTTTAACTATACATCATCCAGCTTGCCTCTCGGAGTTCTCACTTGTCTGAAAACCAGCCACTTTCATCTTGAAATATGCATTGCAAAAGGGCTGACGGAGGTAGCACATGGCTTCAGCATTTGTCTGTCAAATAGATTTTATTTTGTGACTGATTTGATCTTTCACCAATATCTTCATATCAAGTATGAATAAGATAGATCCTGGTTAGTGAAATAATTGTCAATCATTAATTAAATAAAATATATATTTCGATGCCAGAGGGCAGCAAGGATATATGTCCCATTATCATCAGCAACAAATCACAATTGTAGGCGTTGTGGACTTACCCACTGCATCACCATTGTGGGATGTCTTAACCCACTTTTGCTCTGCCATGCAGCATCACTGTGTTCTGATGGTGCCGGAAACATCAAAATGGCCACAAAACCCTTGTGCGTGCCAAAACCTCTGAATGTCGTGCTTTGCAAAGCACAAAAAGATGGCTGCCCAAGCTGCCATGCATGTTTTCAGTGGTGGAACAGAGATCTCACTCCTGAAACCTGTCACTGGGCTCCACAATATGTGAAGATGGAGTACAGAATGAAAAGCTGTGCTTTGCTGAAGGAAACCCAAAAATCTTGCTTTAAATCACTTTTTCTTTGTTGCTGAAACTGCAGAATGCCTGTACAAAACACCCTAAAACATCCAGAATTCTTGCTGAGTGCTTTATTTATTTATTTACATTTATAAAGCGCTCACACAGCCCGCAGGCATCGAGGCGCTGTTACAGGGATTGTTTGTTTTTCTTAGTTGCGTAATTGTGTTTTTTTTGTCTTAGTTACGTATTTATAACGCGCTTAAACACCCGGAGGTTTCTAAGCGCGGACCCGGGGATCGAACCTGTTGCTGCTTCGTGTCGTCTTGCTTCCAAGACGCGCACGCTGCCGCTGAGCTATCCTCCCGGGATATCCTCCTGCTACCATTGTGAACTTACAATGTCCTGAAAAGCTAAAAGCATCAAGGGATTTCCACAGCAAAAGTGGCTCTGTGGATCTGTCAAAATCTGGGTGCAGTACCCTTGGCTGCCTGAATGACAGCAGTCAGGGGCCTGCAGGATTAAAAGTTTAAACATGTATAAACTAAAATCAAATGTTTGCAAGCTAAGAGGCCTGTTATTGAGAGTAAAATGTTATTGAGAGTAAACCATCTTGTAATTGTTTTGATTCCATGGTTGAAAATCTTGAAGAAGTATTTAGCTGTGATTGTTGTATGCTAAGGAAAAATGCAACAGAATTAACAGTTAAAATAAGCTGGCTAAAGCTACCAAACCAGAATAACAGCTTTCCTCACCGAGGCAAGGCCTCCCACTCTAGCTCCCTCCACCAGAAAATCACACCTAAATGATATTTATAGGGTGTGGGAAGAACCTGGTCTGCAGTGGGGAAGGAAACAATGAACAGCTGCAAAGCAGGAAAGGCTAAGTGTGAGGACCGTCGTAAAATGGCCTCTGCCAAGAGAACATGGAGGAGATTGTTCCGAAACTGAAGGGAGACAAAAAGAGGCAGAGACAAACAACCATCTGTGGCTAAAAATTCACAAAGAACATTTTGTTTAAATACCTATAACTTGCCACTTAAAATTGTCAAAAACACAAAAATAACAGAATAGTAAATTTATTTTTTGGCTGCACATTTTAAGAGGCGGCAAAATCATGTGACATAATTTGGAGGGAAACGGCAGAAAATGTGATTTTACAAAAAATTAATTTCTGAAATTATGAAACTGTATACACTTATGACCACGTTATATGCGCACACTTGTAGAAATTGTCTGATAAATGGGACATTTGGGGTCATTCCGAGTATGGCAGTAAGGGGTTAACAGCACCGGTAAGGATGCTAGTGCCGTTAACCCCCTACTGCCACATTCCAAGGTCCCTTGGCGGGTCTCACCAGGAACGGCTGGTCTGACCAGCTGTCCTTAGCATGACCCATTAAGGGACCATGGAGCTGATAACGGGCCCGCAATTTGAAAAGGGCGTAATTCTGGGAAAAGCAGACACAAGATCCCACAGCTACGGGGTTTGCAGGAATAGCTGCTGTACTAAATATGTAATCTGTATATCTGGTTGTTATAGAGGTTGCACATGTGGAAATATGTATTGTGTCAAAAGTAGATTTTGTGTTCAAGAGGCTAGGGGTGGACTCTAAGCCTCATAAACCTACCTCATAAAGATGACACCCTGTTTTTCTCCTCCTATCAAGGCAAAGAGGAGATTCTGACCAATCCCTGTGAAAGGGACGAGTTTAGGATAAACCACCACACACACCCCCTATATCATAGCATAAATAGAGACAGCAGAGGGGAGAAAAGGACAGACAGATTCACCCACTATCCAAATGCTGGCGGAGCACCCTGCTGCAGAACTTTCCATCTTCATTGCTCCAGACTCCAGAAACTTGGCCATTGCATAGCTGAACCACTTTCAGCTAAGCCTCAATTTCCAGAACCAGAACCAACCCCACAAACCTAAGGGGAACTAAAATACAGCCGGCTGTGCTGTACTGCTTGCCAGCTGAAATAATTATCATCAGAACCAAAAAGGGCAGATCCAATCCAGTCCTGTGCCATGCGGTGTCCAGAGCGCCTTGACGCTGCCCAACTCCGATGTGCCCAGCAGTCTGTCCTGACCTGAATCCCTGACCAGAATCCCTGACCAGAATCCTGACGGCTCCATTTGAAACATATCTAGTGAATATCTATAGATAGAACTATGTCACTAGCATATGTACCGTACCTTGCTTAGTCTAATCCCTATCTTAAATCCATCCTATCTTGTTTTCAAAACCTGCATTGTTAGAAATATTTTTGAATTGTCTAAACTCTCTATCCTATCCCTCCTATCTTCCTCCTGTGCTAGTATTGTTAAAACTATCTCTGCGCTGATCTTTTCTCATCTGAAGAAGGCGGGACCAATGCAGGCAGTCGCCTGGCAAAAAGGCAAGTACAATCCCTAGAGAAGACCCAAACTGATCTGGACTCTGCAGAGCAAAGGCTACAAAAGAGCCAAGAATCAGAGAGTGAAACCAGACAGTACTTGCCAAAAGTAAAAGAAGATCTGGATATCCTGCAGAAAGAGAGGGTAGATCAAGACACCAAATTACTGACACTGCAAAAAGAGTGCCAAGAAAGGTTGGATTCTCTACTACAGAGCCAACAAAAGCTGGAACAGCAATTTAATTATAATAGGGCCTGCGCAGGGCAGATAATCACCCTGGAAAATCAGATTGATGAGATAAAGGAAGAAAATAATAAATTCATTGTGAAGGAGCTCCACACTCAAACAGATGTTGATGAGGAGCGCCAGAAATCATGTGCCATTAGAAAACAAAGGGACGACCTGGCTGCACAGAGGGGTACTCTAATTCAGGAAAGGGGCCAGGAAGTCAGCCATTTAAAAACCAAGCTGGAAAAAAATCACCTGGCTCTTCAGGGACTGGGTGAACTCAAAATGGACTATGAAAAGCTGTTAGAGCACACTCGGGAGGTGAGCCTCCTGAAGCACAAATTAGCCCAATACTTCCAAAGCAGGCAGGAAGCACAGAGAGACAATGAGGCTCTCTGTGAGAACAATGACAGGCTCCATACACAAATAGCCATGCAGGAACAACTAATAGAGACCAGTAAGGCCTTAATAGAAGAACAAATGGTCAGATTCTTGCATGCCATCAAGGAGTCGGGCTGAGAGAGATGAGGTCAGATGGGAGAGGGGAACCCCTGAGCATAACCACAGGAACCCTGGCACCGGAGACCTTAATCTCTTAAACTCCATGGACTCTGCCACCCCCTTGTCCACTGGCTCACATGAACCAAGGGCCATGGGGATGGTGGACTTCAACCAAATGAGGAATATGGGGCTAATAGGTCAGCGCCTCCCAGAAATAGATGGGCGGGCATCTATGTACAGGTTCCCAAGTGCTAGGGAAACTCTAGTGAGGGGAAAATCAGAGAAATTAATTTTTTGTTTGGCTCAATTTCATCAGAATTCAGTTTTCAACCTGCTAGTTATTCAATCATCATTGCTAGTGTTTATCTGAAACTATACAAAGCGGCTCCCATTAGTTTTGAATCCAATTAAGTGAATTAAATCCATTTTTCAGTGGTTTTTCCCATTCATTCAAAGCCACATTCAAAAGCATTTGACCTGTTTGCAATCATTCCTGTTTCTCTGTCTATGCTTGCTGGGGTTGAACTTGGATTGAAACTGTATTTGTTGAGATTGTATTCCTGAAACCTGTTTTCTCTCCTTCAATCTCTTTATATTGCATATTGGGAGGATTGAGTAGTGTGCAGGGGGAAAGAGTGACATTGCATTTGACTGAACCCACACCAAGTATTATTTTATGCTGCATTATTTTTCCTGTCCATACTCCTTCTGATTAAAGATATTATTGAGTGTAACATCACCACAATGGTGATCCTTGTATAAATATTAAATAATGTGCTATATATTTTGTTCAAATTCATAAAAGAAATCTTTTAACTTTGCAAAGCAGCCTGCTTCCTGATTCAGTGAGACCGGGGGGATTCAAAGATAGGGGTGTGATATAGGGGTACATCATTCAGAAATAAAAGAACTTGAAGACACAAAAATATAATTAAGGGTTCCAGCTGTGCATCACACGCTAGGCATTGACTTAGGTGGAGTGCCGGGTTGAAATCACTTACATCCTTGGCATGTGTTCTGCCTTTTACTCAAATAAATCCCACTTTACTTTTCTACCCCTGCACCAAACTACCTATTTTAATGTTTTGACTGTGCCTCAATTGCGCTACCAACCTCCTGTCTCAATCTCTACCTATTAGATTGCTCATGCATTCGAACTGCAAATCCCCAAGTTAGGCCATTTAAGCCTAAATGTACTTGAACATCTTTATTCAAACCAGAATGATGCTTGGGAGAGTTTGATTTGGATGTTTGGTGTCTACATTTTCATGCTCTTATTGATTGGTTAGGTGCATTACAAATAGCTGGGGGGCTTCATTTGTTAATTTTCACATTTACAGGGCTGGTGTGGTTTCCTGTTTCCGGGACATTACCAACAGACAAAGATGAAGCACAGGGACATGGAAGAGGAACCACAGCAAGGGAAATGAAAGTACATTTTCATATATCTAATAGTGCAAATAAAAAAAAATGGAGTTTGAATACTTTATCTTGAAATGCACTAAGATGTTGCTTATGTTTGTTTGCTTTGAATCGGCGCACAGTTTCTAAAAGGGAATAGGGAATTGATGCACAAGCTGTCAAAATACTTTTGATAAAAATCCAAATGTAGCAAGACGTGGAATTCATACATTGCAAGTAATAACTTTATATCAGGACTATATATTTTTGAAAGAACAAAAGGTGAAAAGTCTTCATTTTCTAGACATGGTGGGCACCTGACCTGACTCAGACGTAGAAACGTATTTCTGTCAGTTGTTGAGGTTTGATGAGCTTTGTGGGTTCATTACTTTGAAGGGATCACATGAAAGGTTCACAAATCTAGTGAAACTTTTACTGCACAGCACGAGAGAATTGATATCTTCTTGATAGGTTCATTTAGACCAAGCATTTCTGAAGCCTGACAAATCCCTCAATGGGCCTTTTTGTTCAGACTACACAATATGTATATATATATGAATGCCATGTTCTTCTCTAGCGACAGATTATTTCCTGCGCTGTTGCTAAGAGTTTTCAGAAAATAAACCAGGGCATTTACTGTATTTTAAAGCAAAGAGATAATAACTTGAAGCAATTTCTCTGTCCATGTGGGTGGTGCAATACTTTCATAATCCATAAAATAACTGCATGACCTGAGTTGACATCATTTCGGAAAGAAAATGGGAACCATTTCCCCGTTCGTCGAACGTAATCTCTCGAGCTACATGAAGTGTACACATCTTTTGCTCCAAAGAGGGATATAAACGTATTTGAACTCTTTTCAGAACGATTGTTACATAAATAAATGCATATAGTGATATGACATTATCTCGATCTCAGAATATGTTTGGTGGGCAAAATGACTTTTCTGAGGATGTCTCTTGATCGGTGTGAAATATTGCATTTTATTGTGTTGGATTGTTTTGTATTTGTGCCACCTATGCTGACGACACCCAAATACTCCTTTCCATCATAGGCAACCCTTGACACTGACACCAAACTCCTCAACAAATCTACCTCATTATTATTCAAGCTTGGATGGCTCAACATGAGCTTTGTCTAAACGACAAAAAAATAACTACAATTAATTGGCAATCCGCCAGACTTAACTCACTACCAAGTGGACGAGGAGGTTAAAACTCTAGGAGTCTACTTGGACTCATCTCTAGCTCTCCCCAGACAAGTCAATGCCATCACCTCATCAGCAGCATACACTGCCAGACAGATCACAGCTAGCACACCCTTCCTAACGACCGGCAACTGTGTCACATTCACCAGAGCACTCATCCTTTCGAGAATTGATTACTGCAACTCACTCTTTGCAGGCACAAACATTTGTTACATCAACAATTTGCAAATAACGCAAAAAACGCAAT